>NW_028227266.1:65235100-65397600 GCF_978045245.1 Mus caroli
GAAAGTGTGGTTCTCAGGGATGCCTGGAAACAGGCAAGGCAACACATGCACAGTGCTCAGGAGGCTGAGGTAGGAGCCAGCCTAGACCCAACAGCAAACTCTGTCTCAAACCACTTAACAAAAGCAAATCAACAAACAGGGATATTTGTACTTTAAATGCCCATTCCTGCTCAGTATTGCCCTCATGTAAAATTCAAGGACTGTTGAGCAAATACATAACTCTAAAGGGTCTTCTAGACACCCCACTCAATGTCAGCAGCCCTTAGAATTGAAAATAAAGGTGAAAAATTATTCATCATAATTTATGATGAGAAAGAAATTTGCTTCACTCAAAAGTTAAAACTATAAACATCTCTGCATATACTACATGGGTAACAAATTGTTGAACACTGCTTGTAGTCTAAATAATTTGCTCCTAAACAGTCACAAAATAGACAGGACTTTACTACCATTTATATGACACAGACACATACATTATATTACAAAGAGCCACAAGGTTCACAACCTATTCTTTTTTGGACATAGGATCTAGCTTTGTAGCCCAGGATGACCTCTAACTCAGAATCTTGCTTAGCCTGCATAGTGCAAGGAATACCAGCATACACCACCTGGCATGGCTATCTCCAACTTCCTCTTAAAGTCTAATATAAATACTTCATGGGGGTCAGGGGGAGCCTGAAATGCTGAGTTGTAAACACTAAATTCTTGACATTTACCTCTCAGGAAGTAGAAAAGAGATAGGGAAGATTACCAAAACAATCTTTCAAACAAAGAAGCTTAACTTGTAAGAACACATTTATAAAAACAATACCATTTCCAGAAAATATTAACTTACCAGTATGTGCTGTAGCTACTGCAATCCATACACACTGTATGCTGAGCTTTCTCCTGCTTTTCTGATCTCTTATGGTTGAGTAAGGGTATCTGTGCGTCTTCATAATGTTTTTTTGCATGGCCATTCACATACCTTACAAAGCCAAGTGAAATTATTTTAATTTAAATATTGCTTTGGAAAGTAGTCAAAGATGATGAAATTGTTAACCAAATTAAAATGAAAAAGAACTCTTTTTAAAAAGTTAATCACCTGGTGATATATTAAGCTAAATACTTAAAGTACACTCAAATTTGCAACTCAATACTACGGTCAAATTTTAGTTACGCTTTGATTAGGGCCAAGCAAGGAAAGGTATTATCTACCCAAATTCGTTTCAGTGTTATTTATACTATCATCTATGCTGATGTTTCCCCTATATTGTCTTTCATTTAAGGGCTTTCTCAAATTGCTAATTCCCAGCTTGGAGTTGTTATTTTAAAATAAGTAAATAAAAAGTCTGTACATTAAATTAATCAACCTCCTTCCCCAGTGCCATATGCTGAAGTTACACCTACAATGTGAAAGTCAGACAGAAGTATGGCAATCTGTGGTCTCCTGGATACAGCTTCAGATTTTTCCTCTGAATGCCTCATCACCAACACACATGGAAATGCATTTGTGTAAAACAATCCAAACAAAACACACATCAACTTGTGTTAGAAAAACTGCAATTTGTCCATGTAAACAAACATAGCCAGTGATTGGTTATATTCCTACCAATTTTATAACTTTCCAACTCAAGTTTAATAAACAAAGCTTTATAACATTTATTTATTTGGGAGTGAGTGGCTGTCCATGACATGGTACATAAGCAGAAGCCAAAAGATGATTCATGGGTGTAGGGTCCCTCCCTACCTAATAGGTCAAACCAGAAGGATCAGACTTGGTGTCAAGTGCATTTTCCTGCAAAGCCATTTTGCAAGCCCTAATAAATTATTATAGCAGGGAAACTGAAACCAAAGTAAGTATGCACCCTCATTTATCTACACTTTACCTAAAGACTATAGAATGTTGTCCCTGGCCTCTATAAAAACCTCCTTAGGACACAAAAACATCCCAGTTCCTTTACAACAACTAGTCTGCAAAAGGTGGAAATTACTTAAAAACTCAACAGGTAAAGAAACAATTGCTAGTTCACTGGCATCAAAATAACAGACTTAGAGCAGGAAGTTTCCTCTCAAGATGCAGTAGTTAATCAAGAAGCCGCACTTACCTTGAGACTGAGGAATGGCAGTGTGCTCTCAGCCTAAGTCCAGCCTCCACATCCCAGAAAAACTTACACCCTTAACCTCAATTCAGAATTCAATCTTTTTTTTTTTCTTATACCTTTCCCCCATGAACTTTAAAACCAAGGATCCGCTGTCTCCCAAAGTAGACTGAGTTTAAAATAAAATAGCAAGGGTACGTGCTTAAAACTAGCCTTTCAAATTCACATACTAGTTGTATGAGCACAATGAGTTATTAAAATTTCTGTACTTGTTTTCTCACCTGTGAATTGAGGTTATAGTACATATATCACATTGTTGGGCAATTAAACTAAATAATCTAAGACAAGTGTGAATGGTTATTTCATTAGCATCTTCTCCCATACATTTAACTACTATTTATTCAGCGTCCAAATAACAAACCAATTGCTTAGAGTGGGCACATGAAGCACTCACTACTTATACAATGTGTTGTTAGGAAGCCCTTGCAGTTTAACTGAAAAGGTAAACTAACCTACATATGCTCAGCAACTACCTTCTTCTCCTGTCGTTTTAGCACACAGCATGAAGAGTGCCTTTACAACAGTGATAATAAACCTCAGAGCTTTGGAAACTGATCATCTTTATATAGTACACAATAAGATCTTCAGCTATAATACTGTAGTTTCCAAATGTCCTCTATATTTAAATTGTTCATGTGTGGCTGAGAACAAAGGATAATGCCACTTGTGTAAGGAGATGTCATGGTAAAGCCCAATATAGTAACTTGAAATTTTAATAAAAGAAATAAAATTAAATCCCTATAAAGATCAGTGATAAAAGTGTTATTATTGATGAATAACATTAACATCAGCAATGTTTCAGCTAATACCCAAACACACTAGTCAAAGGTTAACAGTATAAAGCTAGCTTACATAAAAATAAGTATTTCTCTCAGTTTTAGATTTTTAACTTTGCACAATTTTAACTATTTTAACTGTTACACAAGGAGCTAGCTTACCATGTATGCCACAGATCCCAATAACAATCTCAAAAATTTAAAAACTAAGTAGGGTGGTGTTGTAAAAACAGTAGAATGTTTCTCTCAGATCTGCTGATACACCATTTTTTGAAACTCAATTGAAAAAATATTCATTTAAGAGTTCCCTGTAGACAAATAGTCTCAAGTTACTGAAAAATCAGTATTTTTGGCAACAGCCACTAGAATTACATAAGAAATATCCAAATCAAAATCATGCTGCTCTCTATTATCTGTTTAATTTGCCTAATCATAGTTCTCTGAAAGTCTGTTAAATGTCTTACCCTTGATTACAAAGAATCAACCTTCAGAGTCTAGAAAATTTCAACTTACTTTCCCAAAGCCCAGAGAATTGTTTGTTGCTTCCTATTTGTCAGAAACATTCCTCTCCCCCAGTTTTGTTGTTTTTTTTTCCTTCTCTTCGAAACTGTCCTGGCCTTTCCAGTGGCATATGACCTTTGACCTTTAGATATGAAGCACTCTGTGACATCTGGAGGAACCACATACCCCTTACTGCATTATCAGCCTCATCTCTCAAAGCTAGGAGAGGCATCTAACTCTTCAGTTCAGATTTTTAAGTACTTCTACTTGTCTTTTTAAAAAATTATCTGTACAGAATATTTTCAGGCTCCCTAGATCCTAGAGATTTTGAAACAATAGCAGCCATAATTAAAATACACTGCATTTCCCAAAAGTACTCGTAAGTCTGCATGGGACACATATTCAATTCCAAAACTCAATGTGCAAAAATCAAGGAAACTAAACAACATAAATGTTTTTTTCATGTAATGAGAATTTAAAGTAACAATGGGAAAATATTCCAAAAAAATACAATATAGACTTAAATCCCTTAAATTTAGCCAATATATGACCACTAAAAGAAATTCAAAGTAGATCATCTCTTCCTCCCTTTTTTGATTGGGTTTTGTTTGCTATAGTTTTTTGAGAGATCCCATTCTTTAGTCCAGGCTGTCCTAGAACTCGCACAGGCTGGCCTTGATCTAACAACAATCCTCCTGCATGTTAAGAGTTCAGGGTGTGAGAATGCCATGCCCAACTCTCACAGTAGATGACTTCTAACTAACTATCCTTGAGCTGGTGTTAGAACTAGTTATGACAAATCTAGGTAATGGCAGTTTGAAGCCAAAAATTGGTAAGAACTGAAGACTGAAACAGGAGCTACTAAATCTACATGAAAAGCAAAACATTTGTTGTTTCAGTTCAGTTTGGATTTGAGGCAGGGTCTTGTGTAACCCAGGCTGATCATAAACAAGGATGACTTTAAACTTCCAGTCCTCCTGCCTCTACCTCCTGAAAGCTGGCAACACAAGCACAACTATCACACTAAGTTTTGTGAAGTGCTGAGAACAGAACCCAGGGCTTTATGCATGCCAGGGAAGTATTCTACCTACTGAGCCACATCCCCAGATTCAGAAGGCACAATTATTTTAATTGAATAATGAAATATTTAGTATTATCTCAGACAGGAATAAATAACTACACAGAGAGTAATGTTTAAAGGTAATTCCATTATCTATAAATATTTACATTTTTTTTCCTCAAGTTAGTAAAGGAAGTAGACAGGACAGATAGCAAGTGAGACAAGATTGATTTACACTGATACTGCTGAAGTAATGAAAACACAGGATTCAACTATAGTACTATGAAGTGGACTTAAATCCACTACTAAAATGATTTTTTTTAAACGGTCAGTTGCTAAACTTTTGTTTCAAGATTTAAAAGTTTCCTTGTTTCATTGTCCCAATCAAATATTACTAGTCGGTTGTCTTAATCACCAGATTTTAATTCTACATAGCAACATAAAAGGATTTCCCCTTGAGTTTCCCTTGTTGTATCAGGCAAGTATTCAAACTACAAAGAAAGAAAGGTATGCTTTGATTAACAGAAGTAAGACTAGCAAAAGTATGGTATTCTGTGATTAAGAAAAAGTACTAAATACACTTTAATATAAAAACGTTGGGCACATTTTTAAAGCAAGTAGGTAAGGAATAATAAACATGTCACATACCTTCCACAGTGGACACTTGAACAAGTCAAACAGACCCAGGGGCTTTTGTTGGACCTGCACACTAATAAAAAGAAAAATACAACATAGCATTTGGATCATGTTATTTCCCACCCTCCCACTCCAATTTTTAATCGTAGCTTGTGATTCCATTATAAATCCCACGGCTGCACAGGTGCTTTGTGAATACTAACACAGATGACTGTCTACCTAAAGCTGTATCAAGAAGAATTTAAATGCATGTCTGCAGTGTGGTGTTTCCTAACTGAATAATTCAAATAGCCTAGCCATAAATTAAACATACATGCATGTGTTTCTTTTATTACTCACTCTCTTTTGAAGTCAACAGGTTAATAAACTGGTTTCCCATTAAAAATATTTGGTGGGTTTTTTTTCTCTTTAAGTATCTTTTAATCACATATTTTTGCCATTCAGGTAATAATACACAACCAAAAATAGCAAATCTTCCTTTATTTAGTTAGAGGTGTAACCAAAAGTAAAGTCACAGTTAAGACTAATTCTAGTTTTCTAAAGGCATTTTCTAATACAATAAGTGAAATGCACAAAATTCTTGATGATGCTGTCATCAGGCCAATTATTTTAAGAATTACAGCTGAGTTTGCAGCCCCATAGAAGGAACAACAATATGAACCAACCAGTACCCCCAGAGCTCCCAGGGACTAAACCACCAACCAAAGAGTACACATGGAGGGACCCACGGCTCCAGTCCCATATGTAGCAGAGGGTGGCCTTGTCAGATATCAATGGGAGGAGAGGCCCTTGGTCCTGTGAGGGCTGGATACCCAAGTGTAGGGGAATGCCAGAACATGGAAGCGGGAGTGAGTGGGTTGGTGAGCAGGGGGGGGGGGGGGGATGGGATAGGGAGTTTTTGGAGGGGAAACCAGGAAAAGGGATAACATAAAGAAAATATCTAATAAAAAAATCTCAAGAAAGAAAGAAAGAAAGAAAGAAGAAAAGAATTACAGATGAACCAGGCAAAGGTAGGTATGGAAACTTTTAAAAAATGTTGATTCCATTTTTTGTTGTTGGACTATTATGACTCAGTGATAGGACATCTGCCTAACATGTTAGGAGTCCCTATGTTCAATTCCTAGCAACTCATTTCAAAAAAGGTTTGTCATTTCCTTATTCAATTACCCAAAAATCTCATATGTAATAATAGAAATTTAACTCTCAATCATTTTAAGAATAGAACAAGTTATAATATGAAAATTTACTTCATATAAGACCTTATTATGAAAGGAAGCTTCAATTTAGAGATAGGTGAGTTTCAGAAGTGTAGCCATAACATGAACACATTTCCCGCAGAAGCAGAACTTTTTCCAGCCTCTTCTATGAGAAGAAGCTGGAGCATGTGCACATGCACACACCACATAACCAGAGTCTATTCAGAAAAATATAAACATACTGGACCATGGGATTTTAAGCTAATGTCCAAGAAAACTGAGAAGACTGGAGCATTGTGAACATCAAAGAGTTAAAGCTGAGAACTTACAAGAACTCTTTAATATTCCTATAATTACACTTCAAGGTGGTTTCAAGGCAAAAGGGCCATGGAGTGTATTTCTTATATGCTTACACCTCACTGCACAGCAGGCTCATGTGACATCTGAAAAGCAGATTCTTATGTATCACTCAGATTATAAAGCTTCATCAAACTGTAGCATGCTGATCCACCCACCCCTTCAACAAAACACTCCATTTTCCTTGTATTCTCCTAGGCCTAGCCCCAAGCTGTCCTCCCAGCCCTTAGATAACACTCTGAATGGGAGGAAGGCACTGGGAAGCCCCTTTCACTCTCTGCCTCTTCAGCCACAGAACCTTTCTCTGTCCCTGTTCTCACCTCAGACTCAAGCTCAAGTAGTTCACGAGTCCTGGAATGAAGACTCTTGATGTTCTCCTGAGGTAACCAGGCTCAAGAGGCTATAAGCAGTAATACACATCGGGAAAGGCAAATGAACATAAGTGCTCCAGCCTCTACCATGAATCAGACTCAGACCTTCGAACTAGATGAAACTTTTTCCTTAGAATTGAGAAAGGTGCTGGGTGGCAGTGTCACATGCCTTTAATCCCAGCACTCCAGAGGTAGAGGCAAATGGATCTCTAAGTTGGAGGCCAACATGGTCTAAAGAGCTAGTTCCAGGATAGCCAAGGCTACACAGGGAAACCCTGTCTCAAAAAACTCAAAAAAAAACTCAAAAAAAAAAAAAAAAGGTGAGAACTGGATGCCCAGATTCTAGCACTGGCTCTCCATCATTACCAGAGACAAGAGTGAGACCATCGTGACTCTTTTCTCTTCACTGTAAAATGGAGAGTAGGTAATGACTAACATACCCTTTAAAATCATAAAATTCTACGAGTGGGCTATAACTAGCGGGAAAGCACTGGCACCGTCCTCCCTCATATAAAAAAATTTCCAGTTCTTTCTACTTAATTTTCTTAAAAAGCTTAAACAAGTACTGGAGAAATAGGTCAGGAGGTAAGAGCACATGCTGCTCTTGCAGAGGATATAAATTAGGTTCCCAGCATCCACATGGCGACTCATGACCAGTTCTAGGAGATCCTACACTCTATTATGGCTTCCAAGAACACTAGGCACACGTGGTGACCAGCATTTAGGCAAAACACACTAAACATAAATAAATCTTTCCTTAAAAGAGAGATTACTGGGGTTTTTTTCCTGTTTATGATTATGTCTGTTTCTTTTCTTTTTTTTTTCAAAAAAATTTTATTAGATATTTTCTTCATTTACAATTGTTAATCTAAGGGAAACAAGAGGTTTAACCAAAGAATAAATGCTAATATAATTTTCTTTTTTTTTTTAAAGATGTATTTATTTATTATATGTAAGTACACTGTAGCTGTCTTCAGACACTCCAGAAGAGGGCGCCAGATCTCGTTGCGGATGGTTGTGAGCCACCATGTGGTTGCTGGGACTTGAACTCTGGACCTTCGGAAGAGCAGTCGGGTGCTCTTACCCACTGAGCCATCTCACCAGCCCGCTAATATAATTTTCTAAGCCTAATGGTTTTCAGATGATGTTCCTGCCTCCCATCACCTGAGAGGCAAGCATTCTACTACACTATCAGTAACAGCACCTCACTGCAGCAGGAGAAAGAGTGTGGGGGCGAGAAGTACTTAGAATCACCAAACTTCCACAGGAAAACACTGCTGCAACAGGGGAAAGCAGAGCCTACCCACCAACACAAACACACACACACACAATCTTAAATTTGCAACATTCTAAAGTTTTAGCACCCCAAACAATACTCTTTTTTTTTTTTAAATAAAGTTCACATATATCTAGCTAATATTTCTGTAGCACACACTGTTATTATGCCAGGAGCTATTGCAACTTTCATGACTATCACTTCATTTAACCCTTACAGCCCCAGGAAGTGTGAATTATATTCAGTTTTATTAAAGATTTGGAAAAGAGGCACAAAGAAGTTAGGTATTTTCATTAATTTGCTAAGAGACAGTGGGAATTCAAGTTCACATGGTGTTTAAAGGCACAGACTAGCATTAAGCAGTAGGTCTAAAACATGCTACTTTTCTGGATCTTGCTACTTACTTAGTCCATGCCGGCCCCAAATTCTCAATCCTCTTGACTCATCCTCCAAAGTACCCAAATTATTGGCATAGACCAACACACTAGGAAGGCCTTTTTGTTTCTTTGTTGGCCCTTTGTTTTTTGTTTGTATCTCACTGTGCTGTCTAGATTAGTCTGGAACCCCTCAGCTTATTCTCCTACATCAACTTCCTAAGTAGCTGGACTACAGGCATGTATCACATATGCCAATGTACCACCTCACCTGGCTTCACTTCTGGTTTTAAAAGATACTTTACCATCTGCTTCTGTGTCTCCACTTGGAAAGAAATTGTTTCAAAGTCTTTAAAAACAGTTATGTAAAAAGAACAGTATGGGAAAGCTGGGTGTAGGAGTATACACCTTTAACCCCAGCACTAAAGGAAGCAGAGGCAGTTAGATCTCTGGGAGTTACAGGCTAACCTTGTCTACAGAGTAAGTTCCAGGAAGGCCAAGACTACAAAGAGAAACCCTGTCTCAAAAGCAATCTCCCACCCCACCCTACCCTCCAAAATTGTGTGGGGAATGGAGGCATATGAACCTACTCTCACTTTCTTTTTTTTTTTTTTTTTTTTTTTTTTTTGTGGTTTTTTCGAGACAGGGTTTCTCTGTGTAGCTCTGGCTGTCCTGGAACTCACTTTGTAGACCAAGCTGGCCTCGAACTCAGAAATCCGCCTGCCTCTGCCTCCCGAGTGCTGGGATTAAAGGCGTGCGCCACCACGCCCGGCTTACTCTCACTTTCAACTACACTGTTTGAAGTGTTTCAAAATATATTACTTCTCTCATAATAACAAATTTGATGTTCTTAATTTAAAGGTATTGGTGCTATAAATTTATACTAGCAGACATAATTTTTAAACATTAGTGCTAAATTAAATCAAAAACTATTATAACTATGGATGCATAAAAATACAATCAAAATATTTTAATTTAATATTAAAGTATATATACATATTCCACATAAGATCCAACAGTAAAAGTATTTTCCTCTTGAAATTTAAGAATAGGCTGGCACCATTCATCATAAAGATTCAAGAAATATTAGTAGGAATATGATAAGATGAACCCACTGTACTGGCTGGTTTTGTGTGTCAACTTGACACAAGCTGGAGTTATCACAGAGAAAGGAGCCTCCCTTAAGGAAATTCCTCCATGAGATCCAGCTGTAAGGCATTGCCTCAATTAGTGATCAAGGGGGAGGGCCCCTTGTGGGTGGTGCCATTCCTGGGCTGGTAGTCTTGGGTTCTCTAAGAGAGCAGGCTGAGAAAGCCAGGAGAAGCAAGCCAGTAACATCCCTCCGTGGCCTCTGCTCAGCTCCTGCTTCCTGACCTGCTTGAGTTCCAGTCCTGACTTCCTTTGGTGATGAACAGCAATGTGGAAGTGGAAGCTGAATAAACCCTTTCCTCCCCAACTTGCTTCTCGGTCCTGATGTTTGTGTAGGAATAGAAACCCTGACTAAGACACCAACTTTCCCTGAAATTGAGAGGAAGGCATGTGATCCTCTATAGGTATTAGGTTTTCAGAGAACAAGACAGCAATGGAGTTCTTACACAGAGCAAAAGAAGGCAGCTGGGGACCGAAGGATGAGCCAGGGAAGACTGTAAGGACTAGGCAGAGATCAAATCAGGGAAAAGACAAAGCCTCAAGCAAAAATAGCAGAACCAGGAGTTTAGGGCAGAGGCAAGGAGGGGAGTTATAAAGCACAATTCACTCTTCTCCTTGAAAACCTTTTCCATTCTTTTTACTTCTGTCCTTTTCTTCTTCCAGGCTGGCGATCAGCCTCTCTTGAATCATTCATTAGATGAGTGATATTCGCTGGTGAAGTCAGTTAAGCATTTGTCATAATAGTTTTCCTTTTCTGCTTAATTGCTCTGTGGTTGTTCCCACTAAGATTCTCCCTTCTCACTCCCTGACTCTGTGACCACCCTGGGCAGGTGATATGAAAATTCAAGCTTTATGAAACTCAACACTTCCCCCCTTGCTACTGTTTGGAAGCCTTGTCAAGAGGAGGTCAGCCACCATGTTAGAAGTCTGACTACATACTCTAAGCCTAAACTGAAGAGATCATAGGAAATGACAGCATAGGAGCACAGGGAAGCAATAATTTATACAGAGACATGTGAGTTAAGATGTTCTAGGTACTGATATGCTACCTGATGAAATCCTAGACAAGTTCTTTCTCACCCACAAAATTGTAAATAAAAAGCACACAGTTACTTTGAAATCCTAGGACACAGTGACAGATAGCTACCAGAATGAAACATTTTCCTATCTGCCAAGCATCTCACCAATATTACTGGCACTCTTAGTTAAGTGTGCAAGGGAGTTTTAAGGGATTCCACCTAACAGGAATTGAAACTGTCCAAAGGCTCAACTACCTTGCTACACAAAAGGCAGTAAAGGCTAAGACATGGCAGTCTATCTTGAACTAAGCTGCTTTACACTGGGGATCTTTCTGTACTTAGCAGTATTATAGAAATTCAAAAGCTCAAATCCATGTAGGTTCCCAACCCTAAGTCTGAGTAATTCTTTCATTAGTATAAAATCACTTCTAATGTCTCCCTATATTACAGTAAACATAAACAAATAAACACCTCAGTAACAAGTAGTATGTCAAATTTCCAAAAGTTCCAAAGAACTATTCCTCTAGAATAATCTCCCCACTGTGTGTGAAGATTCTTTTAAAAGCACCTTAGGCAATTAGAGTACTCCCTTTTTTCCTCATGAAAAGCTACAAAAACCTATGCTTCAATCCTCTTGTCTCTGGATTATGTTATATAATAAGCATTCTGAGAAACCTCAGATTGTACTAAGGTTCTTGGAAACCTCCAAATAATTTTAAGAGTTGAATATACCTACACCATCTGTTTCTAATTCTGACTTCACCCCAAGAGTTCTGATATTGTAACTTGATTCCTACCACATCCAGCAATGTCTGATACCAGGCTTCCCCAGTATTAGGAGCCCACATTCTAATCAGAACCCCAAGATTTCTGAGGAAGTATTGGACTCTTCTCTTAAAATTCTTACCAGGAGACACAGTGATATGAACTTTTGCTTGCATTGTTTGAACAAGGCAAAAGCATTGATCAATGACCCCCAACCCTACCAAAAGAACCCTTCCTTTTTATATAAAAAGTATATGGAATAAAATAAGTTGTCTTCACATGAATTTAATTATTACTTTGTAGACTCCAAGAAAACATGCTAGTGTCTTATATCTAACTATCCAAGCATGGACTTTAGAACCCACAATCTACCATTTTTTAATTCTGTTGTGCTTTAACCTACAAGAACTGATTCCAGGCCTACTTCTTCACCACTAGATAGGACATAGCTACTTCATATTAGTATGTTAAGGACTTCATAAGAAACATGAATCATACAGCAAAAACTTTTTCTTAAAGCCTCAGTTTCTTCTACCTGAAAAATATATTTAAGAGAATAAAAAGACTGTCAGGAGTTAATGCCAGAGACTATTACATACACTGCAATGAACATGCTCACATATATAGGGAATGAAAACAAGATTTTTTTTTATTCCTTTAGCTTACACTCTTTAAAAGAATTGCAGCTGTAGTTGGGTACATGCCTTTAATACCAGTACTCAGAAGGCAGAGATAGGTGGGTCTCTTGAGTTTGAGGCTAGTCTGATCTACAATTGATTTCCAGGACAGCCAAGGCTACATACACAGAGAGAAACCTGTCTTGAAAACATTTTTTTTAATTGCAGCTGAAAACATATCTTCACAGAGAAATTTCTAACATAGATAGAATTAGCCAACAAAAGACTCCCTATGCCTGACCTAAACTATATTCAAAGCCACATTAAATGAAATAAAATATGACTCTAATGAGTTTATTCCAAAATTGGCACAACTGTTAAAACTATCTTAGTGTTATAATCAAAATCATATATGTCTAGCAAAATACTTTAGGAAACGAAAATACATCTAGAAGCACATTTTAAGAGATAATATAAAGAGATTTAAACACCTTAATAAGATGCTAATTGGATAAACATTTAAGTACTGAGACTGGAGAGATGGCTCAGCTGGTAAGAGCACTTGCTGCTGCTCTTGCAAAGGATGGAGTTTTGTTCCCAGCACCCACCTGGTGGTTCATAACCATCCCTAACTCCAGAGATCCAACACCCTCTTCTGGCACGAGGCATGCATGTGGTGCACAACATGCACACAGGTAACCATTCATATTATGAACACGTAGGGCTGAAGGAACTCAAGTACCAGAACCACTGAAATACAGCAAACTCAAGAGGTATGTAGAACAAACACTAGATCTTGGTTCACCAATCTAATCCACTGAAATATACATTTGTATATATGCTGTTTATGATGTGGGATGTGTGTAGGGGGTGTATATATACCATGTTCACTTGAGTACGTAGGTCTTAATGATTTTTTAAAAATTTGTGTAGGAATGTATATGTGCAGCAAGCACACACACCCCACATATGTGAGGGATCCCACAGTGGTCAGAAAAAGGTATTCAATAGCCTAAAGCTGGACTTACAGATAGTAGTGTTCCCTAACATTAGTGCTGGGAACCAAATTCCAGTTCTCTGGAAGAGCAGCAAGCACTCTTAAACCACTGAGCCATGTCTCATTTATTTATATAGGGTCTCCACTGAACCTGGAGCTAACCAATTTGGTTAAGGTGGTTAGCTGGTGAGCACCATGGACTTACTTTGCCTCAGGCCCACCCCAGCTCCTCAATACTAGAACTTCAGATTAGCACGGCCACACACAACTTTTATGTGGGTGCTGAACTCATAGCCTCACGATTGTGTGACAGGCACCTTATCTTCCGAGCCATCTCTCCAGCCTGGTAACTATTATTCTTCATACGCTGTTAATACACATTATCAGTATGCCAACAAATGGAAATGTCAAAGTTCAGACTAAAAAAATAGAATAAAGTTTGTTTTTTCTTGTTTGAGACAGAGTCTTCCGGCAGGCCTCTTAACTCAGACCTCCTGCATTAACCTTCCTACAGGCTGAAACTGGAAGCATGAGCTACCACACCCAGCTTAATATGATCTGTACTATATTTCAACATCTATTAGGGGTTATAGGTCAAGTCATTTCAAAATGTTTTTAATTTCTAACTAATTTTAGCAAAGAAGTGAATCGGAATGATTTCAAGTCACCCAGATTTAAGATATGGTTACCAACTTTTCTGGACCAGCAGCTTTAACTTCTACCCTAGATAGTCCAGTTTTTCCTTATCCACCTTATCACCTGAGTCTCCTTTAAGAGCAACTTCCTTAGAGGCATTGGACACTTGACACTGTTCTGACCCACCTTCAAGCTTTTCCCATGTCATACACAGAAAACTGCAAGGCTGCATGGATCATACACAGAAACTGAAGACTTCTCAGAGGCAGAGGTGATCTGCTTTGAGAGCTCTGACCACCCTAAGCTGAGATCATCTACCTCAGGATATATATGTAGCCCACTCCTGTCAGTCCCAGTGAGAAGCTATGCTACCAGTCTTTTGCCTGGGTAATCAGCAATGCAGCACGTTTCCCTCCTATTTCACTGCATGTGAAACAGGAGACCTGAGGTCATCAATCACCTCAGAGGACTGGGACATTTCTCAAACTCTAAGACACCATGCCCCTGAGGACCAGCATCATTTCTAGAAGTTGAAATCTTTATTTCTAGCCTATGCAAAACTATCTTGTACTACAGTCACTTTGTAATCCTGAAGAAGCACCAGGTAACAGGCAAAATAGAGAAACCTAATGTAAATTAAAAGAAGTCTCACCAAACAGCTGGCACTCAGCGGTCTGGTAGGGTGAAACAGCACTGATAAGAATATGTATTAGGAACAGTTCACTGCTCAACATGAACCTTGACCCAAACCATGTGAGTAGTTATTTCTTAACTAAGAATGTTTCCAAGGCAACTTCCTACTGATTTCAAGGCTTTCCAGTCAGAAAAATAATTTCAACAAAGCATTATTTCAATAGCCTTGACTATTTTATTTTAGTAAAACCTCAAGAAATGAAAACAGGATATGCAAACACCTTTATATTATTATAAAATCTTTTATCCATTACTACTCACACAAAGAGTTAAATATTTATTCATCCCCAAGGTACCTAACAATAATAGTAATAGTAATAACTTTGTGTATAAAGCTATTAGTTTGCAGCATTATTAACTACAAAATACTCTAGACCTACATTTTCACACCTGGGAGACCAGCTGCAATTAACTGTGACACACTCACAAATGGAATACACTAGAAAGTGATAGACTAATAGACAGACAGATAAGCAAACAGATAAGCAGATGGATGATAGAGGAATGGAGAGAACAAAGAAGACAGGGAGTGAGGCCCAGGAAATGGCTCAGTCAGTAAAATACTTTCCTCTCAAGCATGAGGATCTGAATTTTAACACCAGAATCCACATTTTACAAAGCTGGGCACGGCCAGGTGGTAGTGGTGCACACTTTTAATCCAAACACTAGGGAGGCACAGGCAGGTGGATCTCTTGAGTTTGAGGCCAGCCTGATCTACAGAGCTAGTTTCAGGACAGTCACTGCTACAAAAAGAAACCTGTCTTGGAAAAACAAACAAAAACAACAATAACAAAAGCAGCAGCAGCTGGACACAATGGAGTCTGCTTGTAATCTTGGCACTTGGGACGGTGGCAGCAGAAATAGGAGGTCTCTGGAACTCACTGGCCAGCTAGTCCAGCTGAATCATTGAGCTTCAAGTTCAACAAAAGATCATGTCTCACAAAATAAGGTGGTGGGCTGCCAAAATTGTTAAGCAGGTTTAACCTGATAATCTAAGCTCAATCCCTGGAACCCACAGTGGAAGGAGAAAACTGACCCCCAAAAGTTATTCTGTGACTTACAGGAAAAAAAAATAATGTAATTAAACTATAGGGTGGGAAGTATTAGAGGAAAACAACTAACATTGATCTTTAGCCTCCACACATAAAAAGCACAGCCACAGCCACATACACACACACACACACACACACACACACACACACACACACACACACAGAGGAAAAATATTCCTACAAACATGGACTGATATACAAGACACAATATTAAATAATAAAAAAATACACAGAAAGTATATATAGTTTGCTGACTCACCTGGCTGACAATTCTTACCTAGAATACTTTTTATAAAATTTTAACCTTTAAAACAGTTAGTGGTCTGAAATATGAAATATGAAATATGAAATAAAAGCAGCAAAGATCAGGTAGAAGATCTAAAAATGAAAACCAAATACACACAAATGAGCCAAGCTATATTTCAATTAAGTGTACGGAAAGAGAAAGATGACTAATCCAACTTTGAACAAACTGCTTTATTTATTGCTCATGTACAGACAAAATCAACCATGAGTAACTGATGAACTCTAATTACCAGAATACCTTTTGCAATGGTATGGGCTAGCAATTCCAGAACTACTTTCTCTGATTATAGAATTAAGCAAGTAAGTATACATGCTATGGGCGATGAGAACCAGATTATCAGTATTGAACATATGCAGCAAATATAGAAGGGACAGGGGTCAGCCTGTGGTGTTGAAAGAAATCATGGATACCAATGGGAACTCATGGTCATACAAATACAAACATATACACCAACAGTGGTAGACATACCTATTCATACTTCTTACTTAGATCTTTCTGCTCAGAGATCTTAGTTTATATACATTACTCCCAACCAAAAAAAAAAAAAAAATGAGGGCTTCTTTCAGAAATGACTGTTACCAAGGCTGGGGTAAGCTGGGTACAAAGCATGCATGGAACATCTTGTGGTAGCAGACAGAAAAGGTCCAAAAGAACATATCAAAATTACAGGTTAAGGAAGCTCCCAATGGCCAAATCTAAGGCAAGTTGAGTTTCAAAATAAATAATGATAACAGTATCACCAAATAAATGAAAATATATGCCTGTACTATGATATGTAAGTGAATGAATAATCAAGTAAGAGAAAAAGAAAAACTCTTCCTCACAGAATACCAACCAATACATGTGGAAGAAATATTAGCTAGAAAACCACCATCTTGAGACCATCCTAGTGATAACAAGTCAAGAACAATCAATGAGCCAGACAGGTGGCACATACTCATAATACCAAGGACTGATTATATGTGTGTATACACACACACACACACACACACACACACACACACTATAGAGTAAATTCAAATGCAGCCTAAGTGACTAGAATCCTGACCCACCCTTCCTTCCTTCCTTCCTTCCTTCCTTCCTTCCTTCCTTCCTTCCTTCCTTTCTTCCTTTCCTTAACCAGGGGTAGGTCCAGCAAAGTGGTTCAGTGGGTAAAGTTGCTGAATCTTCTGATATCCATACATGTCTTATAGAGTGTGTGTGTGCACACGTATGTGTATGTGTGTGGACGTGTGTGTTAATGCTACCAGTATGTCCATGGGCATAGGACTATCTACAGGAGAACAGGTAGCCCCTCAAGGGATGCATCCATTAAGAAAATTGAGTTCCCTCCTCCAGCAGCCTTTAGTTGCCAAGGACTTCTCTGCTAGTGGTTGGTCTTTATGAGGCTCTTATCTATCCATGCTGGGATTTTGGCAGGCTTGATCTTGTACAGGTCCTACACATACACTCATTAACTGAATAAATCTAATTTTACACACACACACACACACTTCAAAAAAAGATTGGTGAGTCCCAGTAGTATACTACTTGCCTAGCATGAGCAAGTAGTACTTGCTCGATATAGTAGCAAGTATCTCTACTGTATCTATCTAGGATAGAATGTCACAATTAGTAGTATTTTATAAGTCAGGCAAACCGGAGTTCTTCAAAAAAGGGTAAAAGAACTATTTCATATGAAAGAGATATAGCTACAACAACTACAAGTAACCAAAAGATCCTGGATTTTATGTAGGGTAATGGGAAGGCAGAGAGAATGTGGAAGTAACAATACAAAGCATACATATGGACAACTGAAGAAATCTGAATACAAAATGTATATTATACTATTATAATAGCCTATGCTTACTGCAAAGAGGGCCCTTGTACTTACAAGTTTTTAAAAACTATGAAAATGGAACATTATGTATACAAATTATTCAGGGGTAGGTAGAGTAAATAAACATAGGGTACATATGGAAAAGTGATAAAGGCAATAGAACTGAGATAAAATCCTAACAATCGGCAAGTCTAGATAAGGATGATATGAAAATTTTAAGGTATGAGATTTAAAGCCTGTTGAGTGTCACCAAGATGGTTCAGAAGGTAAAAGCACTTGCTGCACAAGCCTGGAAACTGAGTTATACCTCTGAAACCTACATAAAGGTAGAAGGAAAAAACTTAGTCCACAAATGTCTTCTGACCTCCACACACAGGCACCGCCCCACATCATACACACACAGTAATAAAAGAATTTTAAATCTCTTTAGTATTATCACAAATTAAAAAAAAAAAAGCATGCATGCCAAGATACAACATTTTGAATCTTCAAGAATACCAAGGCAATGGGGCTGGAAAGATGGCTCAGTGGTTAAAAGCACTGACTGATCTTCTAGAGGTACTGAGTTCAAATCTCAGCAACCACATGGTGGCTCACAACCATCTGTAATGAGACCTGATGCCCTCTTCTGAAGACAGCTACAGTGTACTTATATATAATAAATAAATAAATCTTTTTTAAAAAAAAAAAAAAGAATACCAAGGCAAAAAAAAAATAAAAATAAAAGGATGTACATAAAAGAGGTAACTAAAAAAGCATCAGTTTACTAACAGCAGCAGTTAGGAAGTAAAGATAGGCAAGAGCAGGGCAAATGCACAGAAAGTGGGTAAGGAATAAAGCCTCAAAATGATAAATTTGTAACTGTGTTCTGACAAGTACTCAGAGCATTTGCACTAAGCAGATCTGGAAAATGGCTATAGGCCTGAGAATAGAGAAGGAAAATGCTTTTCTATTCAAAGACTTTTTTTGGTTTTACTAAACAACAACTATGTATATACTCATTACTTTTCTAAAAACATGTTTTTTTATTTTATGTATGAATGCTCTGGTGCATGTATACTTGCATGCCAGAAAGGGACATCAGATCCCTTTATAGATGGTTGTGAGCCACCATGTAGGTGCTGGGAACTGAAGTCAGGACCACCGAAAGAACAGCCAGTGCTTTTAGCCACTGAGCCATCTCTCCAGCCCCATGAATTTTTTTTTAATTTATTTCATTTATATAAGTACAATGTAGCTGTCTTCAGACACACCAGAAGAGGGCATCAGGTCCCATTAGAGATGGTTGTGAGCCACCATGTGGTTGCTGGGAATTGAACTCAGGACCTCAGGAAGAGCAGTCAGTGCTCTTAACTACTGAGCCATCTCTCCAGCCCCCATGAATTAAGTTTTTTTTGTTTTGTTTTGTTTTGTTTTGTTTTTGAGACAGGATTTCTCTGTGTAGCCCTGGCTGTCCTGGAACTCACTCTGTAGACCAGGCTGGCCTCGAACTCAGAAATCCGCCTGTCTCTGCCTCCCAAGTGCTGGGATTAAAAGCGTGCGCCACCACGCCTGGCTCATGAATTAAGTTTTAAGGGGTAAAACAGTCCTATCAACTCATGAACTTGCGCAAATCATATTTTAATTTAAAAAATTGTCAGGACTCTGGTAGAATGCTTGTCTACTATGTACAGGAGCCTGAGTCAGATCCCAATCACTGTGGGGAGAGGATGGAGGTGGGGCACTAAAATAGACTAAAAAACATAAAATTTAAATAGCAGTTCATCATTTGGGACCAAGCCACCTACTCAACTCCTATTACTTTTACACTAATTTGTCCTTCTCTAATACAGCATATGTAATTTCAAAGCTGACCAAAATTTATCATCTATGTGTTAAGAGATCCTGATACCTACAGAGATGGAAAAGAGAGGACATCTGGTCCTGGTGACTCCCACGCATCAAGGCAAACTGATCCAGAAAGCTCAATGCCCAAATGGCTCAACTATTTTACTCTATTTTTAAGAGAACATCTAAAATCAGTTTTCAACATCATAAAAAATAAAATAATGTATGAGACCATATTCTCAAAACTGTAACATGCTAAACATTCCTGTTATTACTCCTTCTATGACAAACTCAGACTTGTTCAGACCTATTTGGGGAAACAAAAATCTCTCAAATTGTTTCTACTTTGCCAGTCTTCAACTTAAATCCTGCACTGTGTCTCTATCTAAATGGAAACCAATAACCATTAAAGCCACAGCAGATCATTAAATCACAATCAGAATAAGATACTTTCCTGTGTGGGAAACTAGACACAAATAGCAACATACAAATTACTAAGAGTTTAATATTGTTTCAAAAATAACTTCCCCTAGAAACTGATTATATAGAGAATGAAAACAAAAGCCATGAATCACTTAAGAAAATCTAGCCTGAATACATATTTCCCTGTATTTATAGCAAGATCTGATGCAAAAATTCTATGCCTCTGCCAACAATCTAAACAAGAAAATATACAGTTAAAAAGCAATGATATTTTTTAAAAAATGTCATTATGAGCACTATACATTAATTTTTCAAAACAAGAGCAAGTACACAAATTGTCAAGAAAAATTTGTATATATTAAGGAAGCACTTCCTCCTATAAGTATAAATAATTATATTTACAGACCTCATTTTTAAAATATGTGGGTTTTGTATATAGGTGTTTTTTGCCTGCATATATGTCTCTGCAACATGTTCATCTGTAGAGGTCAGAAGGCATTGGATCCCTTGGAACTGGAGTTAGGATGGTTGTGAGCCACACATAGGTTTTGGGAATCAAACACAGTTCTTCTAGAAAAACAACAAGTACTCTTAACCTCTGACCCATCTATCCAGGCTCTGAGATCTACAGACCTCTGTTTGCTTGTTTGTTTGTTTGTTTGTTTGTTTTTTAAGACAGGGTTTCGCTGTGTAGCCCTGGCTGTCCTGGAACTCACTCTGTAGACCAGTCTGGCCTTGAACTCAGAAATCCACCTGCCTCTGCCTCCCAAGTGCTGGGATTAAAGGCGTGCGACACAACTGCCCGGCAATCTACAGAACTCTTAGTGTAAAACTTTCTTCAGAGAACAACTAGTTTAACACCCACATTTTACATTTCTTTCTAGTTTCTTTTGATGTTGTAATAAAGGTTAGTACTAAAGCACAAAGTGGAAAAAAAAATCCCATACTAGCATTTACTGCTAGCTAGGATGGGAAATTTTATTGTTTTAAAACTAATGAGACTGTCAATAAAAAAAAATAGAAAAAAATACAAATTTGGCATGCATTTATTTAAATAATCCCAAATGAGATTTACAACATTCCTTTTCTTTTGGGGTGGAGGGTAAAGATTTGTATTTTTAATTATTTGCATGTGATTGTGCTCTTGAGAATTCAGGTATCTTCAGAGTCCAGAAGTGGGCATCAGATCCCCTGGAGCTGAAGATTCTGGCTGCTGTGAGTCCTTTGGTGTGGGCTGAGAACACTTGGGTCTTCAGAGTGATCTCTCCAGTCCTCCGAATTCTATTAAACAGTCATGGGCAAACTCCACAAGTATTAACTACTTTAATTTTTTTTTAAAATAGCCATTATTACTGAACAAAAAACAAAGGTTCAACTTTTTATTAATTTAACTTAAATGTAGAATATACAACTTCAAATCTGACAATCTGCCAAAATATATACCATTAAATATTTTTAGATCTGAAAAGATATTTTTAATGAGGCTCTAAAACAATCAAACAAAAATATTGAAAAATCTATAATTCAAGACAATGAATGTAAGTCTGTACGACTAATTTCTCATAACAAATGCTGAACTTGAGTAGCTACTGCACACACAACAGGTGAGGCTTGATCTGTGAGTTATATTACAATTCCCTTAGAATTGCTGATGTAGGGCCCAGTGGTAGTATTACTGCATGCCTTTAATCCCAGCACTCAGGGAAGCAGAGGCAGGCAGATTTCTGAGTTCAAAGCCAGCCTGATTTACAGAGCAGGTTCTAGGACAACAAGGGCCACATAGAGAAACCTGTTCAAAAAGCAAAAAACACACACAAAAACAACAACAAAGCTGATGTAACTTACTGTTAGCAGCCAGAATAACCCACATGAAGACTTAACTTAAATTAAATCAAATTTCAACTAAATCCAAATTTTACTACATGACAGTAAAATTTTAAATTCTTTTTTTATCAATAATAATGTTGCTCTATGGTCTTCACATAAAATAACTTTTAAAAAATCTCTATGTCATGTATATAAGTGTTTTTGCCTGCCTGTTTATCTGTGCATCATATGCATGCCTGGTGCCTGGGAAGGTCAGAAGAGGGCATCAGATTCCCTGGAAGAGTTAGAGACAGTTGAGAGCTGCCATGTGGATGCTGGAATCAAACCAAGATCCTCTGGAAGAATAGCCAATGTTCTTACCTGAGCCATCTCTGCAGCTCCCTAAATAGTTCTTTTATAAACACCTAGTATACTAAAAGATTTTTGTAGCATACCTATGACCATAGAGAAACATTTGATCATAGAAATTTGTTTCCTAAAAAATTTATTTTTCTCTTCAAAAACTTATGAATAAAGTATTAACATCCCAGCCAGGTGTGATGGCTCACATCTGTACTTATAGCTACTTGGGAGGCTGATACAGGAGGACTGCCACATATCAAGACCAGACTGAGACACTATCTTGAGAGTCAATAAATAAGTCAAAAAGGAAACCTCTGGTTAGTCAGCAAAGACAAAGACTTAAAGAAGCTAAACAGTGTACTATCTTACAACTAGTTCTATTAAATCTACAAAAATATAGCAATCTCTTCTCAAGGGTGAGAAAAAGAATAGAAGAACAGTCCCTAAAGCTAGTCTTGAAGTCAGGTCAAAGATAAAAAGGCAAACAGATTTCTATAGGGAAGGTTATCTTCAATCCAGCAACAATAAAGAAAAAAAAAAAAGATTCAGTTTCTATTCAAGAATAGAAAACACATCACTGATATAGCTACTCAACCCAAAAGCAGATAAAATCCAATTCGAAATACTATCTTTTAAAAGATATCTTAAAGGATATCTTTTGCACTGGTTTATCTTAAAAATAAACACCCGATTGCCTTCTCAAAGGGAATTGTAAAATTAAGTTAGTTACAATTTATTGTGACATATTCAGCTAACACAGCTAAAGGCAAATGTAAATTTATTTTGTAATGTTCAAGTTTAATTTTCTTTCCCTTTTTTCCTCCCTTTCTTTTTTTAATACAGAATTTCTTTATGTATCCCTGGCTGTCCTGGAACTCCCTATATAGACCAGGTTGGCCTGGAACTCAGAGCAATCAGCTTCCCAAGTGCTGGAAAGGCATGTGCCATTACCACACTAGCACCCAGCCCAAGTTTAATTTTGACAGTTTTCAAAATCTGAAACTGCTTTCCTGAGCTCACATGGATTTTACCAATCTCTAAACTCTCACTCTCCCCCGCCGCCCCCCTCACTCACTCACACACACACACACACACACACACACACACACACACACACACACGAGAGTTTTAAGACCTGCAATCTAAAAACTATAATTAACTTTTATAGGAAATACACCTGGAAAATCTTAGAATATAACTAAATATAATAAGCAGGCTACCTAAAAGCAGATTTCAGATTACCTCTGAATTACCAGAGGCAAAAGTAAAATTCCATAGCTTCAGAACTCTCTCCCTCTTCTACAGAACACAAACCCTACCACCAAAAATCTCCAGTACTAGAAATAAAATCAAACCAGCAAGGGGACGAGAACTCAATTGAAGGACATGTTTTTCAACAACCAGAAGCTTACTGAATTTTTCTATACCTATATTGAAAGGTTGTTTTATCTGCATGGTGAATTTGTCTACAAAAAATAAAAATAAAAAAAAAAAAAAGAGCTGAGCATAATGAAGCTGACTTTTCAAGGCTATTTTCTTCCCATTTATAAAGACAATTCTTTGTGCCCACTAAAATGAGTGATTTTTTAAGATGTGGAATTTAAAAACATATTCTCATAGCAAAAATCTTCCAAGGAACTCATTTCAAACATGTTTCCAAGCCTTTTAAGTCTCTTAAATTACTAAGCATTAAGTTTCTAAATGACAAAATAAAGACCTTACTCTCAAAAAGACAAGTTAAAAGTTGAGTGGTTGAGTTTAAGCTTTGGGCTATCTTTTAATATCTCAGAACATCTTAAGCAACTCCTAACCCCTATCTCAGTTTCATAATCTATAAATCAGGAAAAACTACAAGGATAGGTAGTTAATTAAATTAGTCAGGATTAAATGTTAGCAAACTGCTTTGAAGTTACTTTATATTGTTTTCAGTTTTCCTCCTACTCAGTAAAACTAATAGATGAGAAAACATCTGGAATTACTACAGATAATAACATCTGCAGACTCATACTAGTTATAAAAGATGGTTTATGTTTACAAGTTTCTAAGCCAAAGTTCATTCAACAATTGCCACTGATTTCAAGATAAGACTGCAATGAACAGTTTTTTGGTGAATACCTTTTGAGCCTCAATGATATCTATTCTTACCTACATTCCCAAAACAGACAGTTATATAAAAATCTCAGAACATCTTGAGAGGTCTTGGCACAAGACAAATCCAGGTAAGATGAACAAGCTGTTTCCATAGTTGATACTATTCTCAGCATTCTCAACTGTCAATCATTACAAGCACACCCTCCAAGTGCCAGCCCCCACTGAGAATCTATCAAAGTGCTTCCTCCTCAGCCATCTGTCCAGGAAAGCGCGATGAAAACACCTAGAGCATTTGCTCTCCTATCTAAAAGGATATGAATAAACCAAACACTGACAGACTGCACAGCACACATTCTCTACTGCAAAGCTTCCTACTAAATCCCTTCTCAAGCCTGGGCTGAACACAAAACATTTATAGAAGTAAGTTGAAACTACCGCTTAATCAAGACTGCCCCCCCCCCAACAGAGATAATGTTAGACAAGAAGCAAGTGCTCAAAAAGAAAAAAAATGAAAAATTCACATGTAAATTATTCCAACAGAAGAGGACTCAGATTTTAAGACAGAAATCTACTCACTTAGTTACTAACTACACTTTATTTTGCTTACTGCCTACAAAAGCTATGAAGTTTTTAGCATCTCTATGTCTAATTTGAAACAGCACAAGCAAATCTTTCATATTTCAGTGCAGAAGAAAACTGCATAAATTCCAATAAGGAGGCCTGCAATTGGTTCAGCAGGCAAAGGCACATGGCACCAAGCCTGATGTGGTAGATCACTGGAAAGGAAGGGGCCGATTACTGTAAGTTATCTTCTAATCGATAGTGCTTCAAACACACACACACATTTTAAAAATTAAATAAATTTCTATGAGGAAAAATAGAATGCTATAAAATCTTACTGTTAATGGTATCAATGTAAAGAATGGTTCTAATTATCTTGAGGGTAAGTGAGTTCCAGGAAAACAAAGAGTTCTAATTTCTCCCTCAGCCCAACTTTTCTTTCTGCTTAGGCCATGCAGGATCTTCTTTATATACTAGGTATATTGCTTGGAAAATAACATCTGATCACAAAAGAAACAGACCTGGCTCAACCCTTCAGCTTCAGCCTTGTTAAACAGCACATGGACAGTTCCAGGGCTTTCAAATCCACGACCAATCACTTAGAGGCTGTAGGACAAGCTGAGGCTGCTCAAAGTACTGGGGTTGGGGTGGAGAAGAACACTGCCAGCATGACTAGAAAGACAACTCCATTGACTTAGGCTTTATTAATATTACTAAGAGATAGCTCGAATTCTTCAGAAAGTACATAAGTATAATACAAAGTTCAAATACTAATCTTCAAATCAGTATGAATATCACCTACCCATTGACTTAAATGACCCTACTCATTGACAACTAATTTTCCATCTGCCCACCTATATGTCTACACTACCTAAAGACTACAAATTCTGTACTAACAAGGTCACAAATGGTCACCTGCTTACAATCCAGCTTTCCAGCTAACACACTGTGAAGGGGAGGCTAGGGAAAGCATTCTGGGGAATAAACTCACTTCATCTGCATTTATTCTCAAAGTCAGAGACCATTTCATAATCTATGTGAAAAAAAAACTTAATTAAGCATGCATTTACTGAGTACAGCACTGCAGTGGATATTTAGTAAACACAGCACAGAATGTTACTTAAAAGAAATTAATGTATTCAACCACAGTAAACTAAATAACTGGTCCTATTTAGAAAATTTAGTCCAAGGGACAAACTAGTCTTCTTTAAATGTAGGCTAAGAGAAACAGAATACAAAATAACCCATCACTCCATCAAGGTGACCTCTTACCTTTATCACAAAATGATCAGTACATTATAAATTTATTGCCATGGACAAAAGAACCAGTCAGCACCTTATCCTACTAAAAGAATCTTTAAAAAAGATAAAATAGACAGGTTTATCTCCAACAACCCCTCCAAACACAAACTGCAGATTAATCCAATCATTCCATTTTCTTGAATCGAGTGATTTAGGGGTGAGTGTACTGGAAATTTAGAGGCTCTCTCAACTCTTTAAACAATTAATCAGGGAGAAATTTTCATGACTTCCCAACTATAACATAGCTCTAAATCAACAGCACTTTAAGCCCCTAAGCTCCAGGAAATTGTCTTTCCTTAGTTTAAAAACAGAACTGTTTAGGATAGATTTTTTTAAATACTTCATGTTTCATCCCTGTCTTTTGCCACTAGTTAAACTTTCTACCTACAAAAATGCCCAAGCCTCCAGCCCTGAAAATAACATCTGGTGTGTGCACAGAACACAAGGCTTGAGAGACTGGCCCAGTTTTCATTTAAACTTTTGTAATTTAAAGCTAGAATGCTCTAAGCCACAATTAGGCAGGCATAAATCAGCTTTGACCTTACTAGGAGATTCCCATTTCCAACATTTACCTTCAACTACTACATGGATTTCTTTTCTAAACAGGAGTTTCCTGATTCTCCAACTAGAATAGACCTACTTCTTTGAGAGCAAGGGACCACTAGACCCCATGATCTGTTTCTCAGCTAATGTGTTTCAAACTTCAAGTATTTACAAATGAATACCAATTGCCAGCTTCATGAATTTCTCTAATTTTGTAATGTGAGTTTGAAAGAGCAGGTGTCCCTAACCATTCTGCCTATGAGATCTCAAAGTAGGATCTTTAACCTTCAGACTTCAGAGGTCCCATTTCAGTGGATCCAGAAGGTCAAAGGTATTTCCATGAATGATACTAAGATCGGTAGAAAGAAAAAGATACTACTATATTACTTTGTTTTGGTTTTGTTGTTGTTCTGTTTGGGTTTTGTTTTTCAATACAGAGTTTCACTGTGTAGCTTTGCTATCCTGGAACTTGCTCTGTAGACCAGACCAGCCTAGAATTCCAAAGATTCGCCTGCCTCTGCCTCCCAAGTGCCGAGACTAAAGGCATCTGCCACTACTACTGGCTCTAGTTTACTTGAATGTTTCCTTTCGATCTCTCAAGAGCACAAAATGGAGTTTTCAACATAATATGTGAAGTTTGATATCTGCAGAGACTGCAATGAGGAGCAGATGTGACAATCCAGATGTCTTTACAAAAACATGACTGTGGTGGTGGTGGTAGCAAACACCTTTAATCCCAGAACTCAGGAAGTTGAGGCAGGTAAATCTCTGTGAGTTCAAGACCAATTCTGAAATTTTTTCACATAAATTATTTCTGTTTATAAGTATTAGATTTATTATTGTTACTCATAATTAGATCAGTAAATATTTAGTTTTAACTTCTAATATATTAATAGACATAAGTCACACAAATACCCAGGATTCTGAAAATGTTCAGATTATAAAGAGGTTTTACAAATAAAAGTTGTATGAAATCTGTAGCATACAATTATATAACACACAATGCCCTCCACTGCTAAGTAGCTCTAGTTAGTTCTGAAATATCTCTTACCCACTAATCTTGCTGAGTTCTGTATCTCCTTGTAAAACAATTCATCATATAGCCAATGTGTTTGGGCTTAGACACTTAATTTTCAGAGTCCTATTTATAAAAATGTACTAGTCTGTGATATCATTAAATTACTTAAGACACCAGAAAGCAGTAGTTTCTCAGACTTTCACACACAATCTTGCTCATCCTAACAGAGACCTGTGAGTAAATCCAAAGCACTGTTCTTTCTCCGGATGACATAATAAAACTCACACTCAAGGAATCCGGAGTGCTGGTCCACAGAGGTGGTGCCTGCTAGAGTCTGTGCTGCTGGTCTTTTGCAATCTGCCTGGCTGTCTCACTGGGGTATAATTGCATACTCCCAATGAAAATAAGGCAGGGGCATTACTTTTATTGTCTAGGTGCCAAAACAGGGATTTTCTCCCTCCTCAGTAAAAGTGTATGACACTCAGTACCAGTCAGAGCATTACTTCAACACACTGGTTACCCTTTTAATCTCCTACCAAAAATAATACATACATACATACATACATACATACATGATTGTTGAAGAAAAATAAAAGCCAGAATACATAACACTCAAGATGATGAGTTAGTTAAGGGATCACAAATTTACCAATCATTTAATTACTGAAACTACAGACAGGCAAGAACAAGATCAAGCTTTATACAATAACATTTGATTGTACCAATGAAGGGATGCCAACAGGTTAAAATAGGAGGCCATTATGAAATAAGCCTGAGATAGAAAAAAAAAACACCCACAGAGTTGTGAAACTAGCTTTATTGGTACTATAAATGCAAGTGATTAGACCCATCCTTCCAAAACAGGGTCAGAGGCAACCATTTACTGCACATTGTAAAGAAATCACCCTTCCATTACGAATTTGTTCTTGTTTTCAGCACAAGTCTCCCAGTTATGCTCCATTTTAATGTGCTGAATTCCTCAAGAGGGGCTTCATTTGCTGTCTCTTTTCCCCAAAGTGGACTCCCTAACTGATGGAGGCAAGACTGACTCACAACAGGATACCTGCCTCTTGCATAATTCTTGTCTTTTTTTTTAGATGCATGTGCACAGTGAAGCCATTTCTAAGTTTGATATGATTTTACATAGAAAAAAAAATTAGGCTTGTGCTGATGCACCCACCTCGGAATCCCTGTAGTTGACTACAGATGAACAAGAAGTGCCCCATTCCTTGTGAGGTGTAAGCTTTTCCTAATGGGAGGGCGTGTGTGTGTGTGTGTGTGTGTATGTATGTGACAAATCTCTCTTGAAAAAATTCAACTATAGCCCCACAGCTATAGTTAATGAACTAACAGACCACATGGACTGGCCTGTTGTTGTTGTTGTTGTTGTTGTTGTTATGTTCCAAGCTCAAGATTCACTGTTGAAGATGTATTTACAGGTAAGGCCCATTCACACAAGTTCTACCCCAAAGAACTGCAATACTGGCCCAGGAGGGATAGCACATGCCTATAATCCCAGCACTCCAAGGGCTGAGACAGGAAAATTATAAATTCTAGGTCACCCTGGGCTATCATAGAGACCCGGTTTCACAAACCAAAGGACCTGCAATACTGTCCTGTGAAATCAATAAACTTATTAATTTTTAAAGGCTTCATGCAGAACAGAAGAAAGACACCTGACTTTACAAAGGTAAGCAAGACACCAAGTCTTGGAGCTCCAGAAAACTTGCAGTCACTTCTATTCCTTATCCTGGAGGACAGTTTTCTTTGTGTTACCCCGTATATTTTGCTTCAAGAATATAATCACCTTTGAAGAAGTAGAACGTCAAAAGTATTAAAGCAGTCCCTAAACTACCTTCCTAGCTCCAATCCAACCCAGGCTGAAAGACCACTCTGCTGAATCGTCCCACCGTCTTTTCAGCCTTGCAGATGAACTTGATTTCTGATGCACGCGATTCACATTTTACACTACAGCCCAAGCTGCCAGTGATAATCTTAAAGCTCATAAACAAAGACCAGCGTCCGCACCAGGGCCCTACCAGGAAGTAATCAAAGCCGGGTGGCCCGTCCGACCTAAGTCCGGGCAGACAATGAGAGGGCACCGGGGCTTCCAAGGAAGCAGAAGGAGTTAACGCTTAAGCAACTCGAAGGCATAACATAAACCTACGAAGTGTTTTTCACGCACTCGGGAATTCCCAACGAAATCCCGGCCAAGCCGAAAGACTGCCTCGGAACAATCTTCGAAAGGCAAAAAAGAAAAAAGAAAAAGGGAAAAACAAAAAACAAAAACAAACAAACAAACAAAAAAACCCAACCTCGAGCCGCCCCTCCAAAGCAGCTGTTGGCTGCCTTCTCCGGAGCTTTCGGAGCCCGCAGCCTGTTTTCAAACTTCACCCTCACGGGCTGAGGCGAGACTCCGAGGTGAGCAGCCCCCAGCGCAGTCCGTTCAGGGGCTGCGGGGGAGGCAGGAGCCTGTGGGAACCCGAGGAAACGCAGCCCAAAGGGGCTCGCGCGCCGGCAGTCCAGACAAAGCTGCGGCCGCAGAGCGGCGCTTTGCCTGTCCGGCCCATGGGGGACCGCGAGCCCGACCCCGCCACACGTGCGGCCGCGCGCGGGGCCGGCCCTTAGGTTCGCGGAGCCTTGGGGTGCGAGCCGCCGCGTCATCCCGCCGCTGCGCGCTCGCCTCAGGCCCCCGCGGGCCTCTCCTCAGCCGGCCCGGCCGTCGGGCCGCGCGAAACAAAGGAGCCGCCACCGCGCCCGCCGCGCCGCGCCGCGTCCCCTCGCCCCGCGCGCCGGGCCCGCTCGCTCCCCTCAGCCTCCCCCCCACCACGAGGCCGCGCGCTGCCCCGCACCCGCGGCCCTTCGACGGCAAGGCCCGGGCCAGAGCCGGGACCTCGGGTGCGCGGCCGGCCAGCCCCAGAGCCGCACTCACCGCTGCAGCACCAGGACGACGGGGAGCCGTTGGGGAACTTGGCTGAGTCCGGGGCGATGCAGACGCTGGAGCTGAGGTGCGGACACTCCATGGCCACGAGGACGGCGGCGGGGACGGCCGAGGCTCAGGGGCGGAGGGACTTCAGAGGCTCCGTCTGGGGTCGCTTCTGACCCGGCACTGGGCAGACGGCGGCTTCTGGGTCCCGAGCCTTTGCGTCAAAGAAAGCAAGGGTTTCCGGGCGCCGGGTTTTGCCATCCGCCGTCTCCGGCGCCCCGCTCCGGAGAACGTGAAAATCCGGACTCCTGGTTCTGCCGCCGCCCAGGGACAGAAGGCTTCCGCCTTCTCGGGCGGCCCCGCCCACCCTGCTGGTTACGCCCCCAGGCCAGGCTGGGCCCCGCCCCCACACTAGTCAATGGGCGGGGCATTGGTGCTCACTCAGTGCTAGCAGCTAGTGTAAAGTCTTACAGGGATGTGAAGTGACTTTCCGAACTCTGACTGCCCCCGGCCGGCCGCGGCAGCCGATTCTTGGGACCCCGACAAGTGTGGGTACTCATCCGGGGCAGAGCGGTCAGGACCGCTGCTTCCTCTGCAGTGAGTTGACTACAACAGCGATGTAGAATATGTGACCACACCGCAAAGAGTGCGGAAAATGAAAACCACTCACACCGACGTGCATTGAAGCCCCATTTTACACAGGAAGAAACAGACTTTTGGGGCGTGGCCCTCGATGGCCCAGCGGGCTGCAAAGAGCCGAGAACAGTCCTGACTTTCGTGTTCTCCCAGTAGTAGGCGCGGTCCGGAACTGTTCTGAGTTCTGAACTCTGGCCTGAGTGTGTCACCTGGGTACTGCACGGCTGGGCCCACCGGAACGCCTGTGTTCCGGGTCCACGCCATGCCGTTATGACTCACTGATATCTCCTGCCCATTTTGGGTATTTTCATACCTATACCTCTTGAAGTTGAATGAAATAACAATCCAGTTTGCTGTACAAGGTCGCGGGTGCTAGGTAATAAAAAGAGGCAGTGTAACATTTGTTAGAAGCCCACCTGGCTCCCAGCCAGGCACTTTGCATACCACACCTCATTTAATCCTCAAAACACCCTCTCAAGCTGCTGCTACGGTTCCCTTTTTTTTTTACAAAAAATGAAATCAAGAGTATAATTTGCTTTAGGAAGATTGGACCCCCGTTCCCCCCCCCCACCCCCACGCCGCTTCAAATCTCTCTCTAGAAAGCAGTGAAGAAGACAGGAGGAGCGTCTAGAGGTAGAGAGCCTGCAACCTCACATTCTCTGCCTTGAGGATATCTGGGGCTCCCACAAATCTAGCCTCCAAAGTTGGGCTTTCTTTCTTTGGTTGCTTGGTGGTGTTTAACCTGGTAAAGAGGCTTCTTTCCTTCATCCCCTGACAAGCGAGTGGAGAGGGAAGAACAATGTGCCAATCCTTGGGGCAGGAAAGGAAAGGTCAGGAAATGATTAACCCGCTGGGCCGGATAGTGGTTAGTTAGCACCGGACACCTCCCTGAAGTGCACGCCTCTAACACCCCTTAAGCCACTTCCGTACACCCCACTACTCCACCCTGTAGCCTTCTGCCTGATAGTGTCCACCCACCTAGGACATCTCTGCCCAGGGTGGTGTTTCAGATTCCTTAGTCCAAGCAACTCTACCACTTCCCCCAAGTTGTATATGATTGCTGTCAAAACAAGGCTTGGACGGTTTTGACGGTGAGAAATTGTGGAAAGTTGTTCAGATCAGCTCTGGCAGGTACTTCATGGCAAACCTTAGCTAGTCCTCTTGACTCCTTTTCCTCGCCTATCCACTGGCAAAACAGTACTTATCTGTGTGAATTCCTAACCTGTAGTAATTAACAGATAAGGTTTGTTTTTCTTAATAAAAACAAAACAAAACAAAAAAAACAGGAGATGACTGCTTCCTTGGGAAGAGAGAGGAGAATAAACAATATCTGAACCCTATTCAGTCTCTTCCATCTATTTGTTTCACAGGTCTTGCTCAAGCAAGCTTCTCAGAGTCCTTCTGGGCACTGACCCTCATTCGGTGAACCCACAGCCCCTCATTCAGTGTGGAGCCTGACCCACGCTGTCTTTCCTACTAGTATGTAGTTCCTTTCAACCTCTGAGAAACGTTTTTCAAATCCCCTAGACTTCACTAAATATCACTTCCTACCTCCTACCAGAGACCTTTCCTGACCCTTCTCCAGCCCCAGGTTACCTCCCAGGGTGTCGTGAGAGCTGTGCTGACTACCCCTATAGGACCTTTTAAAAACACTCTTCTTGTATGTATGTAATTATTTGTTTAATGTCTGTTTTCCTCTTGGAGAGCCATAAGGTAGCAAACAAGTCTGCCTGGTTTCCTGCTTTCTTTCTTTCTTTCTTTTTTTTTTTTGGTTTTTCGAGACAGGGTTTCTCTGTGTAGCCTGGCTGTCCTGGAACTCACTCTGTAGACCAGACTGGCCTCGAACTCAGAAATCCACCTGCCTCTGCCTCCCAAGTGCTGGGATTAAAAGCACGAGCCACCACTGCCCGGCTTCCTGCTTTATTCCTAACAATATATGTAGAACCTGGAGAACATCCGTCAGTGGATGAATGAATAAGGGGTGGATCTCAAGACCCAGGAAGAGAGGAACTTAAGAAGTGGGCTCAATCAAGGCAGAGCCCACATCCAGAATCTCAGAAGTGATGACTACATTAGCCTTCAGTTCTGAGTTGATCATTTTAAAAGGAAAGTGAAAAGTACCTTGTAAGGTGTAAACTGCTAAAGAAACAATGTTTCAATTTTTAGTAGTGTATTCTCTCAGAGGTTTTAAAAAAAAAATTGGAGCTGGAGCCCTAATTTAGTCACCCCTGATGACAGTTGTCCCTCAGAGAACAAAGTCTAACAGGGAACCCAAAGAAACTGGGTCAGAGGGGCTTTCACTTGTAACCCTAAAACTGAATTTTCCTATGTCTTTGAAAGTTATCACAGAAAACTAAAATAAATTTACCGCAGTGAGTAAATGTGTCAAATGTGGGAAGACCACAGGGTACACTGGGAAATCTGCCTTTTCAAACCCCTGGCTTCTGCAGCTGCTTTTAATACAATGCTTGCTTCTTCTTCTTGGCCGGCATCCCTTTGGCACCAAAGAACACCAAAGGCTTACTTACATACCAGCACCCCTGAAGGTGATGCGCTAGCTAGCCTCCAGCACCCCACCCCCACTCTGCTATGCTTGGCAGCTGCCACATACTACCCAGCTGCCTGAAAAGGTGCATTAGAATCGAGTACCAGCTTAAAACCCTCCAGAAGGGGTGGGCCTGTTTTTAAAGTGTGCACATTGTACAAGGGAGCCATGCACAATTCCGCCAGTACTATCTTTATGTGCATTGGGAAGGGAGGAAAAGAGGGAAAGGGGGGTTCTAATTACATGGCAACTATGGTGAGGAAAACATCTTGGGGTTACTGAAACCCTTCTAAAACATTAGACTTGTAACATCTTGGATCCATGGCCCTCAAGTACCAATTACCAAGATTGATTAGGTCCTGGGGAAAGTTTAACTATCCCCATTCAGGCAAGGCTCCCTGGAAATACACAACATACTGGCTTAATTATTTACCATAGCAATGTTTCTAGAAGCCAAAGCCCTTTTTTAGAAAAACTAAAGTTAGACCACTGGGGACTAGAAAGTATTGTTAAGTTGAGGGAGGGCAGCCACCTGAGAATTCTTCAAACCCAGAGCCTCGTTTTCCTGGCCCTGTATCTGGATGGCGGCCTTGCTTGTCTACCATCCTCCCCCTTCTTGAGAGCAGACTTTGCCCAGTCCTTGTGTGCTACCTGGTTCCTAATTCTTGGAATACCACTGACCCTCCCTACCTACACAGCAGGCCCTCTGTAACTCTGTTAAATGACTGACTGACTGACAGACTAAAGGAAGAATGGGGGGTGGGGGCAGATAGACTGATACCAGGTAGATTCTGCATGTGTATGGCCCTGTGTTCTATCCTCTGTACCACTTCCCAAAATAGAGTAAACCGGGCTGGGCTGGGTACCTCGAGGCTCTAGTTTGCCTACCCCCACTTCACCACTAGGCAAGACTAATGGAGTCACTCTCTCCACTTCTTTCCATTCATCCCTTCTCTATCACTTTTCAGCTCAAATTTCACTGGTTCCTATGTCTGAAGGAGTAAAGTCCTAACTCACGTTTGTCAGCGTCTCCTGGCCTCTTCCCTTTTCCTTAAGCTCTTTTATTTTTTTAATTGTCCCAACAGTTCCAAAAATAGTCCCTCATTATACAAACTGTGTTTCTTCACCCCTGTGTCCTCCCGTCTTTTCCTATCCCACCTGCCTCCTCCTCCTCCTCCTCTTCCTCCACCCCCAACGTGAAGCCTAGAGCCTTCTCAGGGCTGCCCTCCATCCCTTACCCAAGCAGGCATCCAGCTGTTCTCCCCACCCCCACCACCCCCATTCTGCCCCTGCAGCTTGTCACGTGGTTCTGTTATTTTCTGTTCACAGTTCGGTCTCCCTAGGGAGCAAGTATGTTTCTTTTCATCTGTGGAGTCTCCGCTCCAAGTTAGCAATAGCAGATATTAAAACTGATTCTATCTGCTGATGGAATGCTGATAGAAGTGTCCCCTTTGAGAGTGATTACATCAACAATTATACGTAATGGTCCCAAAGGTAGTCAGAAAGAGGGCCTGGATCACTTAAGAACAGAAACCTACGTTTATTGAGTCCCAAACAAGTGCCAGAGACTGTGGAGAGTTTGCATTTCTTCTTTAATCTCAGGAGTACACATTACCATCTCCACTATCTTCAAGATAAACTTAAAGGTTAAATAATGGCACAGATTTACCCAGTAAGAACTTGATTGTCAAAGAAGGCAGTCTCACCCCTCCCACGCAAGATTGCTTAAATGATTTTTGCAGTACTGTTTGGGGAACCTGATGTTCTTTCTGATGAGAAGCCACCGTAGAGGGTTTCTCTGTATCTGGAGAATTATTCATGCACAGAGCTAGTGTCATAATTATCTATCACCCACCTCGGAGTTTCTGTTGTTATTTGATTGTTTAGACAGAATCTCACGATATAACCAAGGCTAGCCTTGAACTCTTGATCCTCTGGCCTCGGCTTCCCCGTAAAACTTGATAATCCCTTTTTTCTTTATCCCTGAGAGCTCCTTTTTAAAAGCAGATGAAAAAAGTTTCTTATCAAAGCCCTACTTTGCAGATAAAAGTGCTGACAGAGAAAGCAAAGCAATGGGGTTCCAGCACCCAGCCGGCTTGTCTTTTTTCCGTTTTCTTTTGTTAGGAGTTTTTGGAGACCGGTTTCTCTAGGTAGCCCTGGCTGTTCTGGAACTCAATCTGTAGACCAGGTTAAACTCAAACTCAGAGATCCACCTGTCTCTGCCTTACAAGTGCTAGGATTAAAGGCAAGAGTAACCACTACCAGACTCCAACAGTCTTTTTATTTATAAAATTAGAACATTGAGCAGAGAGGGCCCTCAAGGTGGCCACTGAGGGCCCTCTGAAGCAAGATCATCCTTGTCCACTCTAACAGTGAGTGCCATTTTTCACTCCTAATTTGTCACCCTGTTCATACATAGAAAATGTCCAGTTGAAGTCTGGCCTTTTTTTTTTTTTTTTTTAAATCTAATCTATGGAATTTAAGTGGAAATGGCAGCTACCAGCTATACCTGACACTCTGGACAGCTGCTCATGTCACAAATACTTGTTTGTCCAGTGAAGTCTATCAGATAGGGGATAGGGGACAACAAATACCTTAAGTTAGGCCCCAAAGGGACCCTGGGTCAAGGAGCCCTGGTTTCATGCTGCCCTTTCTGTCTTCCCAAGTCAACCGTTCCTCCCTTCAATGAATGAGTCTGAAGCATGCTGTCTTTTATGCACTAAAGAGATACAGACTGTAGTGCTGTGTGGGCCTCTGACGTCACTCTACTCTACCACTGTAAAGATGAAAAGTGCTATGATGTCACTCATCTCCCCAACTTGTCTCCAACTCTACCTTGTCCCCAACTCATATATTAACTGCCTACCTATACAGGGGAGAGTCCCTGAGTGTCACAGCACCAGCTCTGATGAGAACTTTAAGCTCCTAACGGTGATGAGACACGGAGCTGGCATGGTGGTGTGTGGTGTAGAAGTCTGTTTCCTGCAGGCCTTGTCAGGAGGACTGATGTGGAAGGTGGGGACAGTGGCCTGAAATCACTAGTTTAGTTATAACTAGCAGAGAAGGTTAGAAGACTTTTATTTTTGTTCTTTATCTTTTTTGTTTGTTTGTTTTATTGTATGGGTGTTTTGCCTGCATGTATGTTTATACAGCACATGCATGCAGTGCCTCTGCAGGCCAGAAGGAGTTGGATTCCCTGGGACTGCCGCTGCCATATGGGTGCTAGGAATCAAACCTACATCATCTGGAAGAGCAGCCTGTACTCTTAACCACTGAGCCATCTCTCCAGCATTCCCATCTCCCCTTCCTTTGAGAGAGTCTCATCCTAGTTCCCTTTTTTGAGAGAGGGTATTTATTATATGTCCCAAGCTAGACTCAAACTCACTCTGTATCTGAGAATGACCATGAGTTTATAATCTTCCCACTTCTACCTCCAGAGAGATGAGATGAGAAGTGTGCACCGCCTCACCTGGTTAAATTTACTCTTTTAAAAGAATCTGGACCAGATCATTAAACAAATATCATCGTTGCCCTAAGCTTTGTGCTATAAAAGTGAGGCTCGCACAGTCCAATCTGCGATCAGGAGGGAAGGCAGGGAAGCAGAAGGCTAGCAACCAGGCAATTGCAACAGCCAGTGACAGAGCTAGGAGGGGAAGTGCAGGATGTTGCTAAGCCGCAAACAAGGGACAACTCACCCAGACTGGTGAGTGGGGGAGGGGCGTGTTAACTGAGGCCTCCTGGAGGGAACAGCCTGTGCTCCTGGACTGGCTTAATAACCTCAGCTACCCAGGTCAAATGTGCTCAGCTGAGAAAGGAAGAGGACCTAGTGCCCCAGGGCAGAAAGGGAACAGTATCAGGAAAGAAAGGTTCAAGAGGTGGAAGAAAGAAGCTGAGGTCTATCGGTCTGAGTCAGTTGAAGAGGGAGCTGGGCAAGAGAGGCAGAGGAGATAGAGAAGGTCTTGAGAAGTCTAGATCCTTGGGGATGCTGGTATCTTTCAAGGTGGTACTTCCCCTGGTCCTGGAAGTTGGGGTGAGGGACAAGGATGCAGGAAGATGAAAGAAACTAGCAATGATTAGACATCTGTAAGATGTTCAGGTGCATTAATCATCTGGGAAATGCAAAATAAAAGCATAGGGCATAGTAGCCAGAAGCAAGCAAAGCTGAGGGTATAGTCAGGACCCTCCGCATCGTGCCCTGTTTGACCAGATTCCACAACATCTGTGTCCCCTGAGAGCTCAGAGCCCACTGAGAGGGAAGAGAATCCTAGGTTTAGAGAACTCTATCTCGGCCTCCCCATCTTTTCCCCTAGCCTTAATCTAATTCAGAAGTTCAACCCCCATCAGAATATTCAGCTAACCCAAAAACGTATTTCTCAATTACTTAGCGCACAGATTTTATAGTTCTAAACCAGTCAGTGAAATCCACGCTGCACTGGACCAGTGATTCTCAACCTTCCTAATGCTGCAACCCTTTAACTCAGTTCCTCGTGTTATGGTGATCCCAACCATAAAATTATTTTTGTTGTTACTTCATAACTGTAACTTCACCACTGTTAGGAACCTTAATGTAAATATCTCTGTTTTTCTGATGGACTTAGGCGACTCCTGCAAAAGGGTCATCTGAGCCCCAAAGGGATCGTGGCCCATAGGTTGAGCTGTGCTGCACTAAAGAGAAGCAACACTGTGGGGTTCAGCAGGCTGTGGGCTCACCTCTCTTGAGCCCATCTACAGGATAGGGATAACAGCTGCTTCTAAATGAGGGCGTCCTTGTTCTGTTCCCTTTAGCTAAATTCTTAATGTTTGGAGAGAAAGGCCAGGGAATCAGAGTTCTGGCCAGAACTGTTTTTCTAAAGGTGTCAACATTCATAATTTACTTATTTGGTAATAAGTAAAATAAGGTTATAAGATTATTTTATAACCACATAGTTAATAATGCTGTTCAGTCACTGACCTGGTTATCAGTATTTTCTGGCAGCATCTGAGATGGTTATTTAACATTAGACTTTCCAAAGAACAATGTTGGAAAAGCAGGAAGGGGCCTTAGAGCCCTTTGGCCATTCTCAGTTCCCTGTTGAGTAATTGGAGTTTTCAAGCTAGAGATCAGAAGCAGCAAGGCTTCATGGGAGATGACTAAGCACCCTTTGGGCAGAGCCATTAGAGAGCTAACAGGCTCCAGAGCTCCAGAGAAAGAAGTTAGTCTGGGAATACACATAGGCCCAGTATTGTGGAGTACTTCTGGCAGCTCCTGATGTTATCTTAGCCTCTCCTTGCTGGATTCTGCAAAGGGACACACTAAAGAGTTTGGTGTACTTGACTTGGCTTTTTTCTATATACAGAATGTACATACTGCTTCTACTGGAATGCAAGATAGCTGCTTAGACCAGAAAAAAATACAATAAAAATTATACCCGGTGTTTAAAAGAGGAAGAAAAAAAATCTTACTTTTCTCTCACTACCTAGAATGAGTAGCAGAGTATACAGTTGGTGCCTAATATATACTTATTTCTATTAGCTAAATGCTATTAGAAGAAAAAGCACAGGACATAGCCTCTAAGCTCAAAACAATGAGCCTGCTGAGGGCAGTGGTAGCCCAGGATAAAAGGCCTGGCATATAGGGGGCACTCAGGGAATTACATTACTCTGGCAAATAAATGTGCATCCCCGTTGAAAAGCTTACCATAAAGCTGGTCCCAGAAGACCAGAAGTGAGACCAAGAAATATAACAGCTGCTGGCTCAACAGACGGAGCCTTGGTGGGAAGAGAGCGAAGAGGAAGGAAGATTACTTTTCGCTAGGCTAAATACCTATTTATTTCTTTTGAGTTTTGGAGAGATGACTCAGCAGGTAAAACCTGCCAAGTTGAGAGTCTGAATTCAGTCCCTAGCATCCCTAGGAGGCAGGAGAGACCCAGCCCCTTCAAGTTATCCTCTGACTGCCACACATGTTTTGTGGCATGTGTATGCACACTCGCACACACACACACACACTCTGAATAATTCACAAATTAAAACTTAATGTCAGCCGGGCGGTGGTGGTGCATGCCTTTAATCCCAGCACTTGGGAGGCAGAGGCAGGTGGATTTCTGAGTTCGAGGCCAGCCTGGTCTACAAAGTGAGTTCCAGGACAGCCAGGGCTACACAGAGAAACCCTGTCTCAAACAAAAACAAAAACAAACAAACAAACAAACAAACAAAAAACAACTTAATGTCATTCCTCATCCAGCAATATTTGCCCTGCAATAGGAGGGAAGAGATTAATCGGGGCTATTTTTGGGATTTTAAAATCATATACTGTGGAATATTATGAGCTCTTCAGGGGCCTCTAAAAACATAAATTGGGTTGAAAAGACTCGTGTTTTTCCCATGCTCTGCCAATGGACCTCAGACTTGAGTGCCTGATGTTTTACATCACTGTTTATGATGATATTAATGGTTAACACTTTAGTGTTTGACAACCTGATGTTATTAACTTGGCCGTGATCATTTGTCTCTTTTTCTTTTTTCTTTTCTTTTTTTTTGTTTTTGTTTTTGGTTTTGGTTTTGGTTTTGGTTTTTCGAGACAGGGTTTCTCTGTATAGCCCTGGCTGTCCTGGAACTCACTTTGTAGACCAGGCTGGCCTTGAACTCAGAAATCGACCTGCCTCTGCCTTCTGAGTACTGGCATTAAAGGCGTGTGCCACCATGCCCCGGCTTTCTTTCTTTCTCCTTCTTTTTTTTTTTTTAAGAATACACTGTAGCTGTACATATGGTTGTATATCTAAGTACAATGTAACTGTCTTTAGACACACCAGAAGAGGGCGTCAGATCTCATTACAGGTGATTGTGTGTTAACATGTGGTGGGATTTGAACTCAGGAACTTTGGAAGAGCAGTCAGTGCTCTTAACCGCTGAGCCATCTCTCCAGCCCCTTGGCTCTTTTTCTTATATCTGAATCAGAAAACGTACAGAGAATTGAATGCCTCCGACAACTACTTCACAATTTCATGTAGTTTTTATTGCAATTAGGGAAAATGTTTGTCTTCATTTCCTTTAACAAATAAAATAGAGAGAGAAAGAGAAAGAGAAAGAGAGAGAGAGAGAGAGAGAGAGAGAGCTGGGCATGGTGGCGTACAACTACAATCCCAGCACTTGGGACGTGGAGGCAGGAGGATTGCGAAGCCAACCTGGGCTACATAGCAAGACCCTATCTCAAGCACCCCTCCATCTTCATTCTCCCTTCCCCTCAAAAGAATTTTATAGTTGGAAGTAAGCCTGGATTTCTGAGGACCAAGGACATCTTCCTTTGGTTGAACTCATCACTCAGAACAATGCCTTTTCTTTCTCCCTCTGCCTCCCCCGATGCTGCCACAGGACCCTCCCTGCTTCCTATAGTTCCCATCAGACCACACTTCACTGAAAGACCCTCACTCAGGCCTCACACTCAGCCCATATTCAGAACGGAGTTAGTTCCCAACACCAGGACCAAATCTCTTCCTCATGTGGCACCTGAGGCTGTCCAAAGAAGGAGAGAGGCACATCACAGCATGCCGCCGCCCTCTCTCTTCATCACTTTCCCATGACACCCTGCCTATGTACTTGTGAGCCTTAGTTACCTGTGGCAGGCCCCAGTAGCCCTGTAACACTGCAGTGGAGTTAAGGTTCCCCACTGCCTTGTGACAATGTAGCTTCTGTAAGGGCAGAAATACAGCACATCACTGTGTTTGTGCTGCTGCTGATGTAAACAAACCTACAGCTGTACCAGAGTGTGACATATGTAATGATGTACAGTAAATGCTTGATAATAAATGACTGTTGCTGGTTTACGCCTTTATTTTATTAGACTTCTTATTGGTGTTTTAGAGTCTAGTCCTACTTATAAAAAAATGTTTATTGTGGAATGATACATTGTACTGGCAGCAACCTTGCACACATCTGGAGGTTGCTACACCTCAGGATTGCATCATTGTCTCTTGTGTTTGATGTAATCTTGTGTTTTGTTAATGGTCCCAGGAGCAACAGGCTCCACACCATATAGCTAGGTGTGGTCCAGGATATACCATCTAGGTTTGTGCAAGTTCTCTCTTTGATGTATACACAACAATGAAATCATCAAATGACTATTTCTTAGAACACATCTCCACTCCACGGCACATGGCTGGCTGACTGAGATAGCCCTTGTTTCCATCTCTTTTGGAGTTCTTCATGCTCACAGCACATCCTTTTAGACACTGCATTCTGGAGTGCATTTGTTGCTCATTCTTCATGCATGTGTATGTATATCGCCCTAGAGTCTCAGTTGAGGGATTGGCCTGTAGGCATGTCTGTGGGGACTGTCTTGATTATTAATGTGGGAGGACCCAGCCCACTGTGGGTGGCACTGTTCACTGGGTGAGAAGTCCTGGGAGTTAAGAATGAGGCTAGCAGCCTGCCAGGAAGCAGTGTTCACTCACGGTTTCTGTTTCAAGTTCTTGCTTGTTTTCCTGGCTTCCCCAGTGATGGACTGTGACCTGGAAGTAGAAGCCAGATAAATCCTTTCCTCCCCTAAGTTGCTTTTGGTCAATGTTTTCTCACTGCAACAGAATACAATAGATAGTCTCATGCTTACCCAGCTATTGATTTCTGGAATAGGTTCTTAGTAAATGTTTGACATTTGAGAACAGCAGCAGGATGGACAGAGCTGAGTCTGTGTGTCCCTTTGCCTCCTACTAACAAAGTGACCTTGGATAAGGGTCTTACTAACTCTGAGCTTCTGAGATCCCAAGCCTATCAAATCGAGGGTCACGATCACCTCTCCCCCATCAGGTGTTAAGGAATGTATCCACCCGTGTGGAGAACAAGTAACAGTTGCCACTTACACAGTGGGTTCCTGATAAACATGACTCACCAGCTTCATCCCACATGTTTTGGAACTTTATCTTTTGACCTAGCCTCCTTAGAATGGGTCACTTGGAGAGAAGACTGCCAGTATATCCAAATCGGAAGATAAAACTGTAGCCAAGGCATAGCTTAGTTAGAGTTAGATAGCGTGCGAGCTCAGCGTGCACAAGACCTTGGGTTTGTTCCCCAACCCATCCCCTGCCTCCCAACCCCCACCCCCACCACAGAGCCGTGATATAATAAAGACTAAAATGATTCTGAAGAGTTGGAGGGGAGGGGGTCCCACATCCTGAAAGTGGTGGAGACTTTCTTCCTGACTAAAGAGGTCAGATACTGCCTAAAAAAAATCATTTCCTCTGATCTCCATGAAGACCGCTTACAGATTAGTACTTGCTAGAGGCCCTTCCTAGGGTCATCACCAGACTGTAGAAGGGGGCCGAGCTTGCTGAGATCCTGTAGCTTGAAGCACAAAGAAAAGAATCTCCCCACCCCCTCCAGGACCTTGGCTAATGTCTCTCTGGCTCTGGGGGTGAGGGGGATAGAGGCTTAGGTTGTAAAAGTCACAGAGCAGCTCTTCTTGTGAGACACTCTCCATGCCAAACAACCTCGCCTTAGCTTCCAGGAACAGCATTTTAGGACGTAGGGAAGAGCAATGGGGATGAGAAAATCCAGTGGAATTGTAGCATGGACTCCCATCTGTAGCTGTGGCTCTCGGGTGCCTCACACACGGCCATTTTTGCCCTTTCGGTCTGTTGAGAGTGTGGGCTTTTCTAAGAGATTGGAATAAACTGATCCATTTGATTCCACACTCCATCCCTGCCAACCTAACCTAAATCTGGGTCTTGTTGAGGGGCCAGTGTTATGGGATTGGCTCTGAGGGCAGAGTGGTCTCCATGGGAAACGTCAAAAGTTCTGTAGTGGCATTCTCCCTGGAGACAGGATCCAGGACTAGGGCCTTGGCACCTGAGGCACTTGGAGACCATGTACTTCAGTTCACCCTGTTAACCAGTAAGGAAACTGAGACCCAAAGTGCTCAAATCTAGAGGCCAACAACCCAGAGATACTCATTCCATGCCAGCATTTTTATCCTGTTCTCTGTCACAGTCTCACAAAGACATCTTTCTGTAGTGTGATGCAGGTGCACCTATGCAAATAAATCCAGCCTTAACTAGAAAGTGTGAGTCCTGCTTGCCTAATGTCAGATTGGAGTTCTACCCTCACATCTTGCCTGGCCTGTAGCTTCTTTCTGGGGAAAAGGGTAGGCAGAAGGAAGACTTGTGCAAACAGTTTCCAGATTTACACACTGATAGACTCTCTGGGTGGAGCTGGGGCAGGTCCAAGGTGTGAAGGGCTCTAACTTGATCAGCCTGCTTTCTTGGGTTCTGGCCAGGTACGCAGATGTCCTCTTCCTCCTTTCCCAGAGCTCACTGGCCTCTTTGAGACCAAAAGAGGCTGGTGTGCATTGAAACACCTTTGAGAGGTAGCACCTGGCACCCGGCCAGGAAAAGGAACCGACCGAGTGGAAACCTGACAGTAACTCACGTGGACTCGAAAACAGCAAGAAATCAATGAGCCTGGTACGGCTGTAACTGAGGTTAAGGAAGGGGGAGGAAGCAAGGGATGGTGAAATTCCCAGGAGGCAATCCATTCGCTCAGTCACATGATCTCAAAATGAACACTTAACTGGACCAGGGAAAGCTCCAAGGAAATCAAACAAGGAAGAATGGGTGCAAGATTCCCAGCTGTGACTCAAGCAGAAAGCTTAGAGTCGGGGGTACATTCTCTGCGGACTGGAAAGCGAAGTTCAAGGATGTCGGGCAGAATGAGATCTTCAAAAATTGCTCCTCTATTACAAAAAAAGGTATCTAGATAGATTAGGTGATTTAAAAAATATTGGAGGAAGGGATTAAGGAGAGATGAGATCTGAGAGCTAACGCTGGCCACGATTCACTTGCCTGGCAAACACTACCTGGCTCCTCTTGTTTGCCCAGACTCCTCAGCCTCCCTGGGCTCCCCGCTTCTCCTCCTCTCAGGTCTGTCCTGCTCCGGCCTTTACCTGTCAGCTCAGGGTGTCCTCCTTCCTCTGCACTGATGAGGTTGAGCCGACATGAAGGGGAAAAGGCACAACAGGCTGTCTGATTCATCTCTGCGCCCGTGTTAAATGTGGTCTAAGCACTTAAGACACGTTGGATGGAGGAACAAATATTATCGTAGTGCAGCAAAGAAGCATATTTTTAAAGAGAAATGTCATGATCTCAACTTTGTAAAATGATACATTTAAGATATTTTAAAGTCTGTCCAAAAAACCCCAAACACACACACACACACACATACACACTGACAAAAAAAAAAAAAAAAAAAACAAAAAACCAACAACCACTAATGGTACTTGGGTGCTGGGATTGTGAGGAAAGTTCCTATTCTTTTCTCTATTTCTTTCCCCTTATTTTGTCGGCTATGGCAGGGTTTTTTTTTTTTTGTTTGTTTGTTTGTTTTTTTTGTTTTGTTTTTTTTTGAGCCACATTGGTTTTATTTATTTATTTGTGTGTATATGCATGGCTTGAGACAGGGCACACTTGCCCTGACACATGTGGAAGCCTGAGGTGAAATCCAGGTGTCTTCCCCATCACGTTCCTCTTTCCTACTCTCTTTCTTTCTTTCCTACTCTCTCTCTCTCTCTCTCTCTCTCTCTCTCTCTCTCTCTCTCTCTCTCTCTCTCTCTTTCTATGTGTTCATGCCAGGCTTGTCTGTCTGTGCACCACATGGGCACAGGTGTCCTTAGAGGCCAGAAGAGGGCGTTAGATCCCCTGGAACTAGAGTTACTACAGGCTGTTGAAAACTGCCTGATGTGGGTGCTGGGAACAAAACTCGGGTCCTCTGCAAGAGCAGCAAGTATTCTAAACCACTGAGCCATCTCTCCGGGCTCCTCCACTTTGTTATTTGTAGACAGAGTCTTCTGCTATACCCAACGCTCACCATTTTGGTCCAATTGGCTGGTTCCAATGAGTTCCTGGGATCTGTCTGTCTCTGGGTCCCAAGCACTGGAGTTACAAATGCACGTTACTACAAGCAGCTTTTACGGGGGTTGGGAATCCGATCTAGGGTCCTCATGTTTGCCCAGCAAGCATGCTATCTACCCAGCCACATCCCTAGCTCTGCATCATTTTATAGAATGAAAAAAAATTGTATGATTTAACACCACACCATTCCACTTCCAGTAAGAGAACTGCAAGAATTAAGACTTACAATCTAATTTCTAACTCTTGTTACATATTAGGTATAAATTGTGAAACTTAAGAGAAGATAGCTTGACTTTCATTATGCAAAGAAATAAAGTAAATTTACTACCACATTAGGCAGCTATGTTTGACAGTCTACGTAATTGTTGAATGGCTAGGCATGAACGACAGTTCTCATTAAACACGTTGGGTGGTAGTAAGTCAGTCCTCACAGGTTGGTTCCAGAAACTCTCCAGTAACAAATCCACAGAGGCTAAAAATCTCTCGTGGAATATGCACATGAAACGACCTACATGTTTTTCTTGGACACTTGGATAATTCATGCTGCTAAAACGATATAAATGCTGTGTTCTAGGCTGTTACAGAGTAGCATAAGGACAAGAGAAAAACCTGCACATGTTCAGTTCGGACACCAGGCTCGTTGCTGTGACAAAGCCTGCCACTCTAACCTGGAGCTTAATGCAAATCACACACTTGCACGGCTGCCCCTGTCTCCCTCTCCCCACCACCACCCCTAGACAGGATTTCTCGGCATAGCCTTGGCTGTCCTGGAACTATGGCCTCTAAACTCACAGAGATATGTCTGCCTCTGCCTCCTGAGTGCTAGAATTAAGAAGTGAGCCAACAGGCCCAGTTTCCTGTCACACACACACACACACACAAAAACAAAAAACAAAAAACTCAAAAAACCAGCATACAAAGTATCAGGTTTCCTTATCTTTGTTTTGATCAATGCTTCCTAGTTCTCCATCTGCTTGCCTTCTCTGACCCCAGATTCATACTTCCCTGTCATGTGACCCAATACCCTCCCCACCCTTCTTCCTTAAAGTGGCCCCTTTCTAGTTTTATGATCTTCATACACATTCAATCCCCATAACTACACTCATGCAAAAATTAGAAGGTAAGATAGCTGGGCCTGTGGCTTTGTGGTGTTTGCTGAGCACACAGGAGGCCTTAGGTTCAATCCTAAGAACTGAAAACAAGCCCTCAAATCAAACAAAAACGCCTACATTTGGGGCTAGAGAGATGGCTCAGCAGTTAAGAGCACATAGTGTCCTTGCATGGGACCTCGGTTGCATTCCCAGCACCCATGGCGGGTGGCTCACAATCTCCTGAAACTCTAGCTCCAAGGTTATCCAATGTTTCTGGCTTCTGTGGGCACCTGAATACATGCACACACATAATTAAAAATAAAGTAAAATCTTAAATAAAAAACTGCATGAATGTGTGAAGGCCTGAGCATGCATATATATATATATATATATATATATATATATATATATATATATATATAGTGTGTGTGTGTGCGCGTGCACGTGTATGCTCTCGCGCGCTCAAAAGGGTCCACTGAGACCAGAAGTCAGCATGCAATACCACAGAGCTAGAGCTAGAGTTAACGGAGGTTGAAAGCTGTCCTCCCCCAATATGGGTGCTGGGAACCACACTTTAGATCCTTCGCAAGAGCTGTAAGTGCTCTTAACCACTGAGCCATCTCTCCAGTCCCCCAAATAAATTATTATTATTATTTTTATAAATTAGAGGGTTGTACTGGCTATTTTTGTGTCAACTTGACACAGCTGGAGTTATCACAGAGAAAGGAGCTTCAGTTGAGAAAATGCCTCCATGAGATTCAACTGTAAGGCATTTTCTCAATTAGTGATCAAGGGGGAAAGGCCCCTTGTGGGTGGGACCATCCCTGGGCTGGTAGTCTTGAGTTCTATAAGAGAGTAGGCTGAGCAAGCCAGGGGAGGCAAGCTAGTAAAGAACATCCCTCCATGGCCTCTGCATCAGCTCCTGCTCCCTGACCTGCTTGAGTTCCAGTCCTGACTTCCTTTGGTGATGAACAGCAGCATGGAAGTGTAAGCCGAATAAACCCTTTCCTCCCCAACTTGCTTCTTGGTTATGATGTTTGTGCAGGAATAGAAACCCTGACTAAGACAAATTGGTACCAGCAGAGTGGGGTATTCCTGTGACAACCTGACCATGTTTTGGGGAGGACTGTGGAAGGACTTTGGAACTTTGGGCTTGAAGATCCATTCGTTGTTAAGAGCTCTGTCAGATGTTGTGTAGGAGCTTGGAAGATAATGTTGAGAACAGTGCAGAAGATGGAGGTCTGGTTTGTGAAATTTCAGAGGGAAAATTAAAGACTCTTTTCAGGGCCATTGCTGTTTTGATTGTGAAGATTTTGTAGTTCTGGTTAGCTGGGGCTGAAGAATCAGCTGTGATTAACAAGATACCAGAACTACTAAAGCAAAAACTTTTCATTACTGGGACTATTGATGTTGGTTAGCTGGAGCTAAGAAATTAGCGGTGATTAAGAAGAGACCAGCATCGTTGAGGTGACATCTTCTGGGAAGTGTTTTCTGAAAGCACAAAGAGGCTGTGTTCCAGAGATAGGCAAGGTTGTACTCCTTCTGCAGTGGGACTTGGTAATGTGTAAGGGTCACCCAGGTGGTACTGGTTTTGAAGGCATGAAGGGGTCACACAGAGCAGCTGAGGCTCGGCACTGTGAGAGGCCATGGAAGGCCATTGGTGAAGGTGCAGCCTCAGTTGCAATTGACGGCCCAGGACTGAAGGGGTCATGCAGTGTTTTGGAGATGCCAGTACCATGAGATGACCACCAAGAGCAGCAGCAGCAGTGGAGTACAGGCATCTGGAGCCTAGAGGACGATGTGTGTGCTACAAAGGGCATGGCTGGAGAAGTGACCCAAGCCCTTGGAGGAGCCCAGAAGATTGTGAGTTGGATCCCAGACGTTGGACGGTTGGAGATTGATTTTTGCTTTGATTGTGACTGTGCCCTGATATTTTTCCTCTTGAAGAAACTGTTTTAGTGGAGCCCAGAGTTAAGAGACTTTTAATTGTAAAAAAGACTTTGGATTTTAAAAGAGATGGATATTTTAAAGAGATTGAAAATTTAAGAACATGTAAAGACTGTGGGACTTTTAAAGTTATTTAGATCTTGGGGATGAATACGAATGTAAAGGTTGAGGCTTACTAGTGATGTGTTTGTGTGTCAAGTTGACAAGGGGTCAATTGTACTGGCTATTTTTGTGTCAACTTGACACAGCTGGAGTTATCACAGAGAAAGGAGCTTCAGTTGAGAAAATGCCTCCATGAGATTCAACTGTAAGGCATTTTCTCAATTAGTGATCAAGGGGGAAAGGCCCCTTGTGGGTGGGACCATCCCTGGGCTGGTAGTCTTGAGTTCTATAAGAGAGTAGGCTGAGCAAGCCAGGGGAGGCAAGCTAGTAAAGAACATCCCTCCATGGCCTCTGCATCAGCTCCTGCTCCCTGACCTGCTTGAGTTCCAGTCCTGACTTCCTTTGGTGATGAACAGCAGCATGGAAGTGTAAGCCGAATAAACCCTTTCCTCCCCAACTTGCTTCTTGGTTATGATGTTTGTGCAGGAATAGAAACCCTGACTAAGACAAGGGTAAAATCTGTATGTGAGAGAGAACATAAGGCTTGTGAAGACCAACTTATTAATAAGCTTCACCTTATTGACCATTTGCTTCCTCTGTGCTGGATGGGAAGAGCCAGCCAGCCAGCCATAGTCTCCTGCATGCAATAATCTCCACTCCCTTCTTACATGTGTTTATGAATTTTGACTCAACAAACATTGGGTAACTATGCCAGTAAAGATAGAACACATTCCCCTTCTTAAGAATCCCCTCCCATCTGGCTTGTGGTATATTCTTTTAATGGAGAGGCAGAGACAGTCAGATCTCTGTGAGTTTGACAAGCCTGGTCTACATAGTGAGTTCCAGGACAGCCAAGGCTATGAAGAGAGGCCTTGTCTCAGACAACAACAACAACAACAAGAATCCCCTCCTCACCTACACTAGCACCGCAGAAGTGTGCTCTGACCCTAGAGTTGTACATTTTCCACATCATTCTGAATACAATGAAAACAAGCACACAAACCCAAAGGCCCATTCTCAGCATGGTTGGTTGAATCCGTGCATGTGATACCCATGGGACTCCACATGGTGGAAGGAAAACTGACTGAAGTTGTCATCTATTAGCTGCAGGCTCAGTTCTGTGACATGTCAACAACCACCCACCCGGATGATAATGATATACAGAAAATAAAAGTTCAAGATTTATTTGGGTGGGGTGCTGCAAAGCAGTAAATCCAAGAATCTAGAAGGCTAAGGCAGGAGGTTCATGGATTTCAGACCAGTCTGAGGTATGTAGTGAGACAAGCGGGGAGGGGAATTAATTAATTCATTCATTCATTAAGCAGAATGGCCTTTGAAAGGGCTATAGTAGTTCTCCAACTAAACACATGTTGAGAATCTGCATACATAGCAATAAGGAGGTCTGATACACACGGAATTTGAGTATACCTCTGTTGTCTGGAGATAGTAGACCCGGTAAGCAAATACTGACATGACCTAGGAAGACTCAATTACCGGCCCTGGGTCACACATGTAACTAACTGGTGGGATCGGAAGTCGGAAGGTAGTGGATGAGGGAGGAGACATTCAAACTCCCCACTCTGGGCTATGGAAAGCCGCTGTCCTTGTGCTGCGTGTTGCATCATTACAGACAGTCCCAGACTTCTTGCCTCCAGTGTTTGTGACAGCAGCAGCTATTCTGGCTCTCCATCTCTCTGTTTATAAAAATAAAGTGCTTGAGAAACGCGTCTCCCAAGTGTCCTCCCAGCACTGGATGCTTCGTCACGGTGTTTTCTCCTCTTCCCTTTGCAAAGGCTCTGCTGGCCCATTTCCCCCTGGCTCAGAGCTCCTCAGGGGACTCGGCGTCTCCTGGGCTCGCCCCCTAGAGGACATCTGTGGCGCTGCAGGAGCCAGACTCCCGGGGAGAATCTGTGCATCAGACCAAGTCAACATAATCACATGGTAAAGCCAACTTTAATTACCGCTTTCCCTTTTTGAAAAACAGGGATCAACTACACATTCTCACAGCCCTTCCCACGCTTGCCAGGGCAAGGCTTCTGGAACAATGACGGGCGCAGTTGCAGCTTGAAAAGCCACTGGATTATTTTAAAATTGGATTCTATTTTAAACTCCCCACCCCTCCGTTTCTCTTAGGTCCTAGGAGACCCATTTGTTGATCCCGTAATGATCTTAAAGAGCTGACAGGGCTCAGTTATAAAGTAATGCATTTGTCTCTGGTTGTTTTATTAAAACAATCTTTTGGGTTGTTAGGTAATACATGCAACATGATACAAGACTGAAACATCACTAGAGGGTTTTCGGCTGTACACAGTGTTCGCAGGGCTAGTCACAATAACTGAAGTTGGAAATGGCCCAAGCATCATCACTGGTGAGTGGCTGTACAGATCAGTGAGATGGCCCAGCAAGGGAAGGGACTTGCTGCCTCTTCTGACCCAAGCCCATCCCTGACTCCTGAGGGTTATCCTCTGAGCACAGTGACACCAGAACCACCTCTTACCATAAACAAACAACATCACACAATGCAGTGTTACTCAGCCATAGAAAAGAATGAAGAAATGATAACAGTCTAAAATATGAGCATGTTTTGAAGACATGCCAAGTGAAGGAAGCTGTCTTAGGGTTTTATGGCCATGAAGAGACATCATGGCTTGGCAACACTTATAAATGAAACATTTAATTTGGGGCTCCCTTACCGTTTCAGGTGTTTAGCCCATTATCTTCATGGTAGGAAGCATGGTGCCCTGCACGTAGACACAGTGCTGGAAAAGAAGCTGAGAGTTCTACATCTTGATTCATAGGCAGCAGGAGGAGAGTGTGCTACACTGGGCATAGCTTGAACATAGGAGACCTCAAAGCCCACCCCCACAGTGACACACTTCCTCCAACAAGGCCACACCTACCAATGGGCCAAGCATTCAAACACGTGAATCTGTGGGGGCCATACCTATTTAAACCACCACAGAAGCCAGGTGTACAAGGCCAAATGTTTGTTGTTTTTTATTCTTCAAAACAGGGTTCTTGGGCTGGAGAGAAGGCTCAGTGATTAAGAGCACAGACTGCTCTTCCAGAGGTCCTGAGTTCAATTCCCAGCAACCACATGGTGGCTGTCTTAGTCAGGGTTCCTGTTCCTGCATAAACATCATGACCAAGAAGCAAGTTGGGGAGGAAAGGGTTTATTCGCCTTACACTTCCATACTGCTGTTCATCACCAAAAGAAGTCAGGACTGGAACTCAAGCAGGTCAGAAAGCAGGAGCTGATGCAGAAGCCATGGAGGGATGTTCTTCACTGGCTTGCCTTCCCTGGCTTGCTCAGCCTACTCTCTTATAGAACCCAAGACTACCAGCCCAGGGATGGTCCCACCCACAAGGGGCCTTTCCCCCTTGATCACTAATTGAGAAAATGCCTTACAGTTGGATCTCATGGAGGCATTTCCTCAACTGAAGCTCCTTTCTCTGTGATAACTCCAGCTGTGTCAAGTTGACACAAAAATAGTCAGTACAATTGACCCCTTGTCAACTTGACACACAAACACATCACTAGTAAGCCTCAACCCTTACATTCTTATTCATCCCCAAGATCTAAATAACTTTAAAAGTCCCACAGTCTTTACATATTCTTAAAATTTCAATCTCTTTAAAATATCCATCTCTTTTAAAATCCAAAGTCTTTTTATAATTAAAAGTCTCTTAACTCTGGGCTCCACTAAAACAGTTTCTTCCTTCAAGAGGAAAAATATCAGGGCACAGTCACAATCAAAGCAAAAATCAATCTCCAACCGTCCAACGTCTGGGATCCAACTCACGATCTTCTGGGCTCCTCTAAGGGCTTGGGTCACTTCTCCAGCCATGCCCTTTGTAGCACACACGTCGTCCTCTGGGCTCCAGATGCCTGTACTCCACTGCTGCTGCTGCTCTTGGTGGTCATCTCATGGTACTGGAATCTCCAAAACACTGCATGACCCCTTCAGTCCTGGGCCTTCAATTACAATTGAGGCTGCACCTTCACCAATGGCCTTCCATGGCCTCTCACAGTGCCGAGCCTCAGCTGCTCTGCATGACCCCTTCATGCTTTCAAAACCAGTACCACCTGGGTGACCCTTACACATTACCAAGTCCCGCTGCAGAAGGAGTACAACCTTGCCTATTTCTGGAACACAGCCTCTTTGTGCTTTCAGAAAACACTTCCCAGAAGATGTCACCTCAACGATGCTGGTCTCTTCTTAATCACCGCTAATTTCTTAGCTCCAGCTAACCAGCATCAATAGTCCCAGTAATGCAAAGTTTTTGCTTTAGTAGTTCTGGTATCTTGTTAATCACAGCTGATTCTTCAGCCCCAGCTAACCAGAACTACAAAATCTTCACAATCAAAACAGCAATGGCCCTGAAAAGAGTCTTTAATTTTCCCTCTGAAATTTCACAAACCAGACCTCCATCTTCTGCACTGTTCTCAACATTATCTTCCAAGCTCCTACACAACATCTGACAGAGCTCTTAACAACGAATGGATCTTCAAGCCCAAAGTTCCAAAGTCCTTCCACAGTCCTCCCCAAAACATGGTCAGGTTGTCACAGGAATACCCCACTCCTGGTACCAATTTGTCTTAGTCAGGGTTCCTGTTCCTGCACAAACATCATGACCAAGAAGCAAGTTGGAGAGGAAAGGGTTTATTCGCCTTACACTTCCATACTGCTGTTCATCACCAAAGGAAGTCAGGACTGGAACTCAAGCAGGTCAGAAAGCAGGAGCTGATGCAGAAGCCATGGAGGGATGTTCTTCACTGGCTTGCCTCCCCTGGCTTGCTCAGCCTACTCTCTTATAGAACCCAAGACTACCAGCCCAGGGATGGTCCCACCCACAAGGGGCCTTTCCCCCTTGATCACTAATTGAGAAAATGCCTTACAGTTGGATCTCATGGAGGCATTTCCTCAACTGAAGCTCCTTTCTCTGTGATAATTCCAGCTGTGTCAAGTTGACACAAAAATAGCCAGTACAGTGGCTCACAACTACCTGTAATGAGATTTGATGCCCTATTCTGGTGTGTCTGAAGACAGCTACAGTGTACTCACATACATAAAATAAATAAATAAATCTTAAACAACAAAAACAAAACAAAACAAAAAACAAAACAGGGTTCTCTGTGTATCTCTGGCTGTCCTGGAACATGTTCTGTAGACCAGTGACATTGAACTCAGAGATCTGTCTGGCTCTGCCTCCATAGTGCTAGGATGAAAGCTGTGAGCTGGAGCTGCCCAGCTTAAAGGGCCACGTTATATCATTACTGCTCTATGAAATATAGAGAAGAAGCAAATTGATAGAGATATAGAACAAGGTTAGTGGTAGCCAGGGAACAGGAAATGGTTTCTCATGAATGTGGGGTCTTCTTTGAGATGAGGCAATGTCCTGAAGTTAGACGCGTTGGAGGTTACACTGTGTTACGAACATACTAGAAGTCACTGAGTTATGTATTTTTAAACAGTTCCAACAGCATAAGTTTTATGCTTTGTATATTTTTACCACAAGATGTTCAACGTTTTCCAGGTCTCCTCCCTGAAAGCAAAACTAAATATTAACTTTGTTCTCAAGCATCCAGAGACTCTTGTACCTGTGTGTGTGTGTGTACGTGTGTACATGTGTTTAGGTTAGGCATTATTGAAAGACTTTGTTCCTCACCTCTTCCTCAATAATCCACTCTTCCCTTTCTTTTCCTCCTCACAGTTTACCTAGAACAATCATCAGTTTCTTCAAAAGACATCAGGAAGGAGTTTTATTATAGAGCTAAAGTACACACTTGAGCTAGGAGCGGTTGTGTATACACATGGATAGTTACATACACACAGCCCCAAAATAGTGTGTGTGTGTGTGTGTATTTCCAGTGCTAAAGATTGCGGCCCAGGCACATAACCCTAAATTGTTTGGGAAAATCAGAGAGAGAGAGAGAGAGAGAGAGAGAGAGAGGGAGAAGGAGAACAAATGGATGCAGAGCTACTGATTAAAAAGCTCCAAATAACTAGGCAAAAATCCCTCGGCCACATATGAGGTGACCGATCACGCCTTCTCTTTTTAGACTCTCAGTTCCTGACCCGGGAGGTTCATATCTGGTTACCTGGACCTTAGAAGCTAAACCAGGGAAGCAGGGGGAGTTCGGGGGATGGTGCTGGAGACACAGGGACACCACACAATAGGAACACCTGGAGGGAAATGCCTGTCATTTGGCATCTCAAAAATGCTTTTAAAACTAGCACATGATCAATCTAGATGGGAAACTAGTAATTTTGCCAGGAAAGAGCCTGGGTTCATGAAGCCTCACTGTATTGATCACTACTTGTGTGGGTGTGTAATTAAGTACAGGGATAGCATGTGACCTTTGATACTGTCCTCTCAGTTCAGACTTCTTGCTTCAAATTTATTTATTTATATTTCATGTATAAGAGTGTTTTGCTTACATGTATATATGTGCGCTGAGTGTGTGTGCCAGTGCCCATGGAGGCCAGAGAGTGTGCTAATCCTTTGGCACAGGAGTTACAGCACGGTGTAGGTGCTGGGAATGGAATCAGGGATCTCCAAAAGAGTAGCTAGTGCTCTTACCTGCCGAGCCATCCCATCAAGCTCCAGCTGAGATCTCTTTGTCCACTTGTTCCCATATGAGAAGCCTTGCGAGTGTGCGTGGGGGTGGGTGGGTGCCGATGGGAATGGAGGGTGGAACCCATAGGGAACACTTCCACTCACAGGACTCTTGGTCTACTTCCCTGTAACCCACACGGTTATGTGTTGATGAGGATAATTTCAGTGGCCTAGTTGGCTTCTAGAAAGTTCTTCAGTGTTTTCAGTTTGTAACTGGAGATCAGAAGGATGGTGGGTTTTTTTTTTTTTTTTATTTTACTTTTTATTTATTTAGCTAGTTATTTTTGCCCTGAAAGATTTTTATTCCAGTAAAAAGGCCCAGCTTTAAACATAAAACACACTTTAGGTTTGTGCTTCCAAGTCTCTCAGGGGACGATCGTTTCATTTGTCAGATCCTCTGAGGCCCGTGTTTATGGAATCCTCCATTTGTGGGGCATTTTGCAGCAGCATAAACATTACTTCAAAACAGGAAGCAGGCTTTTAATCTTTGGTCTGAAGTCAAGTGTTTGAGAAAATGAAAAGGCTCCGGTTGGAGGAAGGTTTGATGTGACACGAGTCACAACAGGAAGCTGGGTGACTCGGCGGCGTTGCCTCTCCTGTCAGGGCGCTTAGGCAGGCACATCCATTTCTTAAACACCTGTTTTGTGCCTGGCTTCACTTACCACTGATGACCACCAGTAGTCAGGCTGCTTTCTTTTTTTTTTTTTTTTTTTTTTTTTTTGGTTTTTCGAGACAGGGTTTCTCTGTATAGCCTTGGCTGTCCTGGAACTCACTTTGTAGACCAGGCTGGCCTCGAACTCAGAAATCCGCCTGCCTCTGCCTCCCGAGTGCTGGGATTAAAGGCGTGCGCCACCACGCCCGGCTGTCAGGCTGCTTTCATTTCTTCCCATTACGTATATTCTTTGCGTGTGTAATACTTTTACCACGGTGGTGGTTCTGGACATGTGATCCAGGGAACAGCAGGGTCCCCCAGGCCCTTTCAGGCAGTCTAAGAGGTTAAGGCTATTTTCACAATACTTTGCACTCACTCCATCAGTGTGCTGTGGAGGCTGCAGGACACAGCCACAGATACCTAAAGGGGCTATTAAAATAGTCCTCCTCAGTTACAGCTCTGTGGGAAGCTAGCTCTTCCCTGTGCATGCCAGCCAAAGCACACTGTAGTAAGCCAAATAATAGAGATTATTTTAAAAGATGTATTTGTATCTATGATGGTGGTGGTGGTGGTGGTGGTGGTGGTGGTGGTGTGTATGAGAGAGAGACTAGATGTGCTGGAGGAGGCCAGAACCGTAAGGTTGCCTGGAGCTAGAGTTACTGGCAGTTGTAAGTTATCTGACTTATTTGCTAGGAACAGAACTCAGGTCCTCTGCAAAAGCAGTCTGTGCTCTACCCACTGAGCCATCTCTCCAGCCCCAGCCAATAGGAATTTGTGAAATGCAAGATGGCACCATTCTTTTCCCTAAACTTAGAAAGTAGAATTATTTTTCATAAGATATATCGTGAATATATTTTTTATATTGACTATTGTCTCCAGTTCTCTTTGTGTGTGTGTGTTGTGTGTGCTTTTGTTCATGTGTGTGTAAGCATTCATCTTCAGCTGTTATTTCTCAGGCACCATCACTTAAAAATATTTAATTATATTTAGCTATTAAACTGGTAAGAATAGATACTGTCCTTGAGATGAGTCAAAAGGCTGGAGAAAAGCAATGCATTTATTTATTTTTTTATTCTTTACTAAGTGTATGTGTCCATGTATGTGGGCAACTGTATGCCATGGTACATGTATGGAGGTCAGAGGAAAAACCGTAGGTGTTGGCTCCCTCCTTCTTCCCACCACATGTGTTCTGAGGAACAAACTCAAGTACCCCTACCTGAGGGCCATCTTGCAGGCACTCTCTCTAATTGTGTGTGTGTGTGTGTCTGTGTGTGTGTGTAAGTACAGCCATGCGTGTGCCATAATACACGTGTAGAAATCACAGGATGGATTCTAGGGATTGAACTCGAGTCATCAGGACAAGTAAGTGCTTTCTACCCACTGAGCCATCTCTTCCCCCACCCCCATCTTCTTGAGCCAGGGTCTCTCACTGGCCTGGAACTTGTGCCACAGCCTGAGCTGACTGGCCAGCCAGCTCCAGGGAGATCCACCTGTCTCTGTAGAATTTATTCCACTTTATTCCACATTGCTCAGCTTTTTAAACAGTGACAGAGAACCAAACACTGACGGACGGAGCCATCTCAGCAGTTATCCATTTCTAATTCCTAAAATATTATTGGCATGTTAAAGTTTTCCAAAATCATTGAGTTGTGCTCTTCTAGACCCAACAAACCAAACAAAAACAGAGTCACTTACATCAAAGGTACTGTACAAAGTTACCAGCGAAAACCAGCTCTTTCTCAGAAATAGGAGCACAGAGGTTTCTCCCCAAAGAGCAGTGTCATCCTCCGTGATAAGTTTCCTGCCTATAATCTTCACAGGGAAAGTGACTTTCAAAGGACCAGTCTCTCCTGACCCCCAGTTCCCTTTTCTGCCCTGCAGCTCCTTCCTGTCTGGAAGCCAGCCTCTGCTCCCTTAAGGGAACATGTCTTGTGTTTGAGTTAGAATGAGGTGCTGCCTGGACCACAATTAAAATCACAATTAAAAGTCAGATCATATCTGCAAACTTACTGTGACCGTGTGCCCCAGTGACAGAGAGATGACTAGTCCCTGCAGGTTTTCAGAGGACGAAGACTTGTAACTGTCAGAAACAGGAGATAGTTAATGATCTGAACTGGGCTGTCTGATGTGGGACTAATAAGTCACTGTTGTGTTCTCGATGAGTGTAAGGATTACAGGTGTGTATACCACATGCAGTTCTATGCAGTCCCAGGGACCAGACCAGGTCTTCCTGTGTTAGGCAAGCACTTTGCCAACTGACCTACAGTCCCAGGAGCAGACCTGAGTTCTAGATATCAGCAGCAACAGCACCTAATATTGGCATAACTCACAGTAACGGCTTATCTTCCTGACCCTCAAGCTCTTCATCTATGAACTGGACATCATGATGCCCACTTCACAGGACTATAAAGGTTAAATATAAAGAAAACCATGTACAGAACAGGCACCCGACACATAGAACAGGTAGGTGTAGGCAGAATGCGATTTCCTGTTCCTGGCCCTAAACCAAGCAGCCCTAGCATCATCCAGAGGTCACACAGCTCAGCCTAGTCCTCCCAGGGCGGAGATGGCAGGATCCCAGGGCCTTCAGGTGTCAGTAGCCTGAAACTCTGCCTTTGGGGAGACCATGGACTCCCCAGCCCTTAACACATTAAAACAGTGATCTCCATGCTCCTAGTCAGTCCAATCCCTTGCAAACACTTCACCCTCAATGCCTCACTCCTCATAGTATCTGGTGATGCCTCTTCAAACATTCACATCTGGGTAACACACCCATGTGGTACTCTGAGAAGCCCTGACTCAGTGTTGCCTCCTGCTGGCTGTATTGATAGCCGGCTGGTGCTACACACACACACACACACACACACACACACACACACACACACACTGACCCTGTCTTGTTCTGGGACTCCTGAATCCCTGCAGGCCAGGCTAGGTGTGCCTCATTCAGGGGACTTTTCCTCCACTCCCCATGAAGGAATATTCCAGCTTCCCACGTATCCTTCAGCAGCTTCCCTCTTGCCTCTCCTCCATGAGTTTAGCTTTATCACTTCCTGGCAAGTCCTCTGGGGACTCCCTGCTTTGCATAGAACAGCTGTGTTAGGTAGGAAAGGGGGAGAGAGCATCTGGACTCCACATCCTTCTATCCAGCTCTGAGAAGAACGGACTGATTGCTTAACGTTTATTGGTCTCCTGGATCAGTTTCTTCATTGGTTCAACCTCAGAGGCAAGAGGAATGTTGTGACCATCCACTCTTAGCAGATGGGGAACATTTTGAGGGCAGAGACTGTTCCCAATTTTTAGAAAACAGAATAGTTGCTGGGCACTTAACACAGGTAAACAAAACTGTGTCTGTGAAAAGCCAACAAGAGCCCACAGAACAAGAGTTACAAAAGTTAGCCAGGTTGGTGGTGGCGCACACCTTTAATCCCAGCACTCTGGAGGCAGAGGCAGGCGGATCTCTATGAGTCCGAGGCCAGCCTGGTCTACAGAGTGAGTTCCCGGACAGCCAAAGCTATACAGAGAAACCCTGACTTGAAAAACAAAACAAAAATAGTTAAGAGTTAAGAGGGGAACCCCCAGTTTCCCAGCAGAGGCCCTGCACTGTGAACCCCTTCCCTCAGGCCTGGGAGAGCCCTCTGGGCTGCTACTGAGAAGTCTTGGTCCTTACCTGAGGAGCTGCTTGGCCCTCTACTTGTTTGATGGGGTTGATTCTATCCAATTAGACTTGATGTATTTAACATCTAAGTGTCAGGTGCTAGGTAAGGCAAGTGTGTCTAAACTGCTGATGGCCAACATCCTTAGTAACATAATTCCAAGAGTAGAACCCAATTAACAGATATTTGGATAGGGGCAAGATTGAGGCCTGGCAACACAGGTCTGTAATCCCAGACACTCAGGTAGCTGAGTCTCAGGACTTCAAGTTCAGGGGCATCTTGGCTTACAGAGTGAGTTCGGAACCAGTTTGGCTAATTTAATGAGACTCTGTCTCACAATACAAACTCAAAAGGTGCTAGATGAGCCAGGAAGATGGCATAGTCATTAAGGTACCAGCCTGTTAGCATGAAGACTTGAGCCCAGTGCTCAGCATCCAGGTACAAGGGCTGGGGCGGAGTCAGACGTCTGTAATTCCAGCACTGGGGAGGCAGAGACAGGATGATCCTGGGGCTTGCTTCCCAGTTTGTGAGTCCCAGGTTCAATGAGAGACTCTGTCTCAAACCCTGAGACAGAGAGCAGTTGGGGAAGACACCTGATGTTGGCTTCTGGTCCACAGGCATGCTTACACCTGTGCGTGGACACATTATGTATGCTCACACAGAGTTTTAAAGGACTGGGGAGGGAGGCCCAGTGAGCTGTCTCAGTGGATTAAGGCTCTTGCTGCCAAACCTGATGCCCTGAATTCAATTTCTGAGCCTCACATAGCAGAAGGAGAGGAGTCATGCCATTGTCTCTGACTTCCGCATGCGCACCATGGCAGGAATGTGCTCATATACATATAAATACATGCAAGATAAATAAATGAGTATTTTACAATATTTTTAAGGGTCTGGGGACATAGCTCAGCAGTAGGCTGCCTGCCTGCCTAGCATGTGCAAATTCCTACCTTCTGTCCTTAGTACTCGGGGGAGAAAAGATTAAAAGAATAATTAACCGGGACAGCAGCTGAATGAGAGCACTTTGGACTGTGTGATGCTGGTTGGGATTGAGGGAGGGGACCACCTCCCTGGCCCTCATGATGAGACCTCTGAGAGTCACAGGAGAAAGAGAAGTTATACCAGACAGGCTGGGCTATTGGCAGTTGCTCTCAGGGAAGTTGGGGAGCACCCGCTCCTCTGTGTGTGTGTGTTCTTGAACATGTGTATACCTGTACTTTGGTGTATGTGCTTGTATGTGCCTGCGTGTATATATGTGTGTATGTATGTGTCTGTGTGTGTGTGTGCCTGTGTGTGTACTTGTGTATGTGTATATGTATTTGTGTATGTGCTTTTGCCTCTATGTGTGCCTGTGTGTGTGAGTGCGTGCATGTGTATGTGTGTGTGTGTGTGTGTGTGTGTGTGTGTGTGTGTGTGTAGCCATGGAGCTAGAACAGGAAATCAAGCAGGGAATGGGGGCCACAAATCAAGGAGGGAAAATAAACATAGTTAAAACTGCTCTCTTAAACTTTCTCTCTAATGGAAATTTCCAATTTTGACATCCTGGTTAGTTTTCAATACAGTGGAAAAACAGCCATCTATTTTCTGTAAGCGATTCTCATCCAAAGACAGTAGAGAAGAGAAAAGGGTCAAGGTGAGCTGGTGGAAATAAAACAAGCAGCTGGGAAATTACAGGAGAGACTGGACATGTCATCCAGACCTTCCAAAGAGATGCAAAATAAGATAGGGAGGAAAAACCCAGAACTGAAAAATGTTTACATTCCTACAACCACAAATGTGACTCGAGCTCAGAGCCTGGCGGGCTGTTAACAAAATAGAGCTGACTTCCAAGTGGAGGCTGCTGAGTAATATTCTGCTTCTGGTTGCCCTGGTAATTACACATCTGCTTAGCAGTAATGAAATCATATCAGGCCAAGACCCACAAGAAGGTTTCTAGGCTTCTGGCCCAGACACTGGCCTTGTGAGTGGAGGAAACAGATTAGATAGCCGTGAACGCCTCAGGCCAGCCTAAGCTAGTCACTGATATCACTGCCTGGCAGGAGAGAGCCAGGGACCTCAGGCTGGGAAGTCCCAGTGTGACCTCCTAAGACTGCTGGAGGGGGATGGGCATCGGAAACTTACACTAGGAAGGGGATGAAAGAGAGCAGAAGTGGAGCCCGCTCTGCTGGGTAATTAATTTCCTAGTACATCGTGGAGAGGTCAGGGAGAAGGCAGAATGAACAGGTCCTTAAGGCAAGAGGATAACAGACATGCAGATACATAGTCAAGCTCTGAGGGAGAGTGGAGGAAACAAAGCTTACAAGAATTCTCCTTCTTTATCATTCTTCTTACACAGGGCATGTTGGTATACAAAGAAGCTTAGCATATATGCAAACATACAAAAGGAAGGAATTAACAACGACGCTCTAAATCATAGCCATGAGTCACCATCATCAACACGTCATCACTGGTTATATCTGTAGTATCTTTTCAGACGTGTTTGTATGTATGTGTATTTGTGTGCATGCATGAATGTGTGTGTGCCTACGTGTGGAGACCAGTGGACAATCTGAACGATTGTTTCTCAGGTTCTGCCCCTCCCCCTTATTATTATTATTATTGGCCTGGAATTAACTAATCCGTCTAGGTTAGCTGGCTGGTTGGTAGCTGAGGCTATCTCTGCCTCCCCAGCTCTGGGGTTACAAGTGAATGCCAGCATATCCAGGGGTGTTTTTGTTTGTTTGTTTGTTTGTTTGTTTTTTGAACATGGGGCCTGGAGGTCAAACTCTGGTCCTCATGTCTCGCAGACACGTAAGGGAGTGAATAAGGGAGAGTATGATCTGAGATGCAGTTCTCCTGAGGGTTGGAAGAGCTCTTCATGTGGTCTGCGCGCTCAGAAGAACAAGTTGGTGAGGATACCGTTGATTTATGTTACATAACAGGAGGTGGGGCTTTCCTTGGACACTAATGAGGACCCATTGGAGCCCGGACCAAGGAGGGAAAGGAATCTGGCAGAATCTTGCTCTACCTATTTCTGTGCAAGATACTCTGGCCAGGGTTGGGGTGGGGGTGTCCAGAAGTCAGCCTCAGAACTGAAGACAAATGTTCCCCTTCTCTCTCACAGCAATGAGAAGGTCTGGGTTCAAGTCCTGTTTTGTTTGCCACAGTGCACTGGAATCATAAATTCAACGCGCAGCAGCCGAGGTTGGAGATGTTCTAGAACTTGGTAGAGATGGTGGTTAAAGCACTGGGATGGTTCTAAATGCCACTAAGTCCCATGTTTTAAAACAGCTGGCCCTATGTTATGTGAATTTCACCACATGTGAAAAACCAAACCACCCTAAGAGTTGTCTAGTGGATTAATCCCGTCTAGTGGGTTTGTCTGAATCATCACGCTGATGTGGGCCAATGTAAAATTAGTGTCGTTCCCCCAGTGGCATTAACTCTTCTTGGCCTGGCTGTCCCCACAGACTCTCAGCTAACAACTTATCGTGATTCCTTCTAAGGTGTTCCAGGTATGTAGTATTATTGCTTGCTATAATCCTAGCTGTTGTACAGTCCATGACATCATTGTCCCTCCTCTTCTTGGTCCTAGCTACTCAGCAGGGAGTGGGCCTGTGCTTGGCCACTCCGGTTCACAGGAGCAGGATGAGGGATGTTGGAGGTAAATGATGCTGAGGGCAGAGGAAGTGACCTGTTCACAGCCACTCCCTACAGCTTCTACCACCTGGGTTATCTCCATGTTTTGGCCAGGGCCTCATCCCTGTACTGCTGGAGATGGGACTGACTCATTGGGTATTGTACAAGTTTCCTCAGGCAGGGGTTGTCCTGGACCTGCTGGGAGGGGCCTAGAGGGGCCTAGATGTGTTGGTGTTCTGTGTGTTTTGGGGGTAGGGGAAACAGGTAGCCCAAAGGTTCTCACCCCAACACACTATTGCCCAGCTAATGTTCAAGCTTCCTTTTAGGATCCTTCCCTATCCTTCCTGTTCCTAGTCCTCTATGGGTAAAACCATCCTGCTTTCTAATTCAGAACGTGCTTCCTGCACTTACCAGGAGTTAGGAGTCATACTGAACTCTCTCCTTCCGGCTGCTTGCTCAAGTTTGCATTGACTCCAGGCTAACTCACAACTCCCTTATTCAATGAGGACAGACACTCTGTGGCTTATCGCGCCCTCTTCGATTGTCTGTAGTCTCTTGTGGTTGTTACACAATTAAAGATCTAGGACAATAGTCATTTAGGGGGGAAATGGAGAGGGGCTAGAGACATGGCAGTTAAAAGCAGTTGCTGCTCTTCCAGAAGACTTGGGTTCAGTCTCTAGCGCCCACATCAGGCAGCTAACAAACACTCCAGCTCAAAGGAAATTAGCATCCTCTTCTGGACTCTATATCTACCCTCATACATATGACTCGAGCGCGTGTACACATACACATACACCACTAAATACACATACACATTAAGAAAAAAAACTTAAAAAAAAAAAACCTGGAGGGCAGCTGGGCAGTGTTGGCACATGCTTTTAATTCCAACACTCAGGAAGCAATGGCAGGTGGATCTCTGAGTTGGAGGCCAGCTTGATCTACAGAAAAAGTTCCAGTACAGCCAGGGCTACCCAGGGAAACCCTGTCTTGAAAAAAAAAAAAAAAAACAAGAATAAAAATGGAGGGAATAGGAGATCTTTGTTCACAAATCTAGCCATTGTCACCCATTAGGCCCTAAGGTGCTAATACGTGGGGCAGCCTGGCTTTTTTAGAGAGATTTTTCACAGGGGGTAGACCTAAGACCTAAGAGGTGGTGCTTGGTAGACGAGAGTAGGAAAGATCTTAAGGACTCTGGCCTCTGAGATACATCTAAGAGATTCAAACTAAAGCAACAGACTCCACCATGCCTGCAATGCTCTCTGTGTGAAAACCTCCTTTCTGGGCATCCAGGAAGTCTCCTACCCCTCCCCCGTGTTATGCCAAGGGCCTGTGACATATCAGGAGTGGAAGATCAAAATGCTTACTCAGAACTGTGTCTGTCTTCTCTCCCCTGTGGCAATCTATTGGAGGCTGGGTTTGTCTGTGAATTGGTGCTCTGAGTTACAAAGCACCCTGTTTAAAAAAAAAAAAAAAAGCCGGGCGTGGTGGCACACACCTTTAATCCCAGCACTTGGGAGGCAGAGGCAGGCGGATTTCTGAGTTCGAGGCCAGCCTGGTCTACAAAGTGAGTTCCAGGACAGCCAGGGCTACACAGAGAAACCCTGTCTCGAAAAACAAACAAAAAAAGAAAAAAAAAAAAAAAAAAAGAAGCAGCTTAGTTTAGTTGCTTAGCACCCAAGCTTCGAGTTCTCTGAAGGATGCTTTAACTAATTAATTAATTAATTGAAAAAAGTAGTGTCAACATCTAGCACAATGCTGGGTACCAAGCAGACACCAGACAGACGTGAAAGGCAGGGGACTTCTTTGCACAGGTTGAGCCTGAGCAGCCGGCTCTTGAGAACATGTCCTGGCTGGCTTTGCCTGAGTTAAGGCCCCTTGGTCTCACCATGCCTTTTTTTCTGAGAGACTCCTGTGATTCTGACCATTTTGGTCTGCTTTTAGTAACACTGACCATCAATTCAGGAGACTCCAGGCACCTCTCAGCCACTCCCCTAGTACTTGATGGTGATTCCTTTTTTCTGTTCTCCCTGATTCTCATTACCCGAGTTCCCTAACTAGACTTGCCCAACACTGACCACCATATGATGACCCACAGATTGTACTATTATGTCATGGGGTAGGCCTAATGTTTGGTCCAAAGTTCAACAACTAGATGTTGAATTTATACCTAGAACTTCAGCCCTGTGAGCTGACAGGCCTGTGATGGAAGAATCCTGGCTCAGCCTCTAAGTAGCTATATGATCATGTCTGTAACCGTTGAGCTTCAAATCTCAGCTAAAGCAGCAACAGTGAGTTATAGAGTCAATAATGACAAGCGGGAAGTCTCTATGTGCGTTCTATGTGTGTGCCTCACACATGGCAGACATGTGTGGTCTCCATGTTAGTTTCTTTCCCTTCCTTTTCTTCTGCATAGACCTCATCTAAGTACTAGTACCCATGTGTCTTTGAAACACATGCTCCCTTGTCAAACTGTAACTGGGGAAAAGTCAACAAACTTTAGAAAGCTTGTCTTTCCGAGAGGAACCAGGATCCCTGGGGATCAGGGACAATCTCTGCTCACACATTTCCCCAGAACAGACCTTTCTTTCTCCTTCCCTGTCCATAGTCTGAAGACTACCAGAGTTCACAGGCCACACTTAAGTGTGAAAGTCTCAGAAGTCCTACTGACTGACACCCAAAGCCTTGAGATGGCCCACGGCCCCAGAGGGACAGTAGTACCTAAGAGAGGCAAGTCTGTAAAGAACCAGGAAGAGACAGCCAGGCAGCTCCAGTGCTCTGTGAGTGCCCTGGACTCCCCACAGGCTTCACAGAACCAAGGGAAGGCAAGCTGGGAGAGGGCAGCTGCTGTGCTGGCTCCTTCTTCAGGGAGGTGAAAGACCTGGGATTTAGAGATGCAAAACCCAAACCGAAAGAACAGAGAACACAAACTGTGACCTGAGGTCCCAAGACCAACAGCATCAGCTCCAAATCCAGGGTGCTAGGAATGCAGATGCAGGGACCTCATCTCACACTTGATGAAGGAATGAGAAACTGGGCCTGCGGCCTGGGGTTCTCATGAGGTCCCCAGTGAGCGAGTCCTGCTCACCCTTCGTGTTGAAACTTGTTGGCATGGCAGATACTTTTTGCTTATTTAGCTGGGTCTCCATTCCTGATTTAAATTCGAGAGCTGGTATCACACAGACATGGCTACAACTTTCATAGACAGAAAGATCTGAATTCAGATTCAGACTCTGCCCCTTGGTGGCTGTGGAGCTATGGACAAGCCAGCAATCTCTCTGAGCATAAGAAATCTGCCTTGCAGGGTTGTGGTTAGGTGAGGAAAGCATTTGGCTGGGCGGCTGACGCATAATAGGCATGCATCTCATTATCATTATCATCGTTACCCAGCGGGTACATTTGGGGAAGCTCATCCATCCAAGTGGGGAATCGGTCTGCTTTATGGACATTTCACAGGCGGCTCAGAACACTACTCTCTGCCCTGGGTATGTCCTCATTAGGTTAGGAAGATATAGATACCAAACTGAACAAGAAGTACATCCCTCTGTCATTTGGATGCACAGTGTGAGACACCACCTCCCCAATGAGAAAAGCCACTCTGCTCATGATGTGAGCTCCCTGCTTCCCACCCTCCCCCTTCTCTTTTCCTTTCACTCAAGTCTCTTAAGCACACAGTTGCATCGGCCAAATATTTGCTGAGCGTCCAATGAATGGATTGGCTCTATTTGCTTTATAATGCCCTACTGTTGTGTAATCCAAACAGCCCTAAGAGCAAGCCTTTGGCACCCCCACTCCCAACCAGGGGAAGAAGTCATGAAGGCCTGGCCATAGCCCCCATATGGCCAACACACCCAAAGTTTTGGAACTCAGGCTGGGGGGTAGTAGCTATATGAGACCAAGTTGGCAGGATAGTTAACATGTAGGTTTTCTGAACTTACAACAAGGGACAGGATCTTGCTTCATAGTTCAGGCTGGCCTCATACTTGAGATCCTCCTATCTCAACCATCCCCAGTGCAGAGATTTACAAGTGTATGTCGCCCCATCTGGCTACATATGCTCACTTCTCTACCTTCTAAAATCATCCATGGGTGTTTTTTCAGATTGACCAGTTGTCCCTTGGTCTCTGCAGTTCAGGCAGAGCAAATTGGAATCAGAGGACCCAAACTGGCCTATCCCTTTGCCTCCTTAGGTGCTTCCTGTGTAGTTCTGGCCAAAAGGCATTCACTAAGTCAAGCTCTTGGCTTCATTTAGCATTTGTCTCTGCTGGTAGTCAGCACCTGTGGGTCTTCCTGGCCCCTATCCAGCTGTTCTCCATTCATTTTCTGACCCATTTCTCATTAAGTCATCCTCCCTACCCTCGGCTTATAGGATAAAGTCCCACAGCCCTGGCAGGCATTCAAGGTCTTTTGCAACAGGGCCCCACCTATGTGTCCATCCTCGCTGCCCACAGCCTGCCGAGGCTTCGTTCAACTCCTGCCTGTCACTGACCTGCTCCCCAGCAACTACCCCAAGAGTCTTTCTTTGTGGTCTGCCTGGTGGATGGTGACACCTCTGTCTAGAACCCGCTCAAATGTGGTACACTGTGAAAAAAAACAGGCCTTCCAGCACCCAGTGGTTTCCTGAAGGCTTCTCTCTATCTGGAATGAATGTCCTGGCTTCACTCTTCCTACCCCAGATTCCTGCTCTCCTTGAGGACTTGGCTTCACTTTCCTCTTTGAATTGTTCTCAGATTTAAAATGGCAAGAATAGCACTAAGAACCCCAAGATACCTCTCACCTAGATTCTCCAAGTATTGTTATTAATGCTGCTATTTTTGAGCTATTCACTTACCACATAGCTATCACTGGTGTGGCCTAGCCTGGCCCCCAACTCTACCTCCCTGCCTCTGCCTCCCAAGTATTTTGATTACAAACACAAATTGACTTAACCTTGTATCCCTCTATCTGCATCACTAGAGATATAACTTTATTTTTTCTAAACAGTTTATATGTGATTTCTAGACTTTCCTGTCTATTCATTTAATGTATTTGTTTTCTAAAACCAAAGACAATTCCTTTTTGTCCCCTTTATGTGTATATGTGCACATGTGCAGATGAACTTGTGTGTTTATAGATAAGGGTCAGCCTCAAGTGGGGTTTTCAGGAGTTGTTCACTTAATTTTTTAAGATGTGTTTACTTTTATTTTATTGTGTATGCGTGCTTGTGTGTATTGTGTGTGTACTGCATGTATGTGTCTGGTGCTCAAGGAGGTCAAAAGAGGGAGTTGGATCGCTTGGACCTGGAGTTACAGATGGTTGTGAGCTGCCACGCAGGTGACAGGAACTGAACTCAGGCCTTCTGTGAGAGCAGCAGGGCTCTTAACTCACAAGCCAGGACTCCTTGGTTTTTTGAGACAGGCATTCTCAGTGAGGCCTGGGGCCACAGGTTTGGCTGGTCTGCTTGGCTATCAAGCCTTAGGGATCTGCATGCTTCTGTCCCCTTAGTGGTGGTGGGTCTCTAGAACTTGGATTCAGGCCCCCATGTTTGCAGTGCAGACACTTTACTGGCTAAGCTAGGTTCACAGCCTCCTCTCCCTCCACGAATATTTTCAAAGGTAATTACAGATAACTGCCAAAACTAGAAAATTAACATTGATACCACCTAGATACAGATCTTAGCAGATTTCATAAGCTGTCCTAATAAAGTCCTTTATAGCAAAAGAAAGCCCTAGGCCGTGCATCACGGTTAGCAGCCATGTGTGTTTCATGTCCTTTAATGTGGAAGAGTTCCTTGGTCTTTATTTTCTTGTTTTTCCTGACAACCGACATCTCTCAAATGGTCTGGGCTAGTTATTTTTATAGGCAGCCTCATCTGGGTTTTGTTTGATGTTTCCTTACAACACGTTCATGTTGTAGCAATCTGGCAGGAGCGTCCCAGGATGATGCTATGCTTTGTCTGGTACATCACAGCACGGGGAGGCATTTGATGCCCATATGTTTCGTCTCTGGTGGTGTTAAGGATGGATGCTGGATTGATTTGTTGACATGTCTGAGTCCTCCCCTGGCCTGAGGAGACTCGTCCCAGTCAGATTTATTCTGGCAGCTCACAACCATCTGTAACTCCAGTGTTGGAGGGATTTGAAGAGGTGAGGACTGAACACTGACTGGACCCTGCCTGTGCTAGGTTCTGTGGTTTCTCATTTAAGCTTTATGGCAACCCTATAATTTAGTGGTTGATAGGCTCATTTTACAGGTATGTTCAGTGAAGGTGTGTGATGTGCCTCCGGGCCCTTGCCTGGCCAGTAACAGAGCCAGAAACAAACCCAAGTCTGACTGCTACTTCTCACGACATTAATGCCCTGGAGCCGTATCACCTAAAACACCATATATTGCTTTGAATGGTTGTTAAAAAAAAAATCAACAGAAAATGCTAACACCCCAAACCTTAGTACCCTCTTATAGCAGCAAGGTTGTTTCTCATTCAGCCACCTCTTTTGCAAACACTTGTGTGCCATTGGCTAGCATTACAGAACCCTGGCCATGTGTGCAGCTTGTGTTGGTGGGACTGGGCAGATCCCAGAAGATCTTACTACAGAAGGTGAAGCAGTGATGAGTTGAGCAATGACAAGGTCATCCAAGGTTGCTCAACTTGATGACTAAGAGGGCTTGACTAAGGTTTGAGTTCTTTGAGATTCTCTTAGCTTTTCTTTCCTGGATAAAATATGTTTGCTTTGTTTTTGTTTGTTTGTTTGTTTGTTTTTTTTGTTTGTTGTTTATTGAGATAGGGGATTACTACATAGCCCTTGCTGACCTGGATTCTGTTATATAGATCACACTGCTTTCAAGTTCAGGAGTCTTCCCGTGTCTGCCTCCCCAGTGCTGGAATTAAAGGTGTTTGCCGCCATCACTTTTGGTCTATTTTAGTTTGGGACCAGACATCTTCAAAGGAAACAGAGACATTTCTGCCATTATCCCTCACTTCTTTATTTTTATTTTAGGTTTGGGTGTTTTGCTTTCACCTATGTCTGTGTACCATACGCATGCAGTACCCATGGAAACCAGAAGAAGGTGATGGATCTCCTAGAATTGGAGTGATATGTGGTTGTGAGCTACCACATGGATGCTGGGAATTGAACCCTGGTCTCCTGAAAGAGTAAGTGCTCTTAATCTCAGAATTGTCTCTCCAACCCCACAGTTGTCCCTTTCTACAAACAAACAGAATGTTGTTATGATCCTCCCAGCTGACCTCCCCTTCCACTTCACTGATGATACCGTCTGTCGTGACAAGAAGGGAGCTCCACACCTGGTTTTAGGAATCTACATTCACACCCTGGCAAGCAGACAACCCTGGACTCAGCCTTCCCCAAAGCGTTCGGTTATCAGAAGAGCAGGAGAGTGAATGAAATTGCTACTTTCCTTTAAGAGAGGAGAAATGGCTGCCGAGCAGGCGACTGGCAATAGGGTCCAGTTTCCCATCTACTGATTTACCAAATATTTAGACTCTGAATTCTCAGGAACTCTCTGTTTATACAAACATAAGCATTCCCATTGCTGTACCTTATAGTTACTATGTCAAGCTCTGCCCTGTTTTTCTGTTAAACCTTAGAATCTCTCCTTCCGTCTTTTGTCTCATTCTAACATCTGGTCTCCTTTTATGTGTCTTCAGAATCTTTGTCACTTGAGGCTTAAAACTATTCAATAACCGGCCAAGTGGGATTCTAGTGGCTGCTTGGCCAGTGCTTGCCATGTCCCTGCTGGATCAGGGAATGCCTTGGAGGATTGGAGGAGAAGGCGAAGGAGGATGGGGAAGCCCCAGGCCTCCTAAGCGTCAACAGAAAGGATCTCTTTTACTTATTTTTTGTTTTGAGATGAGACAGATGTTTTTGTGGCACAGAGTGAGAAGGAATTCTTAATTACCCTTTTCCCTTCTGGTGGCTGAGCTGTGAAAGTAAAAAGACATGAGAATGTTCAAGAAGTTCTTTACAGATACATATATGTGCCTGTGGGCATGCGTGTGTGTGCACATGTGCACATACACATGTGGGTGTCTGTGCACACCTCACTAAAGAATGAACATAGGGCTTTGTGCATGCCAGGCAAGTGTTCTACCACTGAGCCCAGTTCTTTTAAGGTTTACTTTGACAGAGAGTCGTATTGAATTGCCTCGAACTCACTCTGTTGCCCCCACAGGCCATGAACTTGAGATCCGTTTAACTCAGCGTATGTAGCAGATGGGATTACAGTCTTGGGCGCTGGCCTGGCTCCTTATAGGCTTTGGCCTTTTGCAGAAATGCAGAGATGCCTGAGTTATACAATATGTAGTTATTATTTCCAAGGCAGAAGTGCCCTGTTTGCTTTCTGAAGTGCTGAGGGTTGAGTGGGTTTCCTTGTCTTCAGTTTTTATGGGAGGAACGAGAAGTCCTTCCTGAGCGTCACCAGAGTCTGTAAGTGTGGGAAAGTTATATTCCAGGGTGGTGCCTTGGTTGTGTTCTATGCACATGGCCTCATCTCTGGTGTCCCTAGCCTCCTGGGTCTTGTTCTCAAAGCTGTCACTAAGGCATGGACTCATTCAGCTTAATGCTGGCACTCCATTCTTTTTTAGTGACAAATACCAAAAAGTGCTTAGTCACACTCTCTTTTGCCGAAGGACTCTGGGAGTCACCTCCAGGATCTGCAGAGATGCAGGAGGCTGGATGAGATACCAGGTGGAAATAACCAAGCATTCTATGAGTTGTCTTCAGTTAGCTTTTCCCTGGGGGCTTATGTAAATTACACTTTCATGCTCTGTTCTGAGTCTCTGGGTAATGGGAGAAAGTCAGTGCTGTAGGCATGACCTGTGGTGTCACTTGGTAAGTAGCTCTTTTACGTAAGGCTGCTGCCCAGCTGTCTTTCTAGAGAACCTGCCCCCAAAGTCAGGAAATATTGACTTAACATCAAACATAACATGATTCATCTGACAGGCCGGACACCAGCTCTGCTCTTCATGCTAATTGTGTCTGACCATGTCCAGTGTCAATATAACCACAGCACAGTTTTCTCAGCTTCTGCCCCATAATAGGTCATTTGGACTGCCTCATGCTTTAACTGCAACTGTAAGCACAGGTCTGAGTTCTGAACATCTCTGTATGTATCTTTCTTTTATACCTCTCTCTCTGTCTCTCTCTGTGTCTTTCTTTCTCTTTCTTTGTCTCGGTTTCTCTGACTCTCTCTGTCTCTCTGTTTCTCTGTCTCTCTCTCTGTCTCTCTGTTTCTCTGTCTCTCTCTCTGTCTCCATCTCTGTGTGTGTGTGTGTCTTTCTCTTTCTCTGTCTCTCTGTCTCCGTCTCTGTCTCTCTCTCTGTGTCTTTCTCTTTCTCTGTCTCTCTGTTTCTCTGTCTCTGTCTGTCTCTGTGTCTTTCTTTCTCTTTCTCTGTCTCTCTGTTTCTCTGTCTCTGTCTGTCTGTCTGTCTGTCTCTCTCTTATTGTATTAATATGAGACAGGGTCTCAGGGTCTCACATATTCCAGGCTGAGTTAAACCTAGCTACAGCTGAAGATGACCTTGAAATTCTGATCTTCCTGCCTCCATCTCAGAAAAGAGCTGGGATTACAGGTGTGTTGAGGATCCAACCCAGGGCTTTATGCATGCTAGGCAAGCACTCTGTCCACTGAACTCCATCTCTAGATTTATAAATACTTACAGATATAATTCCTATTTTTTTTAATGTGTCTCATTCTCTGAAGTGTATCCAAAGGTCACAAGGCCCGATCAATTTTGTAATTTGGCATGGTAATGTAGAATGCATTTTTATTCTGGGTTTAGAAAAAAACCAAAAACCCATCGTGCTTGCTGTTTCAGAGACTCCTGTAACCTCAGCTGCCTGGAGGCCGTGGAAAGATCATGGAGGACATTAAGCAAAGTGAGCTGGGCTCCTTCTGGCGGCTGCCCTTCTGTACAGGGCTACTCTTTGAGGACTTGGCCACTGACATTCTCTTGGCCTATTTGAAATAGATTTTCCCAGTTACAATTTGTGTGTGTGTGTAGGGGGGGGTTGTGTGGGGGGTTGGTTGTGGGGGTGGGTGTCATTTCTTACATCAGGCCAAACCTACATACCTGTAGGTGGGCTGGGTGTGGAGATTTGAACAGCTCACTATCAAAGTGTTTTACAGTTTATGTCACGGGAAGTGCTGGTCCTACAGAGGAAGGAGGGGCACAGACTGTCCCTTTCTGGTGTGAAGCCTTAGTTTCCAGGTGACTGGGGGTCATTCTGGCCCAAGGTCAAGCCTCTGTGACAGAGAAATAGGGGAAGGTTCCTCTCTTCCTGGCTGGCCCCCGAGATCACCTTTGAGATCTCTGTGGGAGATGGGAAGATGCCGGCTTTCTTAGAAGCTGTTTGGAAAAGAAAATGTGTTAGGAGAGGGGAGTCTGGGGGGTTGGCAAAGACATCTTAGAAAAGCAGGAGGCCTTCCTCAGCTATTCACCCAGTCCTTGAGAGAGGCTAGCAGCCCCCAGTGACTACTCCATAGAACACTGTGTCTTGTGCCAGCCTCACGCTTTGGCAAATATTATTGCGTGAACTAAGCAGGATTCCTGCCTTTCTTATTGTCCAGTGGGGGATTTGGCAGAAAGATTAATTCCTTTTTAAACTGTTGTGCCTTCTTTTCTCTAGTTAGTTGAAGACAAAGTGGCATTTAAAACAGAAAATTAAGAATAATTTGGAACATCTTGCCTCCCAAGTACTAACAGCCAATTTTATTTTAATACCTTCTGGTCCTGGGACATTGCAATGGACATTTGTACAGAACTCCAATCAGAGTACATATGTTATCCTGAAGCTTGGGATAGTTTTCACATAATAAACATCTCTCAATGTTGCTAATCTCCCTAATTACCCTGATAGCTATGGGAGAGACAAATGTGGCGCTGTCATCAGAATCTATGTAGCAATTCTCTTAAGCCTAGAACTGTGGGTTTTTTTCTTTCACTATAATAGTTACTGCTGATGTTAATGTTTTACTGCAGATTTTATATTGCCCTACTTCTCAGTAATCATAACATGGTCCTGCTTGTGCGCTGTCATTTTGCCTCCCAACAGAAGCATTGAGAATTTACAATGCCACCAACATTACATCAGTGAATTTGTTCTGTTGCAATGCTGAAGTATGGAAGATTGTTGCTTTAAAGCATTTCTGAAAATTAATATCTTAACTTGAGCTCTCAGTTTTGCCTCAATCTATCTTTCTTTGGCTAGCAATAGAAAGGCCCTTCTTTTTACACTATTTACAATTTGCTCATGAATGAAATTCCTGCTTATATTGTGGTTAAAAATGCCAATGAGTCAGGCGTGGTGGCCCACGCCTTTAATGCCAGCACTTGGGAGACAGAGGCAGGCGGATTTCTGAGTTCGAGGCCAGCCTGGTCTCCAAAATGAGTTCCAGGACAACCAGGGCTACAGAGAAACCCTGTCTCGAAAAACCAAAAAAAAAAAAAAAAAAAAAAAAAAAAAGTCAATGAGTTCTTGTCACATGTATCTCCTTTGTAGCTAAAAGAGCAACAGGAAACTGTTTATTACCACTCAGAGATGCAGAAGGGCAGTTATTACGAATTCCGTTGACACCTCCTTCTGGAATCTTCTTAAGAATCATGATCTAGCATCTGCCCAGAACCACCAGGTGAAAAAAGTTAGCCCAAACCCCACTTGGCCTGTTCAAACTCTACAATGAACAGGACATGACAGGACATGATTTTCCTGAGTGTGTGAACAGGAGTTGGACACTAGCCTAGGTTATAAAAATGCAAATGAAGATCAGTGACTGGGGAGGTCATTTGTTTCCAAGCCGAGGTGAAGAACAGGGTGTGCAGCTCTGAGCGGCTTAGATGAAAGGCCTTTCCAAGAGAAAAGATTGGCTGAAGCTCACACAGCAACTTAGAAGACGGTTAGAACTTCAGTCTCCATCAGTCTCAGTGCGAAAGTGAAGGAATCTGGTGTTATCTCCCGGCATCCTCTTCTCCCTATCCCCCTACCCATACCCCACCCTCAGCCTTCTCCAAGTCTGGATGATACAGACCAAACTCAGAGCTGGGGGTGAGTCTCCTTTGCCTGTGTCCCCTGCAACAAAACTTCTGGGCCCTTACTCTTGGGGATCCCAAAGTACTATAGCACATATTGTCTTTTCAGCTGCTAAACTATTAAAATCTCTCTCTCTCTCTCTCTCTCTCTCTTTCTGAGCGTGCACACATGCACACACACACACACACACACACACACACACACACACACACGCAGGTGACAATCTCAGATTTCCCTGACGAGACTCTAACTTGCTATATAGCCAAGGATGACCTTGAACTTGTCCTCCACCTGTCTCTACTGCCCAAGGACTAGAATTACAGGTGACCACCACCATTTCTTGCTTATGCAGCAGTTGGAATGGAACCCAGGGCTTTGTGTATGCCAGGCAAGCTACATTTCCAGCCTGTGACTCCTTCTCTTGAAATAGACTGGGAATGTTAAAACTGAGCCCGTGGGAAGGTGGAGGGGCTCCACTGTCAGCAAGGTCTTGGGTTTAATGCCTCCCTGTTCTCTGGGATCATTGGATGGGAAAGGAGATGTGGAATGATCTGTCAGATAACACATATGTGCCCTTGAGAACAGCTGCAGCTTGTGATGTGCTCTGTAGAATTTGTATGTCCATTGTCACATCACAGACATTATTCAAGGCAAGTGTCAAGACACTGACAATGCATACTGAGGCAGGAAAATTATTTGAGTCCAGGAATTTAAAGATAGCCTGGGCAGCACAGCAAGACCTCTTTTAGAACAAAACAGACAAAGAAAAAGAATAAGTACATATAGATAGACAGTGGGAAAGCTAAGAAAAAAATCCTTAAGGAAGAATAGAAAGTCTCTACTTATCAGGACAAAGAGAATATAGACCAAGGGGAGAGAAACGGGCAGTTGAGGCCTGCCAGGAGTATGCCCAGGGCAGGCTGACCTGTTTCCAGGAAGGGGCAGGGAGTGCCCCGGGATGGAGCTGGGTGGGACTAATAAAAGACTATCATTATCTTTCCGTGGTTTGATTTCTTTTTCTTTAAAGAGTCATACAGGTGGGGCTCAAGAGATGGCTCAGTGGTTAAGAGTGCTAGCAGCTCTTGCCAAGGACCAGAGTCTCATTTTCCAGTAGCTACAACTGCCTGTAACTCCAGCACAGGGAATTGAACACTGTCATCTGGTCTCCTAGGATATCCTATCCTATGCCCTATTCTGGCCTCCAGGGCACAGCTCTCAAATACACATATTCACACATGTACTTAAGTAAATAATAAAATGTCACATTTTATTTATAATTTAATATAATACATAATAAGTTATCAGATACAAAATAATAATCTTAGCAAGCAAATAATCACATGGGGGCTGGGAATGCATCTCAGTTGTTAGAGTGCTTGCTTAGCATACGCAAAGCCCTGGGTTAGAGACCTAGCGCCACATGAACTGGATATGGGGAGGTCTATGCTCATAATACCAGCACTCTGGTCCTGGAGGAGGACCAGCAGTTCATGGTCATCCTCAGCTACCTGGCCTGAGGTCTATGAGACCCTGGTTTTAAAGTAAGATAAAAGAGGCTACCTCTCTGTAGGATTATGGGAAGTGACTGATTTGGCACATGAAAGTGTTTTTACAAACTGAAGTGTCAGGCAAATGTCACAGAGGGGTTATTAGATACAGCAGTAAGTTCTAATTCACTGGCATCCAGAATCGCAGCCACTCAGCGTGTTCTCTCGGCTGTGTCTGATTGACAAGGCAGCATTTACTGCCCATCGAGACTGCAAATTAACACCTGGCACAGAGGAAACACTCCCCATTAGTGCCTCCACCCTAACTGACTTTTCCTAATGGTTCTCTACCCTCATCTCATGTGTTTCAGTTGTACATATATGAACACAGACACAGGTATACACAACGGACACACACAGGCACTCATAGACAGGCACACACACACAGACACACATACTTAGGTGCACACACAGGTACACACACACAGACACGCACATACACAGAGATGCACACACACATACACCCCATCTGATTACAGTCTGCTTACTAGACTGAATTTTGGACTTGTCATTCTCCTTTCTCAGCCTGCTGAGTGCCAAGGAGTATGTTACAATACCTGGATCTTGCCCTTTAAAGAAAAGCCTTTGGTGAAAATTCACCTGTGAAAGAACATAGGTGACTTGGGTTAGGTTCAGAGTATTAACAAAACATCACAGACTAAACCTCAAAGGTTTTTTTTTTTTTTTTTTTGAGACAAGGTTTCTCTGGATAGCCCTGTCTGTCCTAGAACTCACTCCACAGACCAGACTGAGCATTGAGATTTAAAAGCATGTGCTACCACTGCCTGGCAGAAAAAAAAAAAAATTGAGATGGGATGGTGTCTCAGGTATCCCAGGCTGGTCATCAACTCCCTTTATAGCTGAAGATGACTTTGAACTCCTGATCTTCCTCCTCCTGTCTTCTAAGTGCAGAAATTACAGGCATGCACCCAGGTTACATCGTATTGGGGACTGAACCCAGGGCTTTGTGCCTCTAGACAAATGCTCTACCAACTATACCCCAACCTTAATAAAATTTCTGAATGTGTCATCTATGTACACGTGCGTGCAGGTATGCACCCAGGAGCATGTGCAGAGGCCAGAGAAGGATGCAGATGCCCTGCTCTCATTCTGTCTTGTTCCTTTGCAGTGGGTCTCTTGCTGAACCTGAATTAGGCTGACTGCTGCAAGCCCCACCAACCCTCCTGTCTCCTCCTGCAGTGCTGGGGTTGCAGACAGATGATTTTATTCTTCTCTTTTTATGTGGATCTTTCTGGTCCTCATGCCTGTGAAACAAGAACTTCACACCTGTCTGGTCCACTAGGCCACCTCCCTAGTCCCCTAAAATACTCCTAGTGCCTAGAAAGTGCCTGATGTGCTTCTCCTTAGTGCTTTCCCGTCCTTTCCTATCTCTAGTTCTTCCTTTAAGTGTGTGTGTGTGTGTGTGTGTGTGTGTGTGTGGTGTGTGTGTGTGTGTGGTGTGTGTGTGTGTGTGGTGTGTGTGTGTGTGTGTGTTGGATGCCTGAAGTGCACAGATCTGCATACCTGTACATGTGTAGAGATGAGAGTCTCTCACGGAACCTGAAGCTGAGGTTTGTGCTTTTTTTTTTTTTTTTTTTTTTGCTGAGTTTTTCAGTTAAGAGCATTCTGCATCAGTCTGGCCTGCCCAGTACCGCATTACAGGAACAGGAGCCTTTAGCCTTGGTGTGGTGGAATCAAGCTCAGGCCCTCTGGTCCTCACGCTTCCAGAGCAAGCTGTCTTACCCACTGAGCCATGTCGCCAGCTCCCCTTGCTTTTTAAAAGGAGCATCATTGCCACAGCAGTACCGCCAGGCACTGCATTGTTTAGTTTTTTCACTCCCTGAGCTTCCATCAAGAGGATGGAATTGTAGCAGAGGCAGGAGGATCTCTGAGTTTGAGGCCAGCCTGGTCCACAGAGTGAGTGCCAGAACAACCACAACCAAGGCTATGCAGAGAAGCCCTGCCTCGAAAAACAAAAACAAACACAAAACAGAGGATGCTTGCACCCCCCATTCTTCCGCTGCTGGGGACAGCTGTGGCTCGCCCATCACGTAGCATAGTAGTATCTGGCTGTGGGAATGTACTGTGACCTCTTCCTCCTACAGAGAAGGGAGGTTTTGGTAACTTCCAGTTTGGGGTTGTGATAATGGTTGTTTATGTCTTTGGCTGCATGTAAGAGTATTTATCTAGATGTGAAGCTGCTGGCTCCTGTGACATGCATGTTTTTGATTTTACCAGATCAGGCCGAGCTGTTGCTAGTGGCTGTACCAGCTATGCTTGCCCCAACAGCGCACAGGAACGTTCCTTGTTTTGCACGGCCGCCTTGCTTGGCGCTGCCCATTTCCATCTACCACCAGCTGGGTGGTTGTGGGTCTGCATCTCATTTTGGCTTCCCCTTGCATTTTTCTTGTTGCTAAAGGGGTTGAGCATCGTCTCATGCTTGTGTTACTTTTATATTTTTGCATGGTTGAAATCCCTGCTTTGACCTTTTCCTAATTTTAAAATGATTCATTTTTTGTTTTATATGTATGAGCCTTGTCTGCATAATATGTATGTGCAACATGCATGTGCCTGGTGCTGGAGGAGGTCAAAAGAGGTGTCAGAATCCCTGGAATTGAAGTTATAGAGGGCTGTGAGTTGCCTACGTGGGTGCTGAGCGCTGGAACTGACTCTTCTGCAAGAGCAGTAAGTAGTCCTAACTGCTGAGCTCTCTCCAGGCCTCTCACTTTTATTATTGATTATTTATTGATAAGGGACCAGACCTTTACCTCATGGTCTTCCTTTCTCAGCCTCCTCAGTGCTGGGACTACAGGTGTGCTTTGAGTGTGCACACATGTGTACTGTGGAGTAAGTGTGGAGGTCACAATACAACCTCTGTCAGTCCCCTCCTTTCACCTCAAGACAAGGTCTCCTTGGCAATGTGTGTGCCACCCTAGCTGCTCTGTGGGTTCTCTTGTCTCTGACCTACTGTCTCATGGAAGTCCAGGAATGACAGATGTGGACCGCTTTACAGGAACTCAGGCAGAGCAAACAGCCAGTTGACAGGAAGTGAACATAGGATTAAGAAAAAAACATAGAGAGTAAAAGAGGGAGTCAGGAGGAGAGCTAGAGAGACACCCAGGAAGGAGAAGGGAGGGACGTTGAGTTTGAAGGAAGGTTTTTGAGCCGGTGGGCGAGACAGGATTCCCAGTGAGACATTGGCTGAGGAGGACGGTCAGCTGTGTGTTTTCTCTGCCTCCCTGAGCTAGCAGGACTTCACCTCAGCATCTGGCTTCTGAGTCTTCATTGATAAAATTGAACGATTGAGATTGTGTTAAAAAGCAACGCGCTCCCCTTCCCCATTGTAAACAGTGTCTATTCTTTTTTTTTTTTTTGGTTTTTTCGAGACAGGGTTTCTCTGTGTAGCCCTGGCTGTCCTGGAACTCACTCTGTAGACCAGGCTGGCCTCGAACTCAGAAATCCGCCTGCCTCTGCCTCCCGAGTGCGGGGATTAAAGGCGTGCGCCACCACGCCCGGCTCAGTGTCTATTCTTGTGGATTTGTGGTTGCTCTTTGCATATTGTAGTCACCAAATGTAGTTGGTCACCGCCCGGCCTCTGGCTTGCCTTCTTATCTGCTCTATGATGGTTTTGTTGGATACATGTTCTTATTAGAACTGCGCACCTCAATCACTTTTAGAGTCTTATATGTGTTTTTCTTTTAAACCGGAAGTTCTAAAGATAACTTCTAGATTTTCTTTCCTCAAAGTCACAGTACCAAATGTCTTTCTTAGGATGGTACTGTCGGGTGGGTTCCTGAGCCTTTCTGCACGTCTTTCCTGGGTTTTAGAGGTCCTACATTTTATTTTGATTGTACGGGGCCTTCTCCCTGTACAGAAAGGCTTCAGGAGCCAGACCGTGTATCCTGGGCTCTCAAAGCCAGCAGGCCCCTAGGGGGCGCCTTCGCACCACGTGTGAGCTCTCTGCAGCCAGGCTCTGTGTCCTCTGTGTCCTGCTCTGGTGTGGGGCACCCTCGCCTTACTGCGAGCTACAGAGGCAGGCCAGGCTCATCTGCTCCTGACAGGATGGAACTGTCCTTCTGGCCCTTTCAAATCCCCCATTCCCATCATGCTCTCTCCTTTCTTGGAATCCTCCCAATTCCTTCTTGACTTTTGGAGGCTCCAGGTCACCTCTCTTCTCACTGCTAAGGTAGAGACATGCTCCAAACCACTGTGGCAGGCAGCTGATGTGGCTCCAGTCTCCACAAATGATCAAAGCCACAGGACCCACAGAGGGTGTCTGGGCACACGAGGAAGGGCCTGACTGCGTTGCCTTTTACGTTTGATCTTGTTTTACCTTTCCAGCTCTATCAGCTGACAGCTGGCCTGATGCCTTCCTGCTTCTTGCCTCCATTTTCTTGCAAGACTAACATCACTATCTTACAGTCTATTAAGGGTAAGACGAGATGAGAACGAGTTATCAAGTTCCACAGTGTTTGGCACGTAACAAGGATCAGCAGACATTAGCTTGCCCTCACCTGCTTGGACTCCATCTTTGGAAACAAGACAGAGCTGGATCCTTGCTGACGATCTTTGAAAGACCTCCCCACTGCTTTCTCATTTGGAATTCAAACAGTTCCACTAAATAGGAATCGCTGAAAGGGTAGTTTTCTGGTTTGTCTGGGAAGAGGAAACAGTGGAGTGGAATAACCGCATCTCTCCTGCAGTAAAGCAAGTGGTACTTCTCGGAGAAAAGTCTGAACTTGTGGCCCAGGGGCAGCCACTGTTGTTTAGTGTTCCTTTCTCGTTTGTGCAGTGACCAAGATCTGGGTCCCCACCCTGACTGGCAGTCGGCAGTGCAGAGCATCCTGTTGCTGGGATGCAAGGCTCTTGTTGGTTATGGAGTAGATAACCGGGAAACTGCCCTCACTCATCTCCAGGTATACGTGTGAGCCCAGCAGCTCCCTGAGGCCGTTCTGGCAATCCCCAAAGCACATCGTGACACCTGAACAGCTCAAGCCAGAGCCATGGGGGCAGTAAGGGTGAATCACAGAAGAATAAGGTGCACAGTAGATCCATACACGAGAAACCAGAGAACCCAGAGCGAGACAGGCCCTGCCCAAGGTCACTCAGTGAGGTAATACAAGAAGAGATTTGAACTAGAGTCCTGCGTTCTGTGCAATCATCAGCTGCAAGCCCCAGACACCTGCTTTTCCCTGCATTCGTGTCAAATTCCTCTCTCGACTGCTCTTCTGGGCCTAGACAGCTGCTGTGGTTTGGGTTGAAGGTCACCGAAGCGGCTGTTTCTCTCCTCTTCTGTTTCATTCCTTCCTAGCTCTCTCTGACTTGATTGTGTTCTTGTCCAAATTCAGGAAGAGATCAGAAACAGTGGTGAGCATATTCTCTGAAAAAAAAAAAAAAAACGACACGGTATTTCCCCCAGTAAGCGTAACGTGAGGTCACCGCATGACTGATCAAAATCAATGTTTCGAATGAGCACGTATGTCCACATAAAAGCTTGTTCTCCTTCTCCATAACAGGGAAAAGGTGGGAGCAGTCGAAACGCCCATCAGCTCACGAATGACTATCATAAGGCAAACATCTGAACACCCAGTTACCCGGCAGGAAGGAGGGGTGAAGCCCTGGTGCCTGCAGTGTGGATGAATCCCCAAAACATCCTATCGGCGGCAAGATGCTCATTGGAAAGACCACACATCACATGATTCTGCTTATCTGAAATGCCCTGAGTAGGCAGATTCATAGAGGCAGAGGTAGATTAGTGGTTTCCAGAGGCTGGGGGGATGGGAGGTAATGGATGGAGGGTTTCTTCATTGGGCGATGGGAAGGTTCTGGAATTAGATAGTGGTAATCATTGCATAACTGCACATATACTAAAATACACTAAATTGTATACTTTGAAAAGGTGAGTTTTAAGGTGTGTAAATTATATCTTTTCAAAAGGTGGTCTCTGATTAAAACCCAAGGTAGGGGGACGAAGCTGGAGGAAGGCCGTAATGACGAGAGGGTTGCAGGGTGAAGGCAGCGAGGTTTCTGGGCCTGAGAGAGCGTGTCTGAGCAGGCTTTCTACTCAGGGAAGCAGAGTGGTGGAAAGGCGCCTGCCTTATAAAGTGGCTACTCGGGCACAAATTAGAGTCTTAGAGCTTCAGCTATCCAGGTACGTGACTTGGTCAAACGACCTCATCCAAAAAAATGGCACAACAGAGTTGGTCTTACAGATGGTGGCATGGGCACTGGGAAGCATTCAGTTGCCTTTGCCACCCAAGTCTCACTTCTTCCCTAATCTCAGGTGAGGGTGCTTGTATTCTCACACACTGGTATGGAATCTTTCCTGAGTGCTCCTTAGACAAGAGCATGCATGGGATCATTCTGCATGTTCTCATATTCTGTACGTTTGGTGGATACGACAATCACAGGACCTCTCACTGAACCCGGAGCTCACCAATCGGCTAGGCTGACTAGTCACTGAGTTCCCAGGATCCTCCGGTCTGCCTCTGGGATTACAAGTGTGCATCTGCAGTGAGCTTGATGCTCACTTGATGCAGTGACCACACCTCTGCCTGGGGATCTGAACTCAGGTCCTCCTGTTCATGCAGCAAGCTCCTTTACAGACTGAACTATCTCCCCAGTTCCCAGTCCAGGCTCATTAAACTAGACTGTGCACCAAATCACTCCAGGGTGAAATATAATGCCGATTCACAGGTCTAAGATGGAGCTCAACAGATGCAGAGGAAAGACTGTTGCTTCCAGTCCTTGAAATCCCACAACAGCGTGGCTCTAAGCTGCTGGAAACGAAGCCACTCTCTGATAGCATTCTAGGATCTGTAGTGTTATTTCATAACTAAGATGCCTTGTGCAGACAAGGTCTGCAAGGATGCCAGTGGTTGTTACTTTGAATTTTTATTACACATGTAGTGTGTGCATGCATGTCACAGCATGCATGGGAAGGGGACAAGTTTTGGGAGTTTGTTCTCTCCATCTACCACGTGGGTCTCAGGGACTGACTTCAGATCGTCAGGCTTAGTGGTACATGCCTTAACCCACTGAGCCATTTTACCTGACTATTAAAGCCCTTTCACATATTCTCAAAATTATTTATGGCCTTCTATAAGGGTTCTGACTTGATCTAAGAGATTTGATTTCATCAGGCAGTGGTGTTGCATGCCTTTAATTCCAGCACTCGGGAGGCAAAGGCAGGCAGATTTCTGAGTTCGAGGCCAGCCTGGTCTACAAAGTGAGTTCCAGGATAGCCAAGGCTATACAGAGAAACCCTGTCTCAAAAAAAAAAAAAAGATTTTATTTTAAATCAGTAAAATTAAATTAGAGGCATGTTTTTTGTTTCTCATATTTCTCTAATTTACTTAGACTAAGTCTAAGGAATTGGCAGTGTAGCCATCTTTGATTGGCCACTTGGGACCCCAGTCCTGCCTGTCCTGGGGCCTGTGTTCACTTCCTTATGGCACAGAGGATCTGGCACAGCTTCAGAGTCTCCTGGTCCTCTGTAGGTAGAGAGCAGCTTTTTGAATAAGGGGGAGAGGACTCCAGGAATGGGTATCCTTAGATGTATAAGACATAACACTATCGCTATTTCTACCCTGCCTTTCATGGCCCTCCCATCCCCCACTCAGGTTTGAGAAAGATCAGTCTTGCCTATCCCTAAGCAAGTATGTTTGTGATGGAAACAGCCATTCGCTATCTTCTGGCTCTTCGTATTTATAAGAAAACAGAAAGGGGGAGGTCACTAGCCTTTAGTACCTGGCAGCTTTCCTTTCACACAACATGTTGTGTCCCATGAGACGGAGGCCCTTGACAACTCTCAGGCCCCTGGTAGGAAGAGGAGGGGAAAAGAAACCCTCTTTAGAGTCTGTTGGGCGTGAGTCTAATGTCCGTCTGTGGTTTTCAGCACTGGAGGTCTCAGCCTAAGGAGGCTTACAAATACTGGGGTGGCATGGCTGACAGTTTTCAGGACCTTCCAGCCATTCCAGTGGGTAGGCAGAGTGCCAGCTGCTGGACCGAGGTTAAGGATTTAGAGCCCACCTCCTATCCTGTTCCCACAGGCAGGTCCTTCCATTCCCTCTGCCCAGGTATGGAGACGTGGGCTGGAGGGCCAGTTTGCCCCTGGGTGCCAACACTTGTTGTTAGAAAGCTGGCTGCAAGAATGAAATTAGGAGCCGGGCGTGGTGGCGCACGCCTTTAATCCCCGCACTCGGGAGGCAGAGGCAGGCGGATTTCTGAGTTCGAGGCCAGCCTGGTCTACAAAGTGAGTTCCAGGACAGCCAGGACTATACAGAGAAACCCTGTCTCAAAAAAAAAAAAAAAAAAAAAAGAATGAAATTAGATCTGTCGATCACCTCACACGATGCACAGTCCATGAGGACCAAGGACAGACCGCCAACGTGAAGCCCAAAACTGCTATAGGAAAAGTCAGACAGCAACTGCAAGGTAGGAATGTAGGAAAGGACTTTCCGAATAGGATTCTGGATGCCCAGGAGCTAAGGCCAACAACCGACAAGGAAGGAAGGAAAGAAGGAAGGAAGGAAGGAAGGAAGGAAGGAAGGAAGGAAGGAAGGAAGGAAGGAAGGGGTAAGATCAGTGCATGCTTTTAATACAGTCTTACCTCTTAGTCACTCAAGAGGCAGAGGCAGATGAGGTGGATTACTGTGAATTCAAGGCCAGCCTGGTCTACAGTGTGAGTTACACAGAGAAGCCCTGTAGAAAAACAAAACACAAAACAAAAGAATTCAAAATCAAGGATTTAAAAGAAAAAAAAATCCAAAACCCCACCAAACAATTTATTTAAAAAATGGGCAACAGATCTGAACAGTGACTTCTCAAAAGAACAAGTGGCTCATAGCTCAAAAGATGGCCATTGTCCTTAGGAATTATGCAAATGAAGACAAGTCTAGAATGTCACCTTACCCAGTCAGAATGGCTAAGACCACTGGGTTGTCACTTTACCCAGTCAGAATGGCTAAGACCAACAGAAGAAGCAGCAGCAGATGCTTGTGAGAACCTGGCAAGAGGGAACTTGCCACTTGCAGTTAGTGGCATTGCAAATTGGCCCAGTACCCAGAAATTCAGTGCAGAGAACTCTCAAAAAAAGCTAAAAATAAATCCCCCACATGACCAGCTCTACTCCTTGGCATCTATCCAAAGGACCCGCCATCCTCCTTCACAGACAAGCTCGGCTATGCTCATCGCTGTGCTATTTGAAATCATCGGAGCATGGAAACAACCTAATTGCCCTTCAGTTGATGAATGAATAATGGAAATGTAATACACATTCACTATGGAAGTTGTTAGGAAAATGAAACCATGAGATTTTCAGGTAAATGGGTGGAGCTAGACATTACTACATGGAATGAGGTAACCCAGACACTGGATACACGTTCTCTCTCACCTGAGGCTCCTGGCTCCAAATCTCAGATATGGTTTCATAGCCTGAATAACTGCAGAAACCAGGAGAGTGAAAAGAGGAACATGGGGTGGGCACTACATGGGGAAATAGCAGGTAAAACTGACTGAGGGGGACATGGTAAAATGGGGTAAATTGAGGGGGGTGCTTTATTTGGGAAGAGAGAAGTCAATACAGAAGTGTGTGTGTGTGTGTGTGTGTGTGTGCAGGATAGGCTATTGCTGTTGCCCTTGGTTGCTTTCCAGACACTGAGGCTGAGTTCCTGTTGCTGAAGATATCATGCCGGTCAGACAGAAGACCCAGAGGACCCATGCTAATGTGACTTAAAAGCTTCTTCCCTGACAGCCAGATTCTAAAGTACCAGAAAGAGCTATGCAAGCTTCCGGTGTAGGGAGGCACCCAACAGTCCTGCCCAGTTGTAATGCCTGTGAACCACAACAACCATCATAGCTTGACCACCCAAAGGGTATGATAGTGGCACAACGGTTCTCTAATTTGACTTAAGGCCCAATCAATAGGAGAAAAAACATGCTTTGTACTGTGACTCTGGCCAACTCCCTGGGACTAGTAGAGGGGAATCAACACCAGTATCATTCCTACCTGCATTCTAAATATTTATCCTTGTACCCACAGGTAAGTGTGGCTCTCACCCCTCGGGAAAGAAACTTCTCCTGTGACAGAGACAGAGATATTTACAGAAAACTACATCTGGGCAAAAAGCAGAGAAGTGCATCCGAGTGATCCTGGACACACAGTTAAGTTGAAGAGGGAACATGTACGCACACGGACCGTGAGCATCTCCTTCAGATTCTCATTCCAGGCATCCCTTCTGCCTCACAAGGTCTGAGGGGACATAAGTAATGTAGAGCTGGTGCTTAGCACAGTGCCTGGCATACCTCATGGTCCAATAAATGTTTACTAGTGACTGAGCTGGCACCCATCTCCTGACTCTGCCAACCCCACTGGATTTCATTGCACATGACCACATTAGATCCCGCCTATTTCTATGTATTCCTCAACATATTGAAGAATTTAACAATTTTAACAAATCACCAGTGTGATTCCAACCATCTGCTCCACCCCCAAACCCACCCTGACCTGACTCCTCACAGAGGGAAGCAACAGGCTCTCCTTCAGGTTCTTCTTCACATCCCCCCTCCCCCCACTCAAAGGATACCCAGTTAAATTTGAATTTTAGACAAGCATTGGGCATACATTATTTTATATACAGACACATCTCATGCTTTGTTCAAGTTTGAAACAAGTATTTTTAAATGAAAATTCAAATTTAAGAAAAATAAATTGTATTTGGCAGACCTGCTCTGTAATATATTCAGAGGACCTCTCAGGAGGTCAGGCTCTGTGCAAACATATATTCCTTCCTTCACGCTTGCTTGGTACTTTGGATTTTCAATATTCAGCACCTCTCCAAAGTTCAATGCTTACAGATAGTTTGCAGTTCAGATCGTATTTAACCTTTGCATCAAGACCTAGAAGGAGGTTAGCGTCACACCTCCTGCTGTTCCATCCATCTCTGTAGGACCACTTTCTTTTTTACACATGTGTTTATTTGAGTCTGTGAAAAGAACAGTTTGGGGGAGTTGATCTCCTACCACCGTGTAGGCTCTAGGAATGAAACTAGGCTTCAGCTCGACGGCCAGCACCTTTACTTGCTGAGCCACATCACCCCATCCTCCACATTTTCCTTGTAAACATCAGGCTCTAATCTGTTCTTAAGAAGAAGAAAAAAATCTTTTCAGGCATGGTGGCTCATGCCTTCAGTCTCAGCAACCAGGAGGCAGAGGCAGGAGGATCTCTTGAGTTTGAGGCCATCCTAGTCTACAGAGTGAGGTTCCACGACAGCCTGGGCTACATAGAGAAACCCTGTCTTGAGCCCCCCCATCTCCAAATGCCTATTTATTTTGTGTGTATGGGGGTATTTGGTCAATGTATGTGTCTGTGCACCACTGGCATGCCTGGTGCCTGAGGAGGCCAGAAGAGGGCAGCCATAGGCAGTGAATCCTCTGGAACCTACTTAGAGTTGTGAGCCTCCATGTGTGTGCTGGAACTTGAACCTAGGTCTTCTGGAACAGCAGCAAGGGCTCTTAACCACTGAGTGGTCTTTCTACCTCTGCCCTGATTTGTCCTTACCGATTTGTATTTCTTATGCTCTGCTCTGGGAATGATTGTGTTTGGTCTAAGCCTGTTGTGAGGCTCGGTCTTTTTTCTGCGCACCAGTTTAGGTCCTGGTGTTATTCTAACAGTTGGATTGTTGGGGAACAGTTTTCCTTGCTGATTATGGAAGCATTTTTTTTTTCTCTTTTGCTGTTGGGCTGGACTGTGTCTCAGTGTAGTATCTGGAGGAGAGAGAATTATCCTAAGCAGAGACTGGAGGGAGACTGGATCTTCACAGCCCTGGTCTTTCTTCCCTCTTCTGTATATAAGTTTCTTTACTGGGTAAAGAGTTTTGAGTTGGCTTTCCTTTCCTTTCCTTTCCTTTCCTTTCCTTTCCTTTCCTTTCCTTTCCTTTCCTTTCCTTTCCTTTCCTTTCCTTTCCTTTCCTTTCCTTTTCCTTTTTCCCCCTTTTCCTTTTCCTTTTTTTTTCTGTTTTTTTTGTTTTTTTGTTTTTTGTTTTTCTTTTCGAGACAGGGTTTTTCTGTGTAGTCCTGGTTGTTCTGGAGCTCACTCTGTAGGCCAGGCTGGCCTTGAACTCAGAAATCCACCGGTCTTTGCCTCCTAAGTGCTGGAATTAAAGGCATGCACCACCACCTCTCAGCTTGAATTGGGTTTTCTATTCCTAGTAGCTGAACATATTATGACTGACACAGCCCTTCTCTCCCCTCCCAGAAAGAACTGGCTTGAGCTGGAGAGATGGCTCAGTGGGTAAAGCACGGGAAGGTCTTGGGATTGGACTCAAGCACTGCCTAAAGTAAAACCCAACCAAACAAACAAAGATCACTACAGGAAGGAGGAGGATCTGGAATATTCTGTAACCCGTTGTGAGTGCCCCAGTAAGAAGCAAACAAGGGCTTCCATTGACTTTCTGGGCCTTTGAGAATCTCAAAAGAGCAATATAATAGAATGTGTCATATTCTAATTTTTTGTAATCTTTTTCTTATGATAAAGACCAACCCAAGGAACTTCATATTTCTAAAGTTTCCACTTCTAACACTTGTGTATAAAATTATAGAGTATAATACAACATTCTACTGTAAAACCCCCCACTAGATCTTATGTAACCAATAATTAAGACTAGATACATTTCTATATTTAGCAATTTAAATATAGTAATATAGAATATATATTTTTATTTCTATTTAATTATGAATCCTGTCATGCCCTACAGGCTTGCCCACAGCCCGATCTTATGGAGGCATTTTCTCAATTGAAGCCCCCTCCTTTCAGATGACTTAATTTGTGCCAAGTTGACATAAAGCAATCCGGCATATCTGGTAAGGTAGCTAAGTGGTAAGGGTGCTTGCTGACAAGCCTGAATTTGATGTCTGTAACCTACAAGGTGGAAAGAATAAAAACCAGACTTCTACAAGTTAGCCTCTGACCTCCACACATGAGCAGTAGGCAGGTAGCACATATCCTTTCATCCCCCAGTAAATAATAATGTACAGAATGGTTACAGAGGTAATGCAACAGATGCTCAGATAGCGTCTTCATCGAGTTACACGAGCTGCCACCACTTCGTACCATTCTGTGTGTATGGACTTGTATATGTTCATATTTAGATACATATACACATAGAATTTTTTTCCCTACTCAATCACTTGAGTAGACTTTTCAGCCTTAAATACTTTAGCTTGTGAATTTTAAGGTCAAGGATATCTTCTCATACAACCACAATTTGGTGATTAAATCTGGTGAAGTTGACAGTAATGTAATAATACAGTTAAAATCCAACCACCTCATACTCCAATAGCATTCTTAACACTCTGTTTGTTCTGTAATCGCAGGTCTAATTTAAGGAGAAACACTTCCTTTACTTTCCATGTCTGACTTTGTGTAGTTTTCAGGCTTTAACTCAGAACCTATACATGCTCAGCTAGTGCCCTGTAAGCTGTGCCCAGGGCCTACTTTTCACAGTGCCTTAGTTAATTTGGGAACACTCCTTAGACCTTCCCTTGTCTTTACCAGCGCTGACCATATAGAAGCTTGTGTGCGAAGCCACTGTTTTACTGCATGTTGCTTGATTTGGACCTGACTCCTCTTACATCTAAGTTAGGAATTCTCGGTAGAACTCCTGCAGGAATAAAGTATCCTGTATATCATGAACAGGTGGCATAAGTTGTGCCATTCCTGATGATTGTAACTTTGATGAAAAGGCTGTGTCTTCCAGGCTGTGCTATGTTAGCAGGCATGAGCCATTATGCCTGGCTTATGTGGTACCAGGTAGTGAACCCAGGGCCTTATGCATGCTAGGAAAACTCTACCAACTGAGCCACATCTAAGCCCACAGATGATATTTGCTGAGTTAAGCCTTGTGGAATGAACCAGGGCTGGAGGGGCTAGGGAAGAGGTGAGGCTTAAGCACTAGGGTGAGAGGACCTGGCAGCAGCCATTTCAACACTGGAAACCCAGTAGATTTACTAGAGGATTCTAAGAGTGTCCTCACTGCCAGGACGCCTTCCCCTCATTCCAACTGTATTAGAATCGGGGAGAGAAGAGACGGGTTGTTGATAGCAGGTCTCATATTTTAAACTCCCAGGTGCGTGCAACCAGCTAACAAGACTAACTTCTGCTCTCTCTTCCTTCTCTTCCTTTGGGATCAGGACCTCTCAAAAGGTACCTAGTGGTGACATTCATTCCTACATCTGGGAACAAGGAGCCAGGAGGATACTTTGAGACAGATCTTCAGATTCGCCCCCCCATCCGCCCCCCATGCTTCCCGTTTCTTGATTGTGTTTAGGTCCAAACTGTTAAGTGACATCATGTGAAGGCTAAGATGGTCAAATTATAGCATCATGTCAGTCTTCCCTCCCTCCCCCTCCCCCTCCCCAAGCACAAAGGAGCGTAGTTTTAAAAACCCTCCTTAATGATAGTGATGTACTGAAATGTTGTTGAAGCTGCCTGTTCAAAACATCAACAATATACTTAAATGTATAATAAGCACATTATGCATTTAACCTGGGGTTAGACAGAGACTTGTCATCCTGGGACATGCTGCACTGTCAGCGAGAGGCTTCCAGGAGCCCACGTGGACACTCTCTGGCAGCCAGGTCCACACTGGACTCTTTGGCACGGCCACATTTGAATAATCTGGGCATGGCAATGACCATGAATTATGTCTAGGTTATGGACTTGCTTGATCATCTTTGGAGGCTGTAATTTAGTGTCTCTTTCCCCAAAGAAGGAGAACAATGTCCCCATTCTGTCCCCAGTGTCAGGAGAAGCAGGACCCGTGAGGACACCCTCCATCCTTTTGCTTTCCTGCAGGTAAATGCCTGGCTGCTTTTGCTCATAGGATGAGGCAGATCGTGCCCAAGGCGGGTGATTCTCAAGTAACCAGATGGCACTTTCTGCCACTTCGTACTGACCACCTACTGTGTGCCAGGTGCTTTATGTCCAGTGTTGTATAAATCTGTTTTTTCACTCTGCACTCTTGTTACGGGTTTTGTTTGTTTGCTTGCTTGCTTTTTGGAGACAGCGTCTTTTGGTGCAGACACAGCTCATCATGAGCCAATAACCTTCCTGCCCCAGCTTCCTAAATGCTGGGGTGAGAGGCATGTCGCACCGCCCCCAGCTGCAAGATGTTCACCATTCACTCCTACTGGTGAGACTGAGTCAGAAAAATTGCCCAATGTTCTAAAGTAAGTCAGTGGGCCTCTGGCTCACTGACTCCACTCTCAGGACTCAGGGTTCGACCAGGAACTAGCTTTGCCTAGTTTGTTTGTTTGTTTGTTTGTTTGTTTGTTTGATTTGAAATAGGCTTGCAATATAGGCCAGTCTGGTCTGGACTTTGTGACCCACCTACTTTAGGCTTTTTGCATAGCTGGAATCATAGCCATGTACCATCAACTCAGCTAAATCCGTCATATTTTACTATCCCAGCATTAAAAAGCTTGAAGAGACCACAAGACTCCCTCACTTTTTAAAAAAGACTAAATGTATTTATTGTGTGTGTATGTTTGTCATTGTGCTCGTGTGTAGTTCAGAGGAACCACGATTGGGTGTCAGTTCTTTCCTTCTACCCTGTGGGCCCTGGAACTCACATGGTACTTGGTGGCGTGTGCTTGTTTGTACTAACTGAACTGCAGAGGCAGGTGGATCTCTGATTGCAAGTCTAGGGCAGTCTACAGAGTGAGTTTCAGGACAGTCAGGGATACACAGACAGAGAAACCCTGTCTGGAAAAAAAAAAAAAAAGAAAAGAAAAGGAAAGAAAAGAAAAGAAAAGAAAAGAAAAGAAAAGAAAAGAAAAGAAAAGAAAAGAGGGAAGGGGGGGCTACCATAAACTTCTTTTCCTGACATGGAAGTATACCTGACCCTTCACCTAGAGATAAAGTGAAATGGGCAGGATCTGTGGCACCCACAGGTGGGCATGAAGGACTGGACAAGCAGTTGAATCCTAGACTAACGGGAGACCAAACACAGCCTGGTGAGATGCTTGCTGCAGAGCACTGGGCCTCGGAGACAGGAACACTCTGAGGCCAGGACTGCACATGGAGGCACGGGACAGGGCAAAGTCCTTCACATTAATGCCACCCATAACTTCCAAAGAACTGTGCTCTGGTCTCCACTTGCCCTGAGAACATCTGAAGAACTCTAGCCCCAGCAGAGCCCTCATAGCACTGAAGAAAGGCATCAATAAAACCAAGTGACTCCAACACCTATCCCAGCATCTGGCCCAGCATTTGCCTTCCACTAACACCTGCCCCAGCACCTGTTCTCAGCTAACACCTGCCTGGGTTCCAGTATCTGTCTGGGGCTGAAGCACACTGCAAATAGCAGCTAAGGCTGTATTTCACTGACTTAACAGGTCATTCATTATAATGTAAATGACTATGAGAGGCTCTTTGAACAGAATTCTGTAGCAGTCAGTCCTGGTTTTGTTTGTTTTTGAGATGTCTCACTTGCTTTGTTTTGGCTCAATTCCTACTGATTCCACCTCCTAAGTGCTGGAATGAAAGGCATGCACCACCACCTTAGTTTATGTAGTGCTGGGCTCTGTGCATGCTATGCAAGCACTCTATCAACAGCAGTGCTGTTTTAATGTGTCCAGGAGAGAATTCCCCCCTCTTTAATGATCGCTACCAACATATAACTATAAAGATTACAACTAGCCGCTTACACCTACAGTAGATGCTGGTCCAACATCACCCTTATAGGGTGGCCACATTTCATTTCATAAAAGAAAAAGGGGCCGGGGCTGGAGAGATGGCTCAGTGGTTGAGAGCACTGACTGCTCTTCCAGAGGACCCAGGTTTAATTCCCAGCACCCACATGGAGGCTCAGAATTGTCTGCAACTCACCCATGGAAGCCCTCAGGGGAGACAATGGGCTCTGTTATGGCTATCAGGAAGCGCTCACATGTGCTTGCTGTCACAGGGTTCACAGTTCAGTGGACTATAACAAAGCGAGAGTCACCCTTGTCTCTAATTTGCTCCTTTGTTCATGGTGGTTGCTCTTTCGGGTCTGGTCTCAGAAGAGGGTTTCTAGTATAACTCTCTATTAGGCTCACATCTCCCAAAAGGCAGAACTTTTACCTATGACCCCAAACCAAAGCTTCCCCAAGGCTACAGATGTGTCATAGCTGGGTCAGCTGGTGTCTGGAAAGCTGGAGACTGGACCCCTATGCACCTCATCTCAGACATATAGGCTATGGAGGGCCAAGCCCGAGCCCCATGGCCAGGAGCCCAGACTTGCTGGCTGGTCCAAAGTTGACAGAACAACCTCGATGGCTAGTGTTCCTCGAGCCACAGTTTGAATTACGAGTATTTGGCCACCAGCCCCGTGGCTTCTGTAAGTCAGGTGTTGCAGGTTGGGGTGGGGGGAGTATGGGAGCTATTTTCATCTTGTCAGAACGGCTTAAAACACCAGCTTCTCTTGTGCCTTATTCAGACGGAGAGTCTCGACCTAAAAAAAGCTCTGACTGTGACTCAGTTGAGCTCCCAAGTTACTCAAAATGTTTTTGGCTTCTGTCTGCGGCTATTCTGAGAGACATCTTTAGATAGAGGGAGGTGGATGCCACTTTGGGGCAACTAAAGGAGCCTTTTGGGAATCATCATCCTGCTTTTTTGGGGCTGGGATGGAAAGGATTGGTGGACGGCAGTGCGACTTGCTAGTTTGTCTACTCTTGTTTTTAAATAGCGTGCATAGGGTGGGCTTGTTCATTCAAGGACACACGTGTCTCTAGCTTCCCAGAGCAGAGGTGTGGGACATATAATCATACCAAAGTGACCAGAGACCAAGGTCCACTTGGTACAACCACAAGTGCCACCTGCCTCCAGGGTGCATCCCTTAGTGGGAAGAGCCACATGAGAGGTTTATGGATCGAGGGGACACATTCATTTCAAATTCACCAGGCTGGCCTGGGGACTCACTGCAGAGTCAGATGCTTGTGGTATCTTGTGCTGCCTGAGGTCGTTGCAGACACCAGTACTGAGCCCTGTCCACACAGTCTTTCCAAGACCGCCCGTGCTCCAGAGCCCTGTCCACGCGGTCTTTCCAAGACCGCCTGTGCTCCAGAGCCCTGTCCACGCGGTCTTTCCAAGGCCGCCTGTGCTCCAGAGCCCTGTCCACGCGGTCTTTCCAAGACCTGCCCGTGCTCCAGAGCCCTGTCCACGCGGTCTTTCCAAGGCCGCCCGTGCTCCAGAACCCTGTCCACGCGGTCTTTCCAAGGCCGCCCGTGCTCCAGAGCCCTGTCCACGCGGTCTTTCCAAGGCCGCCTGTGCTCCAGAGCCCTGTCCACGCGGTCTTTCCAAGACCGCCCGTGCTCCAGGGATGACTTAGTTGCTCCAATACAGTCATCTCTCTGGAGGATTGTTTTTAAAAAAGCAAAAGCAAAAATAAAAACAAAACAAAACAAACAAACAAAAACCAAGCCTAGTGGTTTTAATCCCAACACTCAGAAGGCAGTGGCAGGAAAATCTCTGTGAGTTTGAGGCCACCGGGTCAACAGATCCAGTTCCAGGACAGTTAGGGTTACACAGAGAAACCTTGTTTCAACAAAACAAAAGAAAACACCCCAAACAAACAAAAAACCAAAACAAAACAAGGTTTCACTATGTAGCCCTGGCTAACATTAAACTTTATATGCAGACCAAGTTAGCCTCGGACTCACAGAGATTTGCCAGCCTTTGCTTCCTGCATATCGAGATTAAAGTCACATATCACTACACCACACATAGTCAAATGATAGCTTTTTATGCAGCACCCCCTGCCCCAATGGTTGGGGCACATTAGCTACTTTGTCTCAGTATCCCATCTGCCTGAACTTGGCTCCTAAGATGAATGACAGATAAGGAAAACTTTCCTGGAGGCAGGATAGATATGTGGGTTTGGGGGCCCTGGGTTCAGATAGCACCCATGCAGTCTTATGGCTGAGTGACCTTGATCTAAATCTCCTAACCATTTTCAGCATCGGTTTGCTGTTCTGTGGCAGCCATCAAGCTGTAGGAAAAACCTTCATCAAGAGCTTCCGACAAATACAAGCAATAATGATGTGTCTTTGATTGACATGCCAATACCCATACCATCACAGCATCTCCCCCACCATAGACAAGTTTGATTGAGTTGCCATCAGAAAATGTGGATGCAGTTATCCTCAGAAGAGTGTGTGCAGTGTTTACCATATGGGCTCTGAGGCCAGACTCAGAACCACGTGACTGAGGGCTGTTCCAGGATGAATGGTCCTGGACTGAGTTTCCTTGTCCAGAAGTGAGGATACGACCCATGGCCATCCACAGCGCTGTTACAAAGACGTGTGAAGCATTTTGAATGGAGTTTGGCATCAAGCAGGGAGGCATTCATTAAATGGTATCACAACTGCTTTATCTTTGCAAAGAGTTCTCAGATCTGCCATCTGCTGTAGAGTTGGTTTCTATAGAGTGCTGAGGGAGGCAGAGAATTGTATCGCTTTACCAACAAGGGACCTTAGATACAGAGGGACTCTGTCCTCACCTGAACACTGAGCCTAGGATTTCTGTCTCAAATCAGTGACCTTTCCCTTCCCCTTGCTGCAGAGATGAAAGTACTTTTCTCTGTCTCTGTCTCTGTCTCTGTCTCTGTCTCTCTGTCTCTGTCTCTGTCTGTGTCTCTCTCTATGGTGTGTGCACATGCGTGTGTACGAATGTGGGTGTGGAGGCAGAGGTGGGCCCTGAGTATCTTAGTACCTTCCTTGGTCACTCTTCTCTCTATTGATACAGGTTCCTCACTGAACCTGGAGTTTCCTAGTTCCAGCTAGTCTAGCTAATAACCAGCTTGCCTGTGGATCTCCTGTTTCTGCCACCAAGTGCTGGGATTTCAAGAGACCATCACCAATGCTCCTGCTTTTAAAAGGAATCTGGGGCCGGGCTTGGTGGCACATGCCTTTAATCCCAGCACTTGGGAGGCAGAGGCAGGCGGATTTCTGAGTTCGAGGCCAGCCTGGTCTACAAAGTGAGTTCCAGGACAGCCAGGGCTACAGAGAGAAACCCTGTCTCGAAAAACCAAAAAAAAAAAAAAAAAAAAAAAAAAAAGGAATCTGGGGATCTGAATTTTGGCCTTTGAGCTTGTGAAAAAAAATATGCTTTATCCACTGGGCCATCTCCCCAACCTCCTAAATCACTTCACAGATTTGAAAGCCACAGTATCCCAATTAAGTCATATGTCAATGCCGTAAGTCCTTGTCAAGGACAGGGTCCAAGCAAGCAAAGATTCAGATGTGGATATAAGACATGTTCCTGCTGTTGTTGGCTTCCTTGCAGCGCTGGTTCTTTGGATCCAGGGCCTTGCACATGTAAGGCAGATGCTCTACCACTGAGTTTGGCCCTGGCTCTTTGATCTCTTCCAACCAGCTGTATAAGTGATTTTCTATGTCAGAGTTTAGCCGATCTGATTCAATGTCTGTTTCAAATTAAAAATAATCAAAAGTCTGGCTAAAGTCAGACTCCACGCTCCCTAACTGCTGCCTAGCTCCAGACACAGAGAGCCAAGTACAACCAGACACCAGCTATCTGTGGACACAGATGCATGGCTGGTTCCTTCATTCAATCCACTCCAGCCCTTCCGACCTTCCACCTGCCCAGCCAGCCAGGGTGGATTTGTCTCTGACTCTCTAGGCCACCCTTGTGAGAGCTACTCGTTCTTATGCACTTAGGAATACACCTGTTGTCAGGCTACCCGGGCTGACAGTGGCTGTCTGGCCCTTTGGGTTTCCTCTTCTTCCCTTTCAGCCCGAGCCATTGTTGTCAGACACTGCAAGGATGTTGATCTCTCAACATAAAGCTATTACTATGTCTCCAAATGCAGCCCACCTGGAGACCAAGCGTTTAGCTGCTGAGACCCCAGTGGTCCCTGCTTTTTCGTTTTTTTTTCAGAACCAAGTCCCCTTCTAGCCACCTCTCAGCTTCCCTCATCAGTAGAGCTCTTCAGAAAGCCTTCTCCCTGTTGGTCTGCCTGTCGCTGCCTGAATCACAGCACCAAGACTGCGGAATCCTGCAGAAAATATTTGACACATGGTAAAACTGCCAGCAACAAAGCCCAGTCTTGGTTGCCAAATTAGAGGGTTTATAGTAAAATGTGAGACTGCACAAGAGGACAGGAGGAGCTGGCTCCTCACATCAACAAAGGCAGGGAGGGAGGCCAAGGGCCCATGTAGAGGCCATATAGCAATCTGAGGTGAGGGAGCAGACCTGAGCCTTCCAGGTTCTTATCCTGGTGCTAGAGGAAACTAACTAACTTACACTGAGGCCTCAGGCAAGCAGATCCATCCTCTTGTCCTCTATTTCCCTATCTGTATATGGGGATGAACACTGCCCTGGGCTCTAGGTCTGGGACCAGCTAGGAACAGTATGTATAATATACTTATAATATATTTCAGAAGTTCTTGACTTTTATGTAGCTGGATGTGGTAGTTGCTGGCCAGTCTGAGATACAAAGTGAAACCATATCGAGAGAGAGAGAGAGAGAGAGAGAGAGAGAGAGAGAGAGAGAGAGAGAGAGAGAAAGAGAGAAGAAAACAAATGAACAAAAACAAAAAGTTCTGAGGAATAAATAAGTAAATAAAATAGAGAAAAAGAAAATAAAAATTGGTCATGGTTGATAGATTGATATAGAGACAAAAGAAAGAAAGAAAGAAAGAAAGAAAGAAAGAAAGAAAGAAAGAAAGGAAGGAAAAGAAAGAAAACAAAAAACAACCAGGAGATACAGATCCCTGGTTCTGATCACTTGTGCTGTCATGTGACCGTCACCTGGGGCTGGAGGTTCATGCCCAGAGGGCTCTAGAAAGAGTCACATAACACATTTTTATGACTTACAAGGCAGGTGTCTACAGGTGGTATCTAAGTTGTGCCAATGGTTATAAAAAACACTCTTAAAATGTTTTGGAGTTTTCTTTGTTTTTGTTTTTTGATTTGTTTTGTTTTGTCTTTTTTTTTTTTTTTTTTTTTTTTTTTGAGACAGGGTCTCTCTCTATGTAGCTCTGGCTGTCCTGGAACTCATTATATAGACCAAGTTGGCTTTGAATTCACAGAGATCCACTTGCCTCTGCCTCCCAAGAGCTGGGATCAAAAGTGTGCGCCACCCTGCCCAGCACGAGAATTTCTGTCTGCTTTCCTCTATGTCTGTCCCACCCATTTACCATTAAATAGCTTTGTTTTGTAATTCTCACCCCCCCCTACCGTGTCTCTCCCTTCATGTGGTCGGGATTTTAAAAACGTTTAAAACAACAGGCCAGGGCTGACTGTTTTACCTGTGTTTATTGAGAGGGATGTAAACACCCTGCTCTTGTTCTAAAACTGGATACTGTGTTTTGCAGATGGTGAAGCCTTTTAGCAATAGAGTTTATTTTTGACCAACCTTTTTCAGGTTTTTTTTTTTTTTTTTGGTTTTTCGAGGCAGGGTTTCTCTGTGTAGCCTTGGCTGTCCTGGAACTCACTCTGTAGACCAGGCTGGCCTCGAACTCAGAAATCCGCCTGCCTCTGCCTCCCGAGTGCTGGGATTAAAGGCGTGCGCCACCACGCCCGGCTCGTGTGTTTTTTTTTTTTTTTTTTTTTTTTTTTACAACAGAAAGCGGCAGAACCACTTGCGAAGTCCCAGATCTTCAAGGAGAACAAAAGTCTTCCTTCGAGGGGCTGGAGAGAAGACTCAAGGTTAAGAGCACTTGTTCTTCCCAGAGAATTTGAATTCAGTTTCCAGCGTCATACCCCAGCTCACAACCATCCATGATTCCAGTTCTAGGGAATCTGATGCCCCCTTCTGGCCTCGAGAGTCACTGCATGCACCTAGTTCACTGATATACAGAAAGGCAAAAGACACAAATTACTAAGATGATGATGATGATGGTGATGATGATGGTGGTGATGATGACGAAGACAACGATGACTTTCATCATCTTCACCACCATCATTATCTTCTTTGAGGTCAGGTTTTGAGATAAAACAGAATAGAATCCCTTACCAGCTGTCTCCAGCTCCCTTTCAAAAGGTCTCTAGTTCCCTCTCCTGGTACCTTGGGTCAGCTTCTTGGTTCTCCTCAATGTCTCCAAGTTGGTCTGTGAAGGTACCACCCCTAGCCCTGGGCAACAGGAGCACTTGTCAGGCTTTTTGCTTTCCAGGGCCTGCTCTGCTCCTCCCACGGCCCCACCTTGACCCCCTGGTTGAGATGTTCCCAGGCCAAGTGGTTGTGCACCCCTGTTGGACTTGGGGGTTCTAGAAACTCCTCAATTTCCTGCCAAGATAGTTCCCGATTCACTAGCAGAGATGGGCCTCTCTGACCACCTCTCTAGTCAAAGCCAGACTGCTTTGCTGCTGTGTTTGGCCTAGGTCCTGGAGTACCCAGGGCAACTGTTTGTGTGTGGGTGTACATATAAGACAGAGCTGGGAGTGAAGACAGAATGAGAGAGGAGCACCCACAGGGAGCACCCATAGTTGAGGACTCTCCCCAGTTGCCACATTCAGACTTGGAACTTTGGGGAGTATGTGACACTTCTCAGTCTAGACCTGGCACTCATCCTAAGGTGTATTTACCGAGGTGAGAGCACAAAACGTTTTTTTTTTTTTTTTTTTTTTCTAATTTCTGCTAGGTTGATGTAACTTTTAAATATCAAAGTATATGCCATGTGGCTGTTTGTACTCCTGCCTTGTCTAACTTAGGGTGGTCTGATGTTCTGACCTGGGATCTGTCTCTCAGCCCAGCCCTGATAGAAGTCTCCATGGTCCCTTGTCACTCCAGATCCTTGTGTTTTGCTAACACTTGGTGTCTTGCCACTTCATCCTGGTTCCCAAGATGCCGATGCACTAGAAAACAGACCCAAAGGATCAGGCTGGAGTTCAGGCTAACCCTTAGCTCTTGCCTGACGGGAGATGTGGCAAGCTATGCGAGTGGAGAGCTGGTTTTTTTTTTTTTTTTTTTGCAAGCTGAAGACTTGTACCAGGCGACTCCACAAGCTCTGGGTCAGGCAGCCTGATGCCTACAGGGAGGTGATGGCAATTGGAGTCTTATTGAGAGAAAGTAGCCAGGGGATCAGAACAGGAGAGGAAAGCGCTCATTTGGAGACAAGAATATGTGAAGCCTATGAAGTGTGTGGTGGAGTAAGACAGAGGGCTGCTAGCTCTGATCTGTAAAGGACAGCTTGTCCCTGTGCATGTGCCTTTCCACCTGGGCTGGCCATGGGTAACAGGAGAGTTCATATAGTCCCTTCCAGGGGCTGTGGTTGCTTGGCGTCCGGTTCTTTTCTGGACTCACTTCAGGCTCTGGGCCGGAGTCTACTGGCACTGTGAGTGATAAGGACTTTCTGGAGTAAGGCCATAGCAGAAGACAAACTTGACTTGGCAGTCCTTGCTGACATGCCAACTCCTCCCAGCCTGGCTTCCCTCTCCCTCACCAGAGCTCTCAAGGATCACCAAGCCAGACCTCACAGAGGTGTGCCCAGCCACTGGGTATAGTGGCCCCTCTGTGTGGTTGTCCAGTAGTGGTGAATAGGCTTTGGGCTCTGGTGGCAAAGACGCCACCAGGATGGACACAGATACACAGAGGGCATTTAAGGTAGGACACAGAGCCGGCCCTGAGGACAGAGAGTGACTGAGGAAGGGCTGTTAGATGGGTGGGGGAGGGGGACTCAGGAGAGACCCTTCCTGAGGTGATGACATTTGAACAGAGGGAGGCCTCAAGGCCTCAAGGCAGGAAAAAAGCCACACATACTGGGTAAAGGTCCCATGGCCCAGACCAGAATGCAGTGAGTGAGGGCCTGGCCGGAGGGGAGGGCAGACAGTAGTCAGTGCTCAGACCACACAGGGCCTTGTTGGCTATGGGGAGGATTTTACACTTCACTGATGTCAGTGGGATGTTGTTAAAGGCTTTGAAGCTGAACAGTGACTGGCATAGAAAAGCAGAGACTGCTGATCGCTGCATAGAGGATGGCCTGAGGGAGGTGGTGTAGAGGCCGGAGGATATGCATGGAGGCTGCGGAGAAACCCAGGCCTGAGGCACCAGCTGTGTGGACTCAGCCAGGTGTTCCCAGCCAGGGCCCAATGAGTTCCTTAACGTGTGTGTGTGTGTGTGTGTGTGTGTGTGTGTGTGTGTGTGTGTCTTTACTTTATTGCTCTTAGCCTCAGTTTCAGGCAGGTATTTTACCACTGAGCCTTGGTCCCAGCTCTCACTTAATTTTAGATCCCCTTCAATGATAAATGTAGGCCACTGCCCTAGTTAGCATTGGCTTGACTCAGTCTAGAATCAACTGAAACAAGAGTCTCAGTTCAGTCACTGTTTTTATCAGGCCGGTCTGTGGGCATGTCTCTGGGAACTCTCTTCATTATTAACTCATATAAGAGGGCCCAGGCCACTGTGGGCAGCACCGTGCTTAGGCAGGTGGTATGATGTTACGTGTTACACAGAGTGCCTGCAGGTGTCCAGAAATGTGGTCATGAGCTCTATCACTCACAGGGGCGTGGGCTTGCTGTCAGATCTTCTCATTTAATGCTGTAGCCATGCAACACATCTATCTATACACCATAGACTTGCTTTTTGGGTTATTCTGGGCTCTGTATTTCAGAATGATCAGTTTTCTTGGTAGTCCTTCATATTTTATTTTATGCACTTAACAACACTATTCCGATAAAGGAGTCCACCGGTTCTGGACCCCGGCCTCAGGAGTTGCCAGCAATTATATGGGAATCATGTACGTATTGTAAACAAACTCTGGCTGCATTTAGCAGGTTAAGCTGTCAGGACTAACTGATGGCTGAAGCGTGGAGTGGGAGGAAGCAAGAGTGTAGTCCCTGAGTCTTTGACTGGAGCACGTGGATAGGAATTCTATTTGAGGCATTGGTTAGGTATAAAGCGAGGAATGATTATGGCTCTGGAAAGAAAGCATTGCCATAAAGCACCTGACAGGAAGTAGGTACCTGTAACCAATAACTAGTCCCATGTCACACAGGCAGCCCTGAGAATGGAGGCCAGGTTCAACAGATGGCAGAATGTATGAATCTAGGGCCTGGGAGGGGACTGAGGCTGGAGAGCTGCATTTTGTAAGCATTGGTCTATACACTGTTGGAAGCCGTGGGACTGGGTATGGAAATATAGCTGTACCCATGTCTAGCTAAAGAAACTGGCTTGCAACAGTGGAGCACAGCATCATGGGTATGTGAGCCATCGCTCTTGACCAGGCTGGAAGTCACCAATGTGGCAGGGCAGGTCCCTCACCTAGACACATTGGCAAGAAGACATATGTGGGAATCAAACTCCGTATTATGACCCAGAAAGAAGCTGGTGTGTGAGGTTCCTTCCCTGCTGGCAAGACGAATGACCTTCTCCCAGGTCAGACCTTTGCATGCCTCCAGGGCCTTGACCATCTCGTTCAGTGGGGAGCTGACCTGCTCAGCCACAGCACACTCGGGGTAGCGATCATTCTAGCAAGGTGGTAATTTACCTGCACAGCCAGAGATGTTCTCATATTCGATGCTCACACTGACATGAAACCTCAAACACTGTTTACCAGTAACAGAAGGGTGCCTGGTAATTTTGTCTCAGACATTGATGACGCTGAGAACAGTTGTGACCAACCTGACTGACTGAGCCTCAGTTTCCTTATCTGTTAACCAAACAGGTTCGATGAGCTATGAACATTCCTGCAGCTCCAAAATGAACCTTTGCTTGTCCCAGAGTTTGCCTCATCGTGTGCAGATGCCTAGCAATCCCTGGGGAGGCTACCAGACAAGGAGTACAGAGGTCATTGAGATGTCTCAGGATGGAAAGGTGCTTGCCACCAAGCTTGATGATCTGAGTTCTATTCCCAGGACCCACGTTGTAAGGGTGAGAACCAACTCCATTAACTTGTTCTCTGACCTGTACATACCTGCTCTACTGTGTGCCTCTCATTGTGACAATAAATAAATGGATAAATGTAATAGGAAATGATTTTTTTTTAAAGGAGTGGAGAGTTCCAGACAGGGGTATCAGGATTTCTGTTACTAGCTGGCTGCTTTGCAGTAAATCTTGTCTATATTTTGAGACGGCTTCTCAGTAGAAGGGGAAGCTTCCAGAAGTTACTGCAGTGACAAGTTTAATGACCATACACTGGAACACAAAGGCCCAGTGGAACCCTTCACTGCGATCATTGTAATCCTTTGCTCTCTTTCAAATCTTTCTCTCTCTCTCTCTGTCTCTCTCTCTCTCTCTCTCTCTGTCTCTGTCTCTCTCTCTCTCTCTGTCTCTCTCTGTCTCTCTCTCAGACAGGATCTTACTATGTAGCCCTGGCTGTCCTGTATCTCACTAGGTAGACCAAGATGGCCCCAGACTCATAGAGATCTGCTTGTCTCTGCCCAAGTACTGGGATTAAAGGCCTGTGTCACCATATCTGGCTTCTTCAAATATTTTTACTGCTTGCCCTGTATCTTAGAGTCTACTTTGCTTCAGGAAGCTGCATGCACGGGGCTTTCCTTCCTTCCCCTCCCTGGCCTGAGACTCTGTGCTTCACCTAGCATGTGCTGTCTGTGTGAAACTTCCTGCTGACCAGGGGAAGCTCCTGTCTGCTGAGCACGTTCCACCCAGCGTTGGGTCTGAATGTTCTCATTTTATCTCTGGAGCAGGCCCTGGAGGAAGACACACTGAGACTGGGGAAACAGAGGTCAGAGCCAGCCACATTCCTAAGGCTACATAGTTCACTGGTACACAAGTCGGGGTTAGAAATCAGGTCAGCCTGGCTCCTAAATTCTTTCTGTGCCTTGGGGGAAAGGGGACAAGAAATCTTGCTGGGAAAAATTGAATTTTCCAATCTGCTCTTAGCAATCTTCTTTACTCTCAGGGAAACCTAACAAAACAAATATAAGCCCAAAATAAGTTTATTTTAAAATGAAGATTCCTAGGCATTCGTGAGACATTGGGGCTTTAAGTAAACAGCCCCAGCCAAAGGGAGAGTTCTCTGTGTTACACAGTGAGGGCTATAGAGACAGTCATACCCTCCAACTGAGTAATTGTACCCCTGCAATTTCTCTAAGGCTGTATTTAACGTAAACAAAGCCTCCACAAGTATATTTACTGTAACGTTATTTGAATATCTAAAGCTTAGAAGCAGCATAAATGTCCCAGAGAAGAAAATGGTTGGTGAACAACTGTGCAGAATATTAGGTAGCCATGAAAATGATAGTTATGGGGACCATGAAGACACAGAGAAACATTTAAGGACATACATGTGAGTACATGTAAAAACAAACAAAAAGCCAGAGAATCGGGTGGGAGAGGCGGCTCAGGATTCCCAGAACCTGCATGGAGGCTCACAACTGTTTGTAATCCCAGTTTCAGGGGTTCCTCTTTTGACCTCTGTAGGCATTTCACAAACATGATGCACAGACATACATGCGGACAACACACACACACACACACACACACACACAAGCAGAGTATCAAATGCGCGAACGAGGTGAGCACAGAAACAGAGAAGTGGTGTTACATGAGGGAGATTGAAAACTGACAATTTTTTTTGTTTGTTTTTTGTTTTTTGTTTTTCAAGATAGAGTTTCTCTGTATAGCCCTGACTGTCCTGGAACTCACTCTGTAGACCAGGCTGGCCTCGAACTCAGAAATCCACCTGCCTCTGCCTCCCAAATGCTGGGAATAAAGATATGCACTACCACCGCTCGGCAATTGAAGACATCCTTTTTTAAGATAGAGTCTTTCTTTGTAGCCCAAGCTGGCCTCAAATCCGAAGCCGTTTTTATTATTTTTAATTATGTGTGTGTGTGTTTAGGTATATGCATGTGAGTGCAGGTGCCCCAAGTGCTCACCGGCAGTTGTGAGAGATCATGGGTGCTGGGGACTGACACTGAAGTTGACAGTTGGAGAACTTCCAGGGCCACACGAGAAGCCCACACCTCAACAGCCCTCAGCAGCTGAGGGGAGCTGGAGACTAAACTCCCCTGCTGCCTTCTCTGGGAGGATGACTGAGGCACAGCACCACACTGTCTCTGAGAGCCTTCCAGTGGAGAGAAGCTACAGAGATCCACCACAGTGCTAACTCCCTTGACAACCACCTTGGGCCATCTTGCCTTAAAGCAGATGCTGAGCTCATTTCTGGTAGAAGGTATTTATTAGGAACTACGGCTTGCCAGAGGAAGGATGAAAAAGACTTAGGTAGAAGGAGAGGCAGAACAGGAGTGCAGGTCTGAGGAAGTTTCGGATGTAGGCTAGGAAGCTGCAGCCAGCCCTCAGGGGCTGAGAACTGAGTAGCCCTAAGAGTGAGTCAGTATACCACACCATGCTCAGTGCCTGGCCCAAGGCAAGGCTGCTTTCTCCCTTTCTTTCTTTAACAGCCATTGAAGACTATCCATGGACACCTTACTTGCTTCTGGGCGCCAAGGCCTAATAGGTGGGCATGTCTACCACAAGGACACATCCTGTCAGCTTCTTCATCACCAGCCATGATTTCCCAACACTCACGTCTGACACTCGAATTTAAAGCTTTATCTCAGCATCCATGTGGGGGACTCAAACTAAGACAACAGATATTTCCTCAATTTATTTTTCGGTTCAGCCATCAGCAGACACCTAGACTTTTGTCAAGTTTTTGTGCTACAAATATTCTGTAGTGTAACTTCTTATAGAAATTTCCAGTACATGGGATGGGTGGCTGGTTTCTGTGAGTGTGTGTGTGTGTGCATGCATAATTGTATATGCATGTGTATGTATTCATGTGTGTGTACTAGAGTCTCTCTGTGTGTGCATGTGTGTGTAGTAGAGACTCTCTGTGTGTATGCATGTGTATTTGTATGTGTATGTGCTTGTATGCATGTATGTGTTGGTGGTGGATGTGTGGGCAGGTATACATGCTTAGAGGCCAGAGAAGGATGTCCGGTGTCCTGACCCATCACTCTCTACCTTATTCCCTTGAGACAGGGTCTCTCACTGAACATGGAGCTAGGCTGGCAGTCTGAGGACCGCTGACAACTCTCTTGTTTCCACCGTGACAGTGCTGGTATTTGCAGGTGTGGGAGGCCACACCTGGCTTTTTACACGAATGCCAGGGATTGGAACTCAGGTCCTCATGCTTGGACAGCAAGCATTCTCACCCACTAAGCCAAGTTCTCTAGACCCATTTTTGGGATTTTTTAAGCCAATACTTAGAACAGAGTTCTTGGGTTCCAGGGTATAAATATCTCCCGCTTTACCAGATGTGGTCAAATCAGTCTCCAAAGTGACTGCCTGCTGTCTTTGACATGCATGAGCACTCAAACGGTTCACAGCTGGAAGGAATCACTCTCTCTCCCTGATGGTGTGTACCACAGATGAGCATCGCCAGATGTCGGCATCCCTTGCTGTTCAAAAGAACTCCTTAGTGCTGTGATGAATAAAACCACCAAAAAAGCAAGAAAGAAAACAACTAACAGGTTGTGTCGTCATTTTGGCTCTATAGAGCAGAACTGCGCCTTAATGTCTAGATTTGCAAATAGGTTCTCCTACAAGGCCAAAGGAACTCCACACACGTGATGAAGCTAAGCAGTGAGATGGGAGGTTATCCTCAATTATGCTGGGAGGACCAACGGGACCATAAAACAAAGAAGGTGATGTGGCAGAGAGAGGAGAGAGAGAGAGAGAGAGAGAGAGAGAGAGAGAGAGAGAGAGAGAGAGAGAGAGAGAGAGAAAGAGAACATGCCCATGCACTCTCGTAAACTTGTATCCATGAACACCAAAAGGGGGCATCAGAATTTGAGCTGGAGTTACAGGTGGTTGTGAGCTGCCTAACATGGGTGCTGGAAACTGAACTTGGGTCTCTAAGAGCAGGAAGCATTCTTAACCACAGTGACAGCTTTCCAGCACCTAAGGGAATATTTTGATAGGCTTATTGGGGGAAGATAGCAACTGGAGAGCAAAATAAATCTAAAAGGCACTGCAATGGACACAGTGGTCATTTGGCCCAGGAAGAATTGCAGAGAAGAAAATAAGGAGGGATACAGGAAAGCTAGGCATGCTTGGATTGGTGAAATCCAAGTTAGAAGAAAAGGCAGGGTGGGCTTTCTTAGACCTGGGAAGTCTAAAACTCAAGAGGAAGGGCTTGTGTTGCGGCTAAGATCTGTGCGTGGTGAGCTCCCTCAACCTCATTCAGGCCTTCATAGTTTCCTGCTTGAACTAGCATAAACTCCTGCTTACTACTCCCCAGTCATCCCCTGTGACCTCCCATCAGGATATAGTCCTGGAGAGATAGCTCAGTGGCTAAAAGCACTTTCTGCTCTTTCAGAGGACCTGAGTTTCCGTCCCAGAATCCACATTGGGTGTCTCCCAATCGCCATAACTACAGTTGTACAGTTCCAGGGTAATCTGACACCATCTCTTGGCCTCTGCAGGTACCTATGTCACATGCACACACCCATACATAAGCATACACAGAATAACAAATAATAAAATACATCTTTAAAGAATACAAGTAATGTGAATACAGAGTGAAAGGCAAAAGCCACCTTCCTCCTTTTCCGTGATTACTTCTCCCTGGAAGGAGCTTCTGTCACACCTTGTAATCCCCCTTTCTCTCTCTCTCTCTCTCTCTCTCTCTCTCTCTCTCTCTCTCTCTCTCTCTCTCACACACACACACACACACACACACACACACACACACCACACTTCTCTGTGTGTGCTCTCTGTAATTGTCTGTCATCTCAACACACAAAATTCCTTGAGAGCAGTATCTGGGCCTTTTACTCCTAGTGTTGAGGCAATAGACATACCATAAATATTTACTGAATGATACACCCTCTGTGTGAATGTCATTCTGGGAACTGATGTTAGCCAGTTCCTTATCTCTCGATGGAGACTGGCATGTTCCAGATCTCCCGGTCACCTGCCAGTCATGCAGTAAGATGGTATGTCAGGCAGAGCGTTTCCTTGTTGGCTAACTGTACTCAACAGTAGCCACAGCAAAGGTCGCATCATGTGATAGGGAGCTCACTCATAGAAAGTTCCAACATAGTCTTTGGGGAATGTCCTTCTGTACTTCCTGTCTTTCTCCCTTTTTGCCTCCTTCCAGTTCTGCAGAAGAAACCCTTCAGAGCCTCACACCTGTAAGGCAAACACTCACCAACTCAGCTCTCTCCCCAGTCCTCTCCCCCTGCGCCCCACCACTTACATGGGTCTGTGGCAGATGGATTGGTGTAAAGCCCAGGGAAGCTCTGATTGACGTTGCTTCTGGCTCTTTGTGACAGATATTGTTTTCTCCCTTGTCTCCTTAGTCTCAAGACAGTGGGCATTTAGAAAGCTGCTAAAGAATTCTCAGATGGTTTTGGGGACAAGAACCGCCTAGGACCAGGTTTGTTACTACTCAGCACAGCCTTCCAATCTGGCTGAGATCTACTTCTGTTTCCTGGCTCTGTCTGGTCTTCTCTGCCATTAATACAACAGGCTGATTTTCCAAGTCAGGGGTTGAGAGGAGGCCCTGTGGCTGGGCTTATGACCAAGTGTCTTGATATTCTGGGGGAGGCAGCCTCGGGCAGAGGGGAGCTGGTGCTGGACAGAGCCCACCATAGCCATCTGGACCCATGCTCCAGAGCAGAGCTTTTCCACTTTATTGTGTACATCCAACAAGGTAAAATCTCCCTAGATTTTTCTACCAAAGGTGTCCTGTGGAACCTGGATTCCTGTGTTTCCTATCTTGTTTTTAACTGTGTTTCTGAACTGCTCCAACTCTGGAGGTGTCTGGTTAGGAAATATTAGGATATCAAGACAAAAGACCTAGGATGATGATCCTCATCATCTCCTCCTCCTCTCCCTCCCCTCCCCCTCTCCTCCCCTCCCCCGTCCCCCGTCCCCCTCCCCTTCCTCCTCCTTCTCCTCTTCCTCCTTCTCCTCTTTCTCTTCCTCCTCCTCTTCCTCCTCCTCCTCCTCCTCCACCTCCTCCTCCTCCTCCTCCCTCCTCCTCCTCCTCCTCCTCCTCCTCCTCCTCCTCCTCCTCCTCCTCCTCCTCCTCCTCCTTCTTCTTCTTCTTCTTCTTCTTCTTCTTCTTCTTCTTCTTCTTCGTGTGGGGGTTTGGGAAGCAGTCTCTCTATTATGTAGCTCTGGCTGTCCTGGAACTTACTATGTAGACCAGGTTAGCCTCACACTAACAGAATTTCACCTACATCTGTTTCCTGAGTGCTGGATTAAAGGTGTGAGCCACCACCCCTGGCTTTAGGATTATCACTGACTACTGATAACAGGAGAGGCAAAGAGGGGAAGGCCTTGCAGGTGTATGGGGGTATTGAGTTACCAGGACCCAAGGAGTTAACCATTAGTGAACTTTGAATACAGCTGTTTCATCTCGGGGAAAGATACAGAACAAAGTTGTCTTATTAATGTCAGCTTACATTTTACCTCTGGTTGTTGTTCCAAACACAATGTCTGGTTATCAACATGAGGGTACCCTAACATCTGACTCTAAAGGGCCCATGCCTGGAGGGTCTGTGCATGGGTCCATAAGCACATGGACCAGGCCATTCATTTTCTGGAGTGCAGAGAGACACGCAACAGTTTAAAGGACTTCTCTTTCTACTCAAGCTGGAGCAGTAAGGATTTAATTTATCTTCCCACATGAAGCAACTAAAAATCTGGACCAAGTTTTTGAAAACAATAACAGCAGATGAGATGGGAAACAAACGAGGCGAGCCTTCCTGTTGCTGGGCTCATTGCCTGGGGAAAATATTCAGTCAGATGTCTGGTGGCACATGATGTTGCATGAACAGAGATGCCAAGAGGCTGCTGTTCATAGAGTAGAAGAATAGAGAGGAGAGAGCTGCCCAGAGAGAAGGCTCTGAAGGTCTGCAGAGGGTCCTCCCTGGGTGTTCGTGTGCACATGATCATCCTGTGTTTAGAAGGAACCATCCTGAGACTGGAGCCATCCAGGGGACTTGAGGAAACCGGACTCAGTGTTCACAGCCTAGACTAATGTCTGACACCAACTGCCAGAATAGGAAACTGCAGAATAGAAGAATATCAAGAGACATTTTTTTTTTTTTTTTTTTTTTTTGTCTGGGATCTGTCAGAGAGGCGGTTAAGGTTAGCCCTAAGTTAAAAGCAGCTTTGGCCTAACAACATTTAAAAGATGTGAAATGATCAAATGCTTTTCAGGTAGCTGGAGTGTATCCTTTAATAGAACGAAGAGTATTTCTATGAATAAGAAAGTTTTCAACATCCAACAAGGTAAAATTGACAGTGTTTGGCACACAGACCAAAAGGACCAGACACTCAAAAGGAAAGAGAATGTAGTCAAGAGTGAGCAGAAAAAGCTCCAACACTAAGAAATAATAGAAATGACACTGGGGTATAAAGGAACACAGCGATGTGACATGTCAAGAAGCCAAAGGATACTAAACACAAGAAGTGGACATGCCAGGACTGCATACATAGCCAAAGGGACTGCCAGAGGGGGGCAGCTCCCGTGTCTAACATGAAGAACACACCTGGTAGGGGTTATGAGAGATTCTCCACGGCAGAAGGAGGGGAGAATAATGCTGTTAGAAGTGATCAAAAGGGAAAACAGACAGGAGAAATGAGGATCACAGAGAGAAGAGGGGTGGCACCTGTGAGTAGAGGCTGGGGTTCCAGGCCACTGGGACAAGAATAATATCAGAAAAAAAAAATGGCCCAAAGTCTCTAAAACTGCCGAAAACTATAAGCCAACAGAACTAAGTAATCCAAAACACTCTAAAATACAGAAACAAGAAATCAAGCAAACAGCACCAAGGTCCGGCACAATCAAACTATGTAAAGCCAAAGAGAGAAATCAATAGCAGCTGTGGAAACAAACATGATATGCACAGAGAAGTAAGACAAGGGTGGCAGGGATTCCCTCCTTCCTCTTTTCTCTCATGCTTTCTCTAATTTTCTTCTGTCTTTCTTTTCTTCTCTTTTTTCCCTCCCTACCTTCCTCCTTCCCTCCCTTCTTTCCTTCCAACAGGGTGGCATGAAGCCCAGGCCAACTTCAAAGTCAATATAGATGTGGCTGAGGCTAGTCTTGAACTCCTGATCTTTCTGCTCTAACCTCCCAAGTGCTGAGATTACGTGGGTGTGCCATCTTCCAGCTGATGGAAGACTTCTTACTGGAAGTTGTTTCCATTTGCTTTCTGTTGCTGTGATAAAACACCATGAGCAAAAGCAACTTGGAGAGCAAAGGGTTTGTTTTTCCTTATAAGGGACTCTTTCATGAGGAGAAGTCAGGGCAGGAACTCTCGGCAGGAATCAAAGCAGAAGGTATGGGGGAGTGCTGCTTACTAGCTTGCTCTTTAGGCTCACAGTCATCAGCATTTTTTCTTATATTCCCAGGGCCATCTGCCCAGGGTGACACTACCCACAGTGGCTGGACCCTTCCACCTCAATCGTTAATCGAGAAAATGTTCCACAGACTTGCCTACAGGACAATCTGAGGGAAGCATTTTCTCAGCTGAGGTTCCTCTTTCTAGATGTTTCCAGTTTATATTGGGCTGGCAAAAAACTATCTAGGACAGAGGCAAAAAAATGTTAAAAGACAGTTGAATAACTTTACTTTGTAGATGGGGTGGTGAGAGAATCAAATCCATGCCAGGCAAGTTCGGGGCTCCTATCAGTGAGGACAAGAACCTGTGACTAGATATGTCACAGGCTGTAGGGGAAAACTTATCACTATTATTCTGCTAAATGGATATAGTATTAAAATGACTCCTAAATTGCTATTGTCTTAGGGTTTCATTGCTGTGAAGAGATACCATGACCAAGGCAACTCTTATAAAGAAAACATTTAAGTGGGGCTGGCTTATAGTTTCAGAGATTTAAGTAATTTCTATACGTCATAACAGGCCTTAAAAGTATATGAAGCGAAGGCCAAGAGGTCTACAGTATTTAAAAACAAAACTACAATTATCATTTGTAATTTAAAAATCCTCCTCTTAAGGACAGCCAGGGCTCTACAGAGAAACCCTGCCTCGAAAAACCAAAAAAAAAAAAAAAAAAAAAAAAAAGAACTGACAGAACCAAAAGACAGAGAACCAGACCAAATGGTTTAGTGGGAAGGAACAGGTGAGGAGCGGTGAGTGTACTGTCCCGGAGGAGCAGACACTGGACCCAAACACTAAAGCAGAGATGAACCCAGTAACCCTGGCAAAGGAAACCCAAGTGCTTGGTAAACAAAAAGCCCTCCCATTACCAACTGTAGTTAAGTCAAAGGACTTCCAGGTCCACAGACTCAGTCTGCTCTTTATTTTTGTATAAACAACCCACACATCACCACAGGGCATTGCTGCTCCTTAGTTTCACAGAGCGGCTACCCTTTGGGATTCTACAGAGTCAAGTGGAGAGCAGTTTACAATGGAGAGGAGACTGGCTCAATCCAGTTCTTGATCTTCTGAGTGACTGAGCATAAAAGTCTGACCAGCAAGGAAATGATGTGACACACCATGAAGTAGAGGAGTAACTGAGACCCCATCTTTAGTTTGTTTTCAGGGACAGTTCGATCTAGGGACCCTCCAACCTCATGATTCTCCTGGATACCCTGGTAATGATAGATATTTCATTGCACAACCCCATCCCCGACCCCTTTCTCTCTCCATTCCCATTTCTATTGGGCACAGATATGCTTTCTGAGGCTGAATCTAGGGCCTCACACATCTCACACTCGAATGGCAAGCATTCTACAGTTATCTCTTCCCTTCCCTGTCTTCTCAAGCCATTTCAAAAACGGGACCTCTGTCATGAGAATGTTCACCCTGAGGGCAGGGAGGGACTAAGTAGAATATACTGTGAGAAGTCCCAGTGACAAACCAAAGTTTGATTCTATCAAAGTGCATCCTGAGGAAGCGGTGAGTTTTCAGGGTTAGGTATCGGGCACGGCAGACTCTAAAGCAGTGGAGTTGAAAGGTCAGCTCCTAGTAGAAATAACCACTTCCTCATGGCTGCCAGTCGGGGCACCACCCCTAGCTCTTTCTGCACTGTATACTCACCCCTCCCTGAGACCACTTGCAGTTATGGAAAAATTGCACACAACTAGCTGGAAGAGTGACTGCTTATTCAAGCAAGGGCCCCATGACGCCCACCTTTTATAACAAAAAGAAGCCAACAAGTCCAGCTTGATATGATCTCTTAGCAGGCACAGCTGAACTCATGAAGCTGGTGACAGTTTGGCTCAGATAATAGTCTTAGCCAACGCCTCTAAAGAGAAATTTGGGCAGAGATGGGGATACATACAAATCAAATTGTGCGGAAGGGAACCTGAACAAGCTCAACAAGAGGCCATTTTAATCAGGAAACAGAAGTGGGCTAGGATGGGAGTCCACTCCTCTCCTGTTTCTCTCATTTCTCTTGTTCTGCCCTCTCCGATCCCCAGCCTGAGAGCATGGTGTGGTCTTGAGGAACTATAAGCTTTTTGGATGACAGGTGCATGGACCTCTCTAGAAATGCTGGAGTGAACCCAGTTCAGAAGGCACTGTGTGGTCCTTAGGAGAGCACGGGGCGTTGGAGGCTAGACACGCCTACATTCAAATCCCAGCTCTAATGCTTACAAGCTATATGATCTACAGTAAGTCACCAGATTTCCCCCATATTGGTTTCCCATCTGCAAAATCAGAATGATGCCAACTTTGCATGGGTGGTAGAGAGTACCAAACCAAATACCAGATGTCCTCAGGTTACAACCTTGGAGATTCCCTGAAAAGTCTGATTTTTTTTCCTACAATTTGTTGCACACTGTTGTGGGCACAGAGGTCCTTATACTCACAGAGAAGCACCAAGAGAACCAGAAATGTCAATCACGCTGGGGTGTCTCCTCAAGGGACATTTGCTTCCCTGTCCTACACCTGCAGGGACTCCCACAACACCTTCTTGAGCTGCCATTTTTATTCCTGGTTAGATTAAAAAAATATAACAACAAAAAAGCAAGCAATTCATTGCCAATTCAGTTACTTGAATATATTTGTCAGTTCCAGTTTTGGTCTCCCCTGAGGCAGTATCTTCTCAAGGAGCCCTCTTCTGTGACTGTTAAAGTACCACCAACATAGGGGACACATGACCCTTTTTATTTCCTGAAGTCTAATTCATCTGGGATAGTCTTTGGTCTGTAATAGGCTGGCATCTTCTAGAATATTCACATCCTTTACTAAACCTCTGGTCATAAGTCTACATCTACCCAAGTTCCTCTACCCAATCCTGCCCCTTCTTAGAGCCCCAGGTCCTCTTAGAGCTACAGCTAGGATAACCTCCCACCCTGAGTGTTCCCTGGTCTAGATTGGGTCCCCTGGAGGTTCTAGGGACCTTGAAGAAGAGGACCTTAGTGGGCAGCCTTTAGTGTTTGAGGATGTGGTCTCCAAGGAGACTGTGAGACTCCGCTCTCTGTGTCCTGGCTCCGGACATGATGGCTCACTTTCACATGTTTTTGCAAAGCATGTCATTTTTACTGATGCCTCTGCAGAATGTTTGACTTGCACCCGTGGAAACGTGAGGTAAAATAAATGTCTTTACTTCATATGGAGCCCGTGATAAGGATTTTGTTATCCGGATGCAGCCAATGAATATGGCTGCTTGTCTTTATAACATTTGAACATTGCCAGGTATAGTGGCTAGCACCTCTAATCCCAGCCCTCGGAAGGCAGAGGCAGGTGTAGCTCTTTGGGTTCGAGGCCAGCCTAGTCTACACTGAGATTTTAAGGACAGCTAGGGCTACATAGAAGAATCCTGTCTCAAAAAACTCAAAACAATAATAAAAAAAATTTGAAATTCCCATTTTAAAATAATGCTAACAAAAGTGTCAGATAGGGTGGGCGTTGCCTCTAGTCCCCTAGAACTTGGGATGCTGATGAAAGAGTTCTTAAATTTTAGGCTCCATAGTAAAATCCTGCTCAGATTAAAAAACAAAACAAAACAAAACAACCTTGGATAAACTCATGGCATTCCTTATACAAAGGTACAAGAGTAAAGCAGAAAACTCTACTTTTGTCTCACAGCTACCAGAAGCAACCATTTTTACTAGAATTTTTTGAAAGTAGTTTATGCTTTTAAAAATATCTACTATTGAAGTTTACTATGGACTTGCATATGTATATATAACTTATATATCCATTTTTACATTCCATGTAAAATGCTTTGAACTGCCTTAAAAAACAGAACCTAAGGCATAGCATGTTATACTGACCCGTTGTAGAGGGGCCAATTCCATTGTACAGCTGGAGTTAGAGAAAATGGAAGCATGAGATCCGGCTGGATCAGCGCCGGGGTAGCGGGAGCGCAGGGTTGCCTGACACCCGCCAACTACCCACGACCCCCGCCGCAGGATTTTGGGACTGCTGGTGAGTGGAACACAGCTTCTGCTCCAATCCAATTGCGCGGGACCTGAGACTGCATTAGTTAGGGAAGCAGAAACCGGCCTGAGTAGGGCCACAGGCCTCACCCGGCCGGATCAGCGCCAGGGTAGCGGGAGCGCAGGGTTGCCTGACACCCGCCAGCTACCCAAGACCCCCGCCGCAGGATTTTGGGACTGCTGGTGAGTGGAACACAGCTTCTGCTCCAGTCCAATCACACGGGACCTGAGACTGCTCTGGTGGGGGAGAGAGAAATCCGGCCTACATAGGGCCACAACCCTCTTCCGGTCAGAAAAGCACCGGGGAAGCTGGGGCGCAGGGTCGGCTGACACTCGCCAGCTACCCACAACACCCACCACAGGATCTTAAGACTTCTGGAGAGTGGAACACAGCTTCTGCTCCAATCCAATTGCACGCGGGACCAGAGACTGCATTAGTTAGGGAAGCAGAAAAACGGCCTGAGTAGGACCACAGGCCTCTTCCGGCTGGACCAGCACCAGGGTACCGTCAGCTACCCACGACCCCCGCCGCAGGATTTAAAGACTGCTGGTGAGTGGAACACAGCTTCTGCTCCAATCTTTAAATAGTGACAACGATAACAACTAACCCCAGAGATTACCAGATGGCGAAAGGTAAACGTAATAATCTTACTAACAGGAACCAAGACCACTCACCATCATCAGAACCCAGCACCCCCACTTCGCCCAGTCCAGGGCACCCCAACACACCGGAAAAGCTAGACACGGATTTAAAAGCATATCTCCTGATGATGATAGAGGACTTCAAGAAGGACTTTAATAACACACTTAAAGAAATGCAGGAGAACACTGATAAAAAGGCAGAAGACAATAAAGAGGAAGCACAAAAATCCCTTAAAGAATTGCAGGAGAACACTGCTAAAGAGTTACAAATCCTTAAAGAAAAACATGATAACATAATCAAACAGGTAGAAGTCCTTACAGAAAAACAGGAAAACACATCCAAACAGATGATGGAAATGAACAAAACCATACTAGACCTAAAAAGGGAAGTAGACACAATAAAGAAAACCCAAAATGAGGCAACACTGGAGATAGAAACCCTAGGAAAGAAATCTGGAACCATAGATACGAGCATCAGCAACAGAATACAAGAGATGGAAGAGAGAATCTCAGGTGCAGAAGATTCCATAGAGAACATCGGCACAACAATCAAGGAAAATGTAAAATGCAAAAAGATCCTAACTCAAAACATCCAAGAAATACAGGACATAATGAGAAGACCAAACCTACGGATAATAGGAGTGGATGAGAATGAAGATTTTCAACTCAAAGGACCAGCAAACATCTTCAACAAAATTATAGAAGAAAACTTCCCAAATCTAAAGAAAGAGATGCCCATGAACATACAAGAAGCCTACAGAACTCCAAATAGACTGGACCAGAAAAGAAATACCTCCCGACACATAATAATCAGAGCAACAAATGCTCTAAATAAAGATAGAATACTAAAAGCAGTAAGAGAAAAAGGCCAAGTAACATATAAAGGCAAGCCTATCAGAATTACACCAGACTTTTCACCAGAGACTATGAAAGCCAGAAGATCCTGGACGGATGTTATACAGACACTAAAAGAACACAAATTCCAGCCCAGGCTACTATACCCAGCCAAACTCTCAATTAACATAGATGGAGAAACCAAAGTATTCCACGACAAAACCAAATTCACACATTATCTCTCCACGAATCCAGCCCTTCAAAGGATAATAACAGAAAAAAACCAATACAAGGACAGGAACCACGCCCTAGAAACAACAAGAAGGTAATCCCTCAACAAACCTAAAAGAAGACAGCCACAAGAACAAAATGCCAACTTTATCAACAAAAATAACAGGAAACAACAATTACTTTTCCTTAATATCTCTTAATATCAATGGACTCAACTCCCCGATAAAAAGACATAGACTAACAAACTGGCTACACAAACAAGACCCAACATTTTGCTGCTTACAGGAAACTCATCTCAGAGAAAAGGATAGACACTACCTCAGAATGAAAGGCTGGAAAACAATTTTCCAAGCAAATGGCATGAAGAAACAAGCTGGAGTAGCCATTCTAATATCTGATAAGATTGACTTCCAACCCAAAGTCATTAAAAAAGACAGGGAGGGACACTTCATACTCATCAAAGGTAAAATCCTCCAAGAGGAACTATCAATCCTGAATATCTATGCTCCAAATACAAAGGCAGCCACATTCATTAAAGAAACTTTAGTAAAGCTCAAAGCACACATTGCACCTCATACAATAATAGTGGGAGACTTCAACACACCACTTTCACCAATGGACAGATCATGGAAACAGAAACTAAACAGGGACACAGTGAAACTAACAGAAAGTATGAATCAAATGGATCTGGCAGATATCTACAGAACATTCTATCCTAAAACAAAAGGATATACCTTCTTCTCAGCACCTCATGGTACCTTCTCCAAAATTGACCACATAATTGGTCACAAAACAGGCCTCAACAGATATAAAAATATTGAAATTGTCCCATGCATCCTATCAGATCACCATGGACTAAGGCTGATCTTCAATAACAAAATAAATAATAGAAAGCCAACCTTCACGTGGAAACTGAACAACACTCTGCTCAATGATACCTTGGTCAAGGAAGGAATAAAGAAAGAAATTAAGGACTTTTTAGAGTTCAATGAAAATGAAGCCACAACATACCCAAACTTATGGGACGCAATGAAAGCATTTTTAAGAGGAAAACTCATAGCTCTGAGTGCCTCCAAAAGGAAACTAGAGAGAGCACACATTAGCAGCTTGACAACACACCTAAAAGCACTAGAACAAAAGGAAGCAAATTCACCCAAGAGGAGTAGACGGCAGGAAATAATCAAACTCAGGGGTGAAATCAACCAAGTGGAATCAAGAAAAACTATTCAAAGAATCAACCAATCAAGGAGCTGGTTCTTTGAGAAAATCAACAAGATAGATAAACCCTTAGCCAGACTCACTAGAGGGCACAGGGAAAGCATCCTAATTAACAAAATCAGAAATGAAAAAGGAGACATAACAACAGATCCTGAAGACATCCAAAACACCATCAGATCCTTCTACCAAAGGCTATACTCAACAAAACTGGAGAACCTGGATGAAATGGACAAGTTCCTAGACAGATACCAGGTACCAAAGCTGAATCAAGATCAGGTTAATGATCTAAACAGCCCTATATCCCCCAAAGAAATAGAAGCAGTCATTAATAGTCTCCCAACTAAAAAAAGCCCAGGACCAGATGGGTTTAGTGCAGAGTTCTATCAGACCTTCAAAGAAGATCTAATCCCAGTTCTTCACAAACTAATCCACAAAATAGAAACAGAAGGTACTCTACCCAACTCATTCTATGAAGCCACAATTACTCTGATACCTAAACCACAAAAAGACCCAACAAAGATAGAAAACTTCAGACCAATATCCCTTATGAATATTGATGCAAAAATCCTCAATAAAGTTCTTGCTAACCGAATCCAAGAACACATCAAAACAATCATCCATCCTGACCAAGTAGGTTTCATCCCAGGGATGCAGGGATGGTTCAATATACGGAAATCCATCAACGTAATCCAGTATATAAACAAACTCAAAGACAAAAACCACATGGTCATCTCGTTAGATGCGGAAAAAGCATTTGACAAGATCCAACACCCATTCATGATAAAAGTCTTGGAAAGATCAGGAATTCAAGGCCCATACCTAAACATGATAAAAGCAATCTACAGCAAACCAGTAGCCAACATCAAAGTAAATGGTGAGAAGCTTGAAGCAATCCCTCTAAAATCAGGGACTAGACAAGGCTGTCCACTTTCTCCATACCTATTCAACATTGTACTTGAAGTCCTAGCCAGAGCAATTCGACAACAAAAAGAGATCAAAGGGATACAAATTGGAAAAGATGAAGTCAAAATATCACTTTTTGCAGATGATATGATAGTATATATAAGTGACCCTAAAAATTCCACCAGAGAACTCCTAAGCCTGATAAACAGCTTCGGTGAAGTAGCTGGATATAAAATTAACTCAAACAAATCAATGGCCTTTCTCTACACAAAGAATAAACAGGCTGAGAAAGAAATTAGGGAAACAACACCCTTCTCAATAGTCACAAATAATATAAAATATCTTGGCGTGACTCTAACTAAGGAAGTGAAAGATCTGTATAATAAAAACTTCAAGTCTCTGAAGAAAGAAATTATAGAAGATCTCCGAAGATGGAAAGATCTCCCATGCTCATGGATTGGCAGGATCAACATTGTAAAAATGGCTATCTTGCCAAAAGCAATCTACAGATTCAATGCAATCCCCATCAAAATTCCAAATCAATTCTTCAACGAATTAGAAAGTGCAATCTGCAAATTCATCTGGAATAACAAAAAACCTAGGATAGCAAAAACTCTCCTCAAGGATAAAAGAACCTCTGGTGGAATCACCATGCCGGACCTAAAGCTCTACTACAGAGCAATTGTGATAAAAACTGCATGGTACTGGTATAGTGACAGACAAATAGACCAATGGAATAGAATTGAAGACCCAGAAATGAATCCACACACCTACGGTCACTTGATCTTCGACAAGGGAGCTAAAAACATCCAGTGGAAGAAAGACAGCATTTTCAACAAATGGTGCTGGCACAACTGGTTGTTAACATGTAGAAGAATGCGAATCGATCCATTCCTATCTCCTTGTACTAAGGTCAAGTCTAAGTGGATCAAGGAACTTCACATAAAACCAGAGACACTGAAACTTATAGAGGAGAAAGTGGGGAAAAGCCTTGAAGATATGGGCACAGGGGAAAAATTCCTGAATCGAACAGTAATGGCTTGTGCTGTAAGATCGAGAATTGACAAGTGGGACCTCATGAAACTACAAAGCTTCTGCAAGGCTAAAGACACCATCAATAAGACAAAAAAACCACCAACAGATTGGGAAAGGATCTTCACCTATCCTAAATCAGATAAGGGACTAATATCCAATATATATAAAGAACTCAAGAAGGTGGACTCCAGAAAGTCAAATAACCCCATTAAAAAATGGGGCTCAGAACTGAACAAAGAATTCTCACCTGAGGAATACCGAATGGCAGAGAAGCACCTGAAAAAATGTTCAACATCCTTAATCATCAGGGAAATGCAAATCAAAACAACCCTGAGATTCCACCTCACACCAGTCAGAATGGCTAAGATCAAAAATTCAGGTGACAGCAGATGCTGGCGAGGATGTGGAGAAAGTGGAACACTCCTCCATTGTTGGTGGGATTGCAAGCTTGTACAACCACTCTGGAAATCAGTCTGGCGGTTCCTCAGAAAATTGGACATAGTACTACCGGAGGATCCAGCAATACCTCTCCTGGGCATATATCCAGAAGATGTCCCAACCGGTAAAAAGGACACATGCTCCACTATGTTCATAGCAGCCCTATTTATAATAGCCAGAAGCTGGAAAGAACCCAGATGTCCCTCAACAGAGGAATGGATACAGAAATTATGGTACATTTACACAATGGAGTACTACTCAGCTATTAAAAAGAATGAATTTATGAAATTCCTAGCCAAATGGATGGACCTGGAGGGCATCATCTTGAGTGAAGTAACACAATCACAAAAGATCTCACACAATATGTATTCATTGATAAGTGGATATTAGCCCAAAACTTAGGATACCCAAGATATAAGATACAATTTGATAAACGCATGAAACTCAAGAAGAATGAAGACCAAAGTGTGGACATTGTGCACCTTCTTAGAATTGGGAACAAAACACCCAGGGAAGGAGTTACAGAGACAAAGTTCGTAGCTGTGATGAAAGGATGGACCATTTAGAGACTGCTGTATCCAGGGATCCGTCCCATAATCAGCTTCTAAACGCTGGCACCATTGCATACACTAGCAAGATTTTGCTGAAAGGACCCAAATATAGCTGTCTCTTGTGAGACGATGCCGGGGCCTAGCAAACACAGGAGTGGATGTTCACAGTCAGCTATTGGATGTATCACAGGGCTCCCAATGGAGAAGCTAGAGAAAGTACCCAAGGAGCTAAAGGGATCTGCAACCCTATTGTTGGAACAACATGATGTACTAACCAGAACCCTGGAGCTCTTGTCTCTAGCTGCATATGTATCGAAAGATGGCCTAGTCGGCCATCAATGGAAAGAGAGGCCCATTGGACTAGCAAACTTTATATGCCCCAATATAGGGGAATGCCAGGGCCAAAAGAATGGGAATGGGTGGGTAGGGAAGTGGGGGGCGCTATGGGGGACTTTTGGGATAGTATTGGAAATGTAATTGAGGAAAATATGTAATAAAAATATTAAAAAAAAAAAAAGAAAATGGAAGCATGAGAATTCCATAGCTGCTGGAAAAGAAAAGGAGAGAAGAGAAGAGAAGAGAAGAGAAGAGAAGAGAAGAGAAGAGAAGAGAAGAGAAAAGAAAAAGAAAGAAAAGAAAAGGAAAGGAGAGGAAAGGAAATGGGAGGGGAAGAGAGGGGAAGCAAGGCAAGGCAAGGCAAGGCAAGGCAAGGCAAGGCAAGGCAAGGCAAGGCAAGGCAAGGCAAGGCAAGGCAAGGCAAGGCAAGGCAAGGCAAAGACAAGACTGTGGTGCTCTGACTGAGACATGCTCTCCATGGGCTCATGCATTTAAACATTTGCTCCCCATTTGTTGGTACTGTATGGGGAGATTACAAACCCTTTAGGAGGTACAGTCTTGCTAGAGGGAGAAAGTCACTGGGGCTGGACTTTGAGGGTTTATAGCCTTGCTCCTTCTGCTTGCTCGCTCTGCTTCCTGTGTGTGGTTAAGAGGTGACCACTCAGCTTCGTGTTTTAGCCCCATGCCTGCCTGTTGACCATCTCACCATTATGGACTCTCCTTTTGGAACTGTGAGCTAATTTCTTTCTTAAATTTAGTCATGGTATTTGGCCCAGCCACAAAGAAGTAACTAACACAGCCAGTGAAGTAACTGATGACGTAACCAGAAGTCTGAAGTCAAGGGCCAGGCTTCCTTACAGGCTTCTTGGGGAAGACCTTTACTTTTTTTGCTTTCCTGGTGGTACCATTCTTGAGGCATCATGGTGCATACTGTCTCCACTGTCACATAGTGTGTCTCTCTTGCCCACTTTGCCCCTTTCTTCCTCCTCCTTCCCCCTCCCCCTTGTGTGACTGTAGGTTCTCCTACCATGTGTGTCATGGGGAGTAAATTTAGGTCATCAGACTTGATGGCAGGTGACCTACTGAGCCATCTTCTAGCCCCTTGAAATTATTTTTAAAAAGAGATTTGCAGCCGGGCGTGGTGGTGCACGCCTTTAATCCCAGCACTCGGGAGGCAGAGGCAGGCGGATTTCTGAGTTCGAGGCCAGCCTGGTCTACAAAGTGAGTTCCAGGACAGCCAGGGCTACACAGAGAAACCCTGTCTCAAAAAACCAAAAAAAAAAAAAAGAGAGATTTGATTGCCGTATGGTGATGTACACCTTTAATCCCAGCACTCCAGTTGCAGAGGCAGGCAGAGTTCTGTGAGTTGGAGGCCAGCCTGGTCTACATAGCTAATTCCAGGGCAGCCAAGGCTACATAGAAAGACCCTGCCTCAAACAAACAAACAAACAAACAAACAAACAAACAGTGATTTGAGCAGATCTCATGATGTCCTGTGACTCCTCTTCCTTTCTTGTATTATAAAGTGTTTAAAAGCAGAAAACATCTTCAGTCTAATTGTTCCATGCAAGCTTTGGCATATCCTCGTGGGGACATAGTCTCAAAGTTGTTTTGAGATTTTTCCAGATGATTGTTGCAAACTTAAAATGGAAGCATTTCGGTTTTAGGGACTTCCCCCCCTTAAACACCAGGACCGACCAATGGGGGCTTACAGTTTCAGTGAGTCCATGGCCATCATGGCAGGGAGCATGGCAGCAGGCAGGCAGATACTGTACTGTAGCTCCTTACTGGCTATAGGAGGTAGAGCTCACTAGGAATGCCATGGGATTTTGATACTTTAAAGTCCACCCCAAGAGACACACCTCACCAACAAGGCCATACCTCTTAATCCTTCCTAAATGGTTCACCAACTAGGGACCAAGTAGTCAAATAGATGAGTCTACGGGGACCTTTAGTATTAGAAGAAGAGCTTTGAGGTAGAGAAGGACTCAGGTTTTTGAATTCCCTACTAAGGCCATTGATTGGGCCCGTGGATGTGTTAACTGGTTCCCTAGGCTTCAGGTAACCAAGCCTTCTACCTTTGGTTCCTCAGTCTACGTGGGCTAGCATTGGCAAACAAGACTAAATACTAAGATGGCATCTCAGGCTAGGAAAGTTGATGGCCTTCCTTTACAAGACTCTCTTTACAAGGCTGGGAAGGCATCTCAGTTGGTAGAGTGCTCGGCTTGTGAGCATGAGGACCAAGTTCAATCCCCAGCACCCACGTATTAAAGGCAGGCATAGCATCACACACTTGCAATCTCAACATGGGGGGACAGAGACGGGACAACCATGAGAGACCTTGCCTCAAAAAAAAAAACAAGGTAAGCAGCTCCTGGGAAATGAGGCCTCCTCACACATACCGGCACACACATGTGTATCCCTCTGCCCAAACACACCTAGACACAAATAAAATACAACTCTTAGCTCAACCCTGCAGATAGTAAGGCCGAGTCAGCCTCCAGGAAATCTGATGAGAAATGGCTGGGGAAACAATACCATCTGGAGATTTCCTATTTGGGGAAAGAGGTGTTCCCCAAACGGTCACACTGATGAACCTGGACATAAAGTTAAGTTTATTTTTGTTTTAAAATTCCGACAATGTGTTAGTTATCTCAATAACCATAACACTTAATAATGATACCTATGTTACTGTGAGGATTGCATGGAATCCTCGGTCTTCAATGGAGGTAAGCTCTGTATATGCTAATGAGATTGTCTTTCCCTTGTATTCTTAGCTTGTCCCTAAATTTCAAAGCATTTCTTTTTTCTCTATTTGACCTAAACTGTCTGATGTGATATAATTAATTAAAGAAACGAAACAGCAAGCAGACACTAAGATGTCTTTAAATGTCAAGTTAAGACAAGTTAATAATTGTTCTCTTATGATTTGAGAGCAAGCACGATAGTCCAGGATCAAAGCTTGTTGTTTCTCGGTTTTTTTTTTTTTTTTTTTTTTTTTTGGTACTGTCAAAATTCTCTTAAGGGTGTGTACCAGGTCGGTGTGTGGACAAGCTCAGAATCTGAATGACGTCATGGTCACAGCCATGCCAGAGCCAGTTTTGTGAGGATGTGATTTAACCAAGCCTTGTCTGAAAAGTAAGGAAGGGCTGTAAAACCACCTCAATGAGCCAGGCAATCTGCCCATGTCAAAACAGTCTCTCTGCGAGGCCTTTCCACATCAGTCAGGCCTAAGGGATGTGGCTGGCGCTGGAAATCTCGGTCATCAGCTTTTAGCCTTGGGTAGCACTTTACATAGGGCTGCCACAGACGTGATTTCACACCATCCTTCCCTGGAGACACCTCCACACATCCCTGACTCCTATTCTTTAGAGAGAATGACATTGGCTCTGTGGCTTGGGCAGAGCTTGTGTCGTCAGGAAATCGTTCATCAGTGGCTGTGAGAACTCAGTGATGCCACCCTATGCAAGCCCTCTAACCAGGTGGAAGCCACAGGTGCCCTTAGGAAGTTAAATCTGGTCAACTTGTCCCTCCACCCGTGACCCTGCTAATGGGTGTGCTTGTACTCCATGAATTAGGGGTTTCCTGTTCTCTGCATGCCATAGAAAAGCAGTTGATCATGCAGGTGGGCAGCAGGAGATTTGTCATTTGAGCCACAGATGTCTGAAAGGATGGCTGGTCTGTAGATCTGCGTAGATGGAGCAGCCCAGGGTGCAGGGGTATGTACCTCTTGAGAGTTCAGAGCCAGGTGCCCTCACCATGGGAAAGGAAAAGTGCTGTGTCAGCAGCCATGGGGCTCTGGCTAGGGAAAAGCTAGAAGGGAGATTCTTCAAAAGAATCTATCAGCGCTGTGGGTCAGGGACTAGCTGGCTAGCAGACCCACGAGCTGGGGAATACTTCTCAGAGGGGTGCTGCTCTCCTCTCCTCTGTGGCTTGTTTCAGGCTGCTCCTTGTTTTTCCTGATAGAGGAGAGATGGAAGCTTCCTTCTCAGGCCTCGTGATAACTACCCAAGAGAGACAGGGTGCTGATGACTGCAGAACCTGAGGTCTCCTGGTGGGCAGAATACACAGCAGTAGAGAGTGAGTGTCAGTTGTCACCCGAGGATAGGGTTTCAGGGATGTGCAGTGACAGGTAGAAGAGGCAGAGAAGGTGGACAGGAGACAGCAAGTAGGTGAAAAATAAGCCAGAGAGCTCAGGACTTTGACTTGATGTGACAAAGACATATGGAGTTGACCCTTCGTGACTGCTGACTTCATAAAGTCATCAGAGTCAAAAGAGACAGACAGGCCACCCTAACTGTCCATAATAATATTGCAAAACAAACAAACCAACAACAAAACTAAATAACAACAAAACACCCCTATAAGATTGAAAGGAATTCCCCATTCAGTGGCGATCATTTCCTTTTTGGTATGATTGTCATCAGTTCTCTTTGAGCATGTGTCTACAGGTGTGTGTGTGTGTGTGTGTGTGTGTGTGTGCACATGTGCCTATGTATGACTATACATGTAGAGGTCAGAAGTCATTCCTCAGCTGTCATCTATCTTTTTTTTTTTGAGACAAGACTTCTCACTTGGCCCAGAACCCACCATTTAGGTTAGGTTGGCTGTCCAGAGGGCCCAGGGGACATCCTGTCCCTTCCTCTCTAGTATAATGGCAGGTGTGTCACACCACTCCTGGTGTTTATGCATAGTTTCTGGGGATCAAACTCAGGTCTTTCTGCTTGCAGGGCAAGCACTTTACTGATTGAGTTGTCTTGCCTACACCTTAGCTGAATCCCCTCTGTGTCCTTCAGTAGGAGCTCACTCAGCTCTCCTGAAGAGGAAGGAAAGTTACGTAAGCGGTAAGGGTATGGAAACTTAGTAGAGAAACGTGAGTCCAAATAACAATGAGTGTCATGGCCCAGCGGTGACGTTATAGCAAGATAAGAGGATCCCACTAACCTGTGCACAGTCTTCTGGTGGAACATGAGTGTTTATTGCTGGTAACGTTATAAGTGGCCCGGTACAGATAATTTTATGCATCAACTTGACATGGCTGAAAGAGTCCTAGATAACTGAGAAGATATACGTATATTTTGGGGCGATTCTGCTCCCAAGAGATAGAGTATTTGAATTGGTAGCCTGTGTGAGAAAGACTCCCTTACCACTGCAGATGAGCATGACCCATTCTGTCCAAGGCCCACATAGATGAGAGAAACAGAGGAAGGTGGAGTCACTCTCGGCTTGAGCAGGGGCATCATCTGCCCACAGTCACCAGCCCCTTTGACACTCTGAACTAACAGCTTTCACTGTAACTATAACCAGTTTTCCTGGGCCTCTAGATTGTAGATCAACGCTGCTGGAAATTCTTAGCTTCCAGATACCCAGGCTCTCATAATAAGCATTTTTCTATCTACCTGCCTATATTCTATTGGTCTGTGTTGTGAACACTGCATAGCACACAGACTCAATTTTTTAGGAGGAAGAGTGGAATAATATATTTCTTTCAAAACAGAAATGTTCACACTCTTTGACCTCAACAATCCTATTTTGCAGAGCAGTGCTAAACAAAGTGAAGAAAAACAAAATAAAAAAAAATCAAGCTATAGACATACAGAGTCCTCTTACATCACAACTGTGAAGGAACTAGAAACAGCTTAGCAGCTTCACAATGGGGGCCCTAAGAGAAATGACACCAGTGTATGGAAATGATGGTGGTGGGAAGTATTTAGCTGAAGCACCCACTTGAAACAGCACTTAGGAGAGTATATGCTTTACTGTGACAATGCTATAAAATCACATACATGGACAGGCTATTTAAGGAAGCACAGAGAAAGGAAATGGATGACTTACTGGGGTGTTTTATTTAAACTAGTTTTAGACTTTTATTTTTTGTGTCTCTATGTTCTTTTGACTCTCTGACTCACCTTGTCCCAGCCTGGTCTATGGCCCTTGTGACATTATCCCTTCATAACCACTTGTATATCAGTTTGAGCCTCCTTTGGACCATACCTCTTCAAGACCAAGGGCTATGTTTTATTTTTCTCAAATTTTCTTTGGCTCAACCCAGCACTTAGATTTGCCTGGAACACGGGACATATTTGGCAGTTGCCTGTAGGTGAGCTAACTGCTGAGAAGGATTGTGTTGCACTTAAAAATAAAACTCAATGGATTATTGTCTGCACTCTCTTATCTCCTGGCAAAGAGCACTCATATAAACGAATATCTGAAGGATCTTTAAAGGCCTCCACAGAGGGGAAAAATATCACATTAAGCAAGCTGGCATTTTCCATCTAAATGAAACCCAGATACACATACTGCAGGAGTCACTTGGAGCTGACTGAGGCCCTTGGGTTTATAGGTTTGTTTGTTTGTTTATCCACTAAGGCAGTAAAATGCTAAAAAATTAAAGTCAGGCTAATGTTTGTCACTCAGGCCTACTGTGTCTTTAACAGAAGGAAGGCTGCCACCACTCTGACTGGCAGCCCAAATCTGCTGTCTCCTAAGTCAGGGCCTGCACTTTTATGGGCTCAAATGTCAGGGATTTGAGGAGTCAAGAAATATGATAATGCAGCCTGTGCCTCCCAAACACAATGCCAAAATCTGATTTTAGCACCGAGCCCTTACTACATGTACTGACCCATGCTCCCACTTTACAGAGGAGAACTCAAAATTCAAAGAGAGATTGTAACTCACTCAAGGTCAACTAGCTGGTGAGGGCAGGCCAGGATGCAAAGCATCCCTGGGTTCTTAGGCCTCACTGTCAAGAGGCCTGCAGGGCTCTTGTCCAGGATCATGAAGTCTTGAGTCCTTCCTTTTCTTTTCTCCTTTATTCTTCAGCACAAATTCCCTTTAAATTCCCCTGCCCCTGGCTTGAGTTTCCTCTTGTTTTCATCTGGGATCATCAAGCTCATGACTTTATTCAGCCATCTTTAGGTCCACTTCCACTCATCCTTCACAGCAGCAGCCATCTCTGAGACGCTAGAATACCGATCCATTCTAGGGTGTGTTTTCTTTTTTTTTTTTTTTTATATTTTTATTACATATTTTCCTCAATTACATTTCCAATACTATCCCAAAAGTCCCCCATAGCGCCCCCCACTTCCCTACCCACCCATTCCCATTCTTTTGGCCCTGGCATTCCCCTATATTGGGGCATATAAAGTTTGCAAGTCCAATGGGCCTCTCTTTCCATTGATGGCCGACTAGGCCATCTTTCGATACATATGCAGCTAGAGACAAGAGCTCCGGGGTTCTGGTTAGTACATCATGTTGTTCCAACAATAGGGTTGCAGATCCCTTTAGCTCCTTGGGTACTTTCTCTAGCTTCTCCATTGGGAGCCCTGTGATACATCCAATAGCTGAGTGTGAACATCCACTCCTGTGTTTGCTAGGCCCCGGCATCGTCTCACAAGAGACAGCTATATTTGGGTCCTTTCAGCAAAATCTTGCTAGTGTATGCAATGGTGTCAGCGTTTAGAAGCTGATTATGGGACGGATCCCTGGATACAGCAGTCTCTAAATGGTCCATCCTTTCATCACAGCTACGAACTTTGTCTCTGTAACTCCTTCCCTGGGTGTTTTGTTCCCAATTCTAAGAAGGTGCACAGTGTCCACACTTTGGTTTTCATTCTTCTTGAGTTTCATGCGTTTATCAAATTGTATCTTATATCTTGGGTATCCTAAGTTTTGGGCTAATATCCACTTATCAATGAATACATATTGTGTGAGTTCTTTTGTGATTGTGTTACTTCACTCAAGATGATGCCCTCCAGGTCCATCCATTTGGCTAGGAATTTCATAAATTCATTCTTTTTAATAGCTGAGTAGTACTCCATTGTGTAAATGTACCATAATTTCTGTATCCATTCCTCTGTTGAGGGACATCTGGGTTCTTTCCAGCTTCTGGCTATTATAAATAGGGCTGCTATGAACATAGTGGAGCATGTGTCCTTTTTACCGGTTGGGACATCTTCTGGATATATGCCCAGGAGAGGTATTGCTGGATCCTCTGGTAGTACTATGTCCAATTTTCTGAGGAACCGCCAGACTGATTTCCAGAGTGGTTGTACAAGCTTTCAATCCCACCAACAATGGAGGAGTGTTCCTCTTTCTCCACATCCTCGCCAGCATCTGCTGTCACCTGAATTTTTGATCTTAGCCATTCTGACTGGTGTGAGGTGGAATCTCAGGGTTGTTTTGATTTGCATTTCCCTGATGATTAAGGATGTTGAACATTTTTTCAGGTGCTTCTCTGCCATTCGGTATTCCTCAGGTGAGAATTCTTTGTTCAGTTCTGAGCCCCATTTTTTAATGGGGTTATTTGACTTTCTGGAGTCCACCTTCTTGAGTTCTTTATATATATTGGATATTAGTCCCTTATCTGATTTAGGATAGGTGAAGATCCTTTCCCAATCTGTTGGTGGATTTTTTGTCTTATTGATGGTGTCTTTAGCCTTGCAGAAGCTTTGTAGTTTCATGAGGTCCCACTTGTCAATTCTCGATCTTACAGCACAAGCCATTACTGTTCTATTCAGGAATTTTTCCCCTGTGCCCATATCTTCAAGGCTTTTCCCCACTTTCTCCTCTATAAGTTTCAGTGTCTCTGGTTTTATGTGAAGTTCCTTGATCCACTTAGACTTGACCTTAGTACAAGGAGATAGGAATGGATCGATTCGCATTCTTCTACATGTTAACAACCAGTTGTGCCAGCACCATTTGTTGAAAATGCTGTCTTTCTTCCACTGGATGTTTTTAGCTCCCTTGTCGAAGATCAAGTGACCATAGGTGTGTGGGTTCATTTCTGGGTCTTCAATTCTATTCCATTGGTCTATTTGTCTGTCACTATACCAGTACCATGCAGTTTTTATCACAATTGCTCTGTAGTAGAGCTTTAGGTCCGGCATGGTGATTCCACCAGAGGTTCTTTTATCCTTGAGAAGAGTTTTTGCTATCCTAGGTTTTTTGTTGTTCCAGATGAATTTGCAGATTGCACTTTCTAATTCGTTGAAGAATTGATTTGGAATTTTGATGGGGATTGCATTGAATCTGTAGATTGCTTTTGGCAAGATAGCCATTTTTACAATGTTGATCCTGCCAATCCATGAGCATGGGAGATCTTTCCATCTTCTGAGATCTTCTATAATTTCTTTCTTCAGAGACTTGAAGTTTTTATTATACAGATCTTTCACTTCCTTAGTTAGAGTCACGCCAAGATATTTTATATTATTTGTGACTATTGAGAAGGGTGTTGTTTCCCTAATTTCTTTCTCAGCCTGTTTATTCTTTGTGTAGAGAAAGGCCATTGATTTGTTTGAGTTAATTTTATATCCAGCTACTTCACCGAAGCTGTTTATCAGGCTTAGGAGTTCTCTGGTGGAATTTTTAGGGTCACTTATATATACTATCATATCATCTGCAAAAAGTGATATTTTGACTTCATCTTTTCCAATTTGTATCCCTTTGATCTCCTTTTGTTGTCGAATTGCTCTGGCTAGGACTTCAAGTACAATGTTGAATAGGTATGGAGAAAGTGGACAGCCTTGTCTAGTCCCTGATTTTAGAGGGATTGCTTCAAGCTTCTCACCATTTACTTTGATGTTGGCTACTGGCTTGCTGTAGATTGCTTTTATCATGTTTAGGTATGGGCCTTGAATTCCTGATCTTTCCAAGACTTTTATCATGAATGGGTGTTGGATCTTGTCAAATGCTTTTTCCGCATCTAAGGAGATGACCATGTGGTTTTTGTCTTTGAGTTTGTTTATATACTGGATTACGTTGATGGATTTCCGTATATTGAACCATCCCTGCATCCCTGGGATGAAACCTACTTGGTCAGGATGGATGATTGTTTTGATGTGTTCTTGGATTCGGTTAGCAAGAACTTTATTGAGGATTTTTGCATCAATATTCATAAGGGATATTGGTCTGAAGTTTTCTATCTTTGTTGGGTCTTTTTGTGGTTTAGGTATCAGAGTAATTGTGGCTTCATAGAATGAGTTGGGTAGAGTACCTTCTGTTTCTATTTTGTGGAATAGTTTGTGAAGAACTGGGATTAGATCTTCTTTGAAGGTCTGATAGAACTCTGCACTAAACCCATCTGGTCCTGGGCTTTTTTTAGTTGGGAGACTATCAATGACTGCTTCTATTTCTTTGGGGGATATAGGGCTGTTTAGATCATTAACCTGATCTTGATTCAACTTTGGTACCTGGTATCTGTCTAGGAACTTCTCCATTTCATCCAGGTTCTCCAGTTTTGTTGAGTATAGCCTTTGGTAGAAGGATCTGATGGTGTTTTGGATGTCTTCAGGATCTGTTGTTATGTCTCCTTTTTCATTTCTGATTTTGTTAATTAGGATGCTTTCCCTGTGCCCTCTAGTGAGTCTGGCTAAGGGTTTATCTATCTTGTTGATTTTCTCAAAGAACCAGCTCCTTGATTGGTTGATTCTTTGAATAGTTTTTCTTGTTTCCACTTGGTTGATTTCACCCCTGAGTTTGATTATTTCCTGCCGTCTACTCCTCTTGGGTGAATTTGCTTCCTTTTGTTCTAGTGCTTTTAGGTGTGTTGTCAAGCTGCTAATGTGTGCTCTCTCTAGTTTCCTTTTGGAGGCACTCAGAGCTATGAGTTTTCCTCTTAGAAATTGTTGCGGCCCGCCCGCGGTCCACAACACGAACGGTTCAACTGAGAATGGCAGTTCCCTGCAAAGAGAGGAATCTAGACGGGGCGGAAGAAACAATGGAGTCAAGACAAAACTCTGATCAAGACTCAATTTAATATTTCCAGACACTCAGTTTATAAAGGAAGGGGGAGGGAACCCAATTTCCCGCCAAGTAACTCAGGGTCCAGTAGCAGGACGAACACGTGTGTGCCTCCAGGCAGCAAGGTCAGGTTCCAGCAGTGGGCGTGGCAGGACGAATGAGCCGGTAGCTCCACCCTAGAGCAGGCAGGTTCCAGGCTGGGGGAAGGGAGGCCACATTTCCCCCCATTAGATAACAAAAATAAAAATAAAAAAGGGGTGGCCTGTGGCAGAAAGATTATCTATGTTCAATAGTTCTGCCTAAGTTCCTAGGGCTAAAGAAAAACCTATTTCCGTGGGATTTCTTAACTATTCTAATGGTAAACTGTATCTGGCTAAGGCTGTAGGCTCTGACTTTATAATGCTAATTAGTGCTGAATAGGTAGCTACCTGTTTGCCTTTTAAGTAGGGCGTTGGAACCCTGGCTGAGTTTAGCTAAACAATTTTAGAATAACACTGAACTGATAATTATCCACAATTTTGGGTGACAGGCAGGGGAAACAGTGAGAAGCGATTAAGACTGGCTGGCTCCTAGTACAAGGCCAATTGGCTTTTTTATTTTTTGGGTGGGAGGCAGTGAAGGGCCTGCTCTTACGACAGCAAAGTCTCCAATCTCTCTCCCCCCTATTAATTAAGTTTAAATAGGCAATGCTTAACAGAGGTGATCAAATGATTTTCTCATCCGTAGATGAGTGGGCCTTTAACCTTGACTTGGGTGGACATTAACCTGATTCCTCCCGTGAGTATTGTAACAACTCACATCTGTGGCTCTTGGTATCTTTTGGGGAGGGGAGGCAGAGCCGTAAGTATTTTGGTTTTTAGCTGGAGTCAGATACCAACCTCTTTCAAATCAGGTGTGTCGCACAGGGAACTCAGAAACGGTCAAACTGGACCTTCCCTCCGCAGTGATCTCCTGCGCCAAGCGGTACCCATACCGTATTCATATGATTATGAATCAGTATCGCAATTCTGAGTTATTGCGAGGTCTCTATATGAGACTTGTCAACCTCAGATTTAGCAAGGCCTAGACAAGAATTATGTCAGTATTAACACCATTAATTTTGGTTAAACTAGGAGCTGAAAGTCTTTCCTCTTCATCTCTGTTATTCCCAGTAGCCTGAGGAACTAAGGACACCTTGCAGTAACAGCAAGGGTGAAAAGCCAGAGGCCAGTTAAGGGACTAAGCCTATATCTATCAAAATAAGAACTAATCTTTGTAAATATATATGAAATTTCTACTTCCCTAGCTCTCCTGGTAAATCTAAATCTTATCTTAGACTGAAAAGCCACATGCTGGGATGTCCCTGGAAGGGAGATTAGCAGAACCACCTGTTTGCTCTTAGGGGCGGGGCGGAGAACCGGAGAATGTAGATTGACCTGCTTGAGAGAAGGAAGAATACTAAACAATTAGAGTGTAGTAATGTAAATTTTCTGTTTGGAGAAGTCAAGGTACTTTATTTGGATGCAAATTTAAAGCTAAAGTTTATCTCCGGCCTTTTGTAGGGGAATTGGCTCAGAGGAAACAGTGTTTTTTGAGAGCTTCCACTCCCAGCTCAAGAGGAATTTTAATCTGTAGAATGATACTTACGAGGAGAGACAGAATCTGTGTTTACCTGACGAATTAATCTCTCTGGTAGCCACCGTGCTTCATCTTCATCTCGTGAAAAAACACAAACCGAGCCTCTTCCCCAAATTAGGACTGGATCTGGACCCTTCCATTTATTAGTCAGGGCGTCCTTCCATTTTACCAATGCATAAGAATTAGAAGTAACTGGGTGCCAGTGGCGTTCCGCTGCAGACTGACCTTTAATGTCAGTTTGCAAAAAGTTTAGGACAAATAAGGTAAAGGCAAGGTGAGCCTTTGGTGACCTTGGGGGAAATGCTTTGAATTAACTTTGCTAGGTAATTTAGAATATAGGAATCTCTAATAATTGAACTGAATATTAGACCAGTCTAAGATTGAGTTAGAATGGCTGGTCACACTGAAGAAGAGTGAAAAATCATTATGACTCTATTAAATGACTAATTTTACTAAGTCTGAATATACAGTCTCTGATGTACTATTGCCATAAAGTTAAAAGGCTAGAAGCTAGTCCAAACTGGAAAAATGACAAGCAAGGATGGATCTAAAACATGAATTTAATCTCTTAGTCCTTTTAATCAGGACACTGAGTTAACTTACCTGTCAGCTCAGCACACGAATTACCAATATGCTTCTGTAGAGTTCTGTGGAGAGAACCTGTCTTTCCCTTTCCTAATAAGGTAGCTGTTTTAGGATCAATTTATAAGCCAATAAGTAGATCCTTTTAAGATACTAAAAAGCATTTATTAAATTTGACATTTTAATTTCAAATTTTGAAAATAAAGGTATGTTTTAAATAGTGTGCATGGAAATGCACTAAATAGTATATATGGGGATACAATTTCTCTCTTTTGTCTTTTAAGAGGTTAAAGTTTAAAATTTTACAATATCTAACCTTTTGAATTAATAACTTTTTGGACAAAACATTTTAAATATTTGGCTGTAAAGGGGCAGTGACTAATTGCACTTTCAATCATTTTTCTTAAGGAACGGTTGTAACTAGAAAGCTTGAAAAGTTATTAAGAGTCACACGTGCATAATTTATTTATTTATTAACTAGAAATATGTATAAGCAATTGTAAATTTGAGAATTAATAGTATCTGAGGGACGAACAATTTTAAGTAATTATGAGCTCAGAGATATAGCATTGACTATTAATATATAAATTAAGGTTTGATTGTTCAGCATTTTAAAACACCATCTACAGCACACAACCAGATTATTTGTGCTGGAATAGGGGCAACTGTGTGTCTTAAGACTCCGCCCCACAGCAGCTAGTTGGGCCCACGTGGGCTAACGATCGGCTGGGAGGATGAGAAAAATGACTTTACAATAATGTTTTTTCTGGCCAAAGAATTGTCTTGGGCACAACTAATTTTTAATTACCAATTAACAACAATTATAAAAGCTTTCTTTATTTCCTGCAAAACCCCTTGCAGCAAACCAAAACACCAAATAACAAAAGGATACTGTCTCTGAATCTTTTGGGTGAGAGCAAGGATTTAAGGTAAACTTCCCTTGAGAAGCATTAGTTAATAAAATATTTTCCACTTAGGAAACAATATATACTGAAAGATTAAAACTTTTGGCTTCTCGTAAAGAAGCAGAAACAATAAACATTTTTCTTACATAATGTAAAGCTATATTAGCCATACATAGAGGCAAAATTTTCTAGTGATTACCAGTTTACTAGAAGCAAAAATCTTTGAATTTAAGCATTATTTTAAACATCTGAATAGATCTGTAACACTGTTAAAAAGAAATTTTCTTGAACACAGGGAAAAACTTTTTTAGGCATTGTTTGCAAAACAAAAGAAAGGGCCACAAGCTGCTCTGGGACTGCCCAGAGCCCTGTATTGACTCAAAGGTAAAATACTTTTTAATCTGAGCATTAATCTTAAATTTGCAATCAAACTGCAAGCTGCAGTCAATGGAACAATGGCAGTTTTAACCATAATTTTTAAGTTTTTTGTGCAAGGTTAGGATAATATCTACAACTTTGGGAAAGCAAAACCTATGTTTAAAACAATTTATCACTGTTAAAATCAATATTAGAAGCATTACTATCATATTACGAAGTTTGGATATCAATTAATACCTATGAATACCTATTAAAGCAAGCTTTAACGCTTTAATAAAGAGGCATTGCTTTATATCTTATCTTAAATTTTACTATTTAGGATAGGAACCACATTAATCATTATCTAAACTAGAAATATCTTAAGAGACTCAGCCTCTGAAGCTTAATCTCAAACTTTAACTTGCTTCAGGGCCTCACCAACTTTCTCCCAGGTTCCACAATCTATCGTTTCTTTTTCTTTGAACCATGGACAACAGCTATCTATCTTATCTAAAAAATTTCTGACTTTGAACCCTTCCTTCTTCCACCTAAGCAGCTTTCTAAAAAAAAAACTGCGGCACACCGCCTGTCTCCGTATCTAGTTCCGATTTACGAACTGCTGACCCCAAGCAGAACCAGTGTTGGGTCAGCACTGCTTCAAACTTGCTTCGTATCCTACTGCATCCCCGCAACACTTTCAAAACTGAAATTTTTTAGGCTAGCGCTAGCATGTGTACCTGTCCGTTGCTCCGATGCTCCTCCGATACGACGATTCTTTCCTTTCTTGTGGAGCTCCACACAGCAATCGTTTCTCTTAGCATCTCTCTGCCATTCTTCAGGTCCCAGTTCTGGCGCCAACTGTTGCGGCCCGCCCGCGGTCCACAACACGAACGGTTCAACTGAGAATGGCAGTTCCCTGCAAAGAGAGGAATCTAGACGGGGCGGAAGAAACAATGGAGTCAAGACAAAACTCTGATCAAGACTCAATTTAATATTTCCAGACACTCAGTTTATAAAGGAAGGGGGAGGGAACCCAATTTCCCGCCAAGTAACTCAGGGTCCAGTAGCAGGACGAACACGTGTGTGCCTCCAAGCAGCAAGGTCAGGTTCCAGCAGTGGGCGTGGCAGGACGAATGAGCCGGTAGCTCCACCCTAGAGCAGGCAGGTTCCAGGCTGGGGGAAGGGAGGCCACAAGAAATGCTTTCATTGCGTCCCATAAGTTTGGGTATGTTGTGGCTTCATTTTCATTGAACTCTAAAAAGTCCTTAATTTCTTTCTTTATTCCTTCCTTGACCAAGGTATCATTGAGCAGAGTGTTGTTCAGTTTCCACGTGAAGGTTGGCTTTCTATTATTTATTTTGTTATTGAAGATCAGCCTTAGTCCATGGTGATCTGATAGGATGCATGGGACAATTTCAATATTTTTATATCTGTTGAGGCCTGCTTTGTGACCAATTATGTGGTCAATTTTGGAGAAGGTACCATGAGGTGCTGAGAAGAAGGTATATCCTTTTGTTTTAGGATAGAATGTTCTGTAGATATCTGCCAGATCCATTTGATTCATAATTTCTCTTAGTTTCACTGTGTCCCTGTTTAGTTTCTGTTTCCATGATCTGTCCATTGGTGAAAGTGGTGTGTTGAAGTCTCCCACTATTATTGTATGAGGTGCAATGTGTGCTTTGAGCTTTACTAAAGTTTCTTTAATGAATGTGGCTGCCTTTGTATTTGGAGCATAGATATTCAGGATTGATAGTTCCTCTTGGAGGATTTTACCTTTGATGAGTATGAAGTGTCCCTCCCTGTCTTTTTTAATGACTTTGGGTTGGAAGTCAATCTTATCAGATATTAGAATGGCTACTCCAGCTTGTTTCTTCATGCCATTTGCTTGGAAAATTGTTTTCCAGCCTTTCATTCTGAGGTAGTGTCTATCCTTTTCTCTGAGATGAGTTTCCTGTAAGCAGCAAAATGTTGGGTCTTGTTTGTGTAGCCAGTTTGTTAGTCTATGTCTTTTTATCGGGGAGTTGAGTCCATTGATATTAAGAGATATTAAGGAAAAGTAATTGTTGTTTCCTGTTATTTTTGTTGTTAAAGTTGGCATTTTGTTCTTGTGGCTGTCTTCTTTTAGGTTTGTTGAGGGATTACCTTCTTGTTGTTTCTAGGGCGTGGTTCCTGTCCTTGTATTGGTTTTTTTCTGTTATTATCCTTTGAAGGGCTGGATTCGTGGAGAGATAATGTGTGAATTTGGTTTTGTCGTGGAATACTTTGGTTTCTCCATCTATGTTAATTGAGAGTTTGGCTGGGTATAGTAGCCTGGGCTGGAATTTGTGTTCTTTTAGTGTCTGTATAACATCCGTCCAGGATCTTCTGGCTTTCATAGTCTCTGGTGAAAAATCTGGTGTAATTCTGATAGGCTTGCCTTTATATGTTACTTGGCCTTTTTCTCTTACTGCTTTTAGTATTCTATCTTTATTTAGAGCATTTGTTGCTCTGATTATTATGTGTCGGGAGGTATTTCTTTTCTGGTCCAGTCTATTTGGAGTTCTGTAGGCTTCTTGTATGTTCATGGGCATCTCTTTCTTTAGATTTGGGAAGTTTTCTTCTATAATTTTGTTGAAGATGTTTGCTGGTCCTTTGAGTTGAAAATCTTCATTCTCATCCACTCCTATTATCCGTAGGTTTGGTCTTCTCATTGCGTCCTGTATTTCTTGGATGTTTTGAGTTAGGATCTTTTTGCATTTTACATTTTCCTTGATTGTTGTGCCGATGTTCTCTATGGAATCTTCTGCACCTGAGATTCTCTCTTCCATCTCTTGTATTCTGTTGCTGATGCTGGTATCTATGGTTCCAGATTTCTTTCCTAGGGTTTCTATCTCCAGTGTTGCCTCATTTTGGGTTTTCTTTATTGTGTCTACTTCCCTTTTTAGGTCTAGTATGGTTTTGTTCATTTCCATCATCTGTTTGGATGTGTTTTCCTGTTTTTCTGTAAGGACTTCTACCTGTTTGATTATGTTATCGTGTTTTTCTTTAAGGATTTGTAACTCTTTAGCAGTGTTCTCCTGCAATTCTTTAAGGGATTTTTGTGCTTTCTCTTTATTGTCTTCTGCCTGTTTAGCAGTGTTCTCCTGCATTTCTTTAAGTGTGTTATTAAAGTCCTTCTTGAAGTTCTCTATCATCATCAGGAGATATGCTTTTAAATCCGTGTCTAGCTTTTCCGGTGTGTTGGGGTGCCGTGGACTGGGCGAAGTGGGGGTGCTGGGTTCTGATGATGGTGAGTGGTCTTGGTTTCTGTTAGTAAGATTATTACGTTTACCTTTCGCCATCTGGTAATCTCTGGGGTTAGTTGTTATCGTTGTCACTGTTTAAAGATTGGAGCAGAAGCTGTGTTCCACTCACCAGCAGTCTCTAAATCCTGCGGCGGGGGTCGTGGGTAGCTGACGGTACCCCGGTGCTGGTCCAGCCGGAAGAGGCCTGTGGTCCTACACAGGCCGTTTTTCTGCTTCCCTAACTAATGCAGTCTCTGGTCCCGCGTGCAATTGGATTGGAGCAGAAGCTGTGTTCCACTCTCCAGAAGTCTTAAGATCCTGTGGTGGGTGTTGTGGGTAGCTGGTGAGTGTCAGCCGACCCTGCGCCCCAGCTGCCCCGGTGCTTTTCTGACCGGAAGAGGGTTGTGGCCCTATGTAGGCCGGATTTCTCTCTCCCCAACCAGAGCAGTCTCAGGTCCCGCGTGGTTGGACTGGAACAGAAGCTGTGTTCCACTCACCAGCAGTCCCAAAATCCTGCGGCGGGGGTCGTGGGTAGCTGGCGGGTGTCAGGCAACCCTGCGCTCCCGCTACCCCAGCGCTGATCCGGCCGGATGAGGCCTGTGGCCCTACTCAGGCCGGTTTCTGCTTCCCTAACTAATGCAGTCTCAGGTCCCGCGCAATTGGATTGGAGCAGAAGCTGTGTTCCACTCACCAGCAGTCCCAAAATCCTGCGGCGGGGGTCGTGGGTAGCTGGCGGGTGTCAGGCAACCCTGCGCTCCCGCTACCCCGGCGCTGATCCGGCCGGATGAGGCCTGTGGCCCTACTCAGGCCGGTTTCTGCTTCCCTAACTAATGCAGTCTCAGGTCCCGCGCAATTGGATTGGAGCAGAAGCTGTGTTCCACTCACCAGCAGTCCCAAAATCCTGCGGCGGGGGTCGTGGGTAGCTGGCGGGTGTCAGGCAACCCTGCGCTCCCGCTACCCCGGCGCTGATCCGGCCGGATGAGGCCTGTGGCCCTACTCAGGCCGGTTTCTGCTTCCCTAACTAATGCAGTCTCAGGTCCCGCGCAATTGGATTGGAGCTGAAGCTGTGTTCCACTCACCAGCAGTCCCAAAATCCTGCGGCGGGGGTCGTGGGTAGCTGGCGGGTGTCAGGCAACCCTGCGCTCCCGCTACCCCGGCATCCGGCTGGATGATCGGGTGTGTTTTCTTTAACTGAATATGACCTCCTCGACTGTGAGGATCAGGTCTGGGATTGCTGTGGTTTGTATGTGTCCCCTCCAAATTCCTAGCATTGCCAACGTGAGAGTATGAATAAAGAAAGACTTTAAAGACTGAGTAAGTAAGGCTCTGCTCTGGCCAGCAGGGTTAGAAGGTTTTTGTCAAAGCAGAGATTTTTTTCAAAGCAACACACACACACACACACACACACCACCACCACCACCACCACCACCATCAACAACAACAACAAAACACAAAAACACAGTCCTCACCTTAAAGTGAATAAGAGACAGTTTATTCTAGAGACAAATTTGAATGACCAGAGCCTAGGAACACAAATTTAGGTTGTCCCAAATTCCATGTTCCAACGTGGAAGCAGTTCCATGAGGTTTTTATAGTAACAGAACAAAGAAAGTCGTAAATCAAGGCAATTTAAAAATACCATGGTGGGAACATCAGAAAGGCAGTTATAGCAAGACAGGGGAAGCACTCCATGAAGCCCTCGGATGCTGTCTGATGACATCTTTAGCTTTGGAGTTGATGGAAGCTAGTGGTCTCCTTAGTTAATGAATTCCAAGAAGTTTTTTCTTTTTCAGATGCAGGGATGGGCAAGGAATGGCTGTTGAGGGGCTCAAGCCAGGCGGAGATAAGTAATTAGCTTCTGAAACTACAATGTTCCACTCTCCTCAACCACTGCAGTTCTAGTCAGCCAGGTGGTCTGTGAAGACGCAGCTCCCTTCTTACTGACACTGTGTGAAATCACCTGACCCAGGGTTCCCTTTGTGTATTTCCTATTTCAGGAGGCTCTGCTTTCTTCCCCCTTGGTGGATGGACTAGTAAGTCACCTGTCTTAGTCAGGGTTTTTATTCCTGCACAAACATCATGACCAAGAAGCAAGTTGGGGAGGAAAGGGTTTATTCAGCTTACATTTTCCACATTGCTGTTAATCACCAAAGGAAGTCAGGACTGGAACTCAAGCAGGTCAGGAAGCAGGAGCTGATGCAGAGGCCATGGACGGATGTTACTTACTGGCTTGCTTCCCCTGGCTTGCTCAGCCTGCTATCTTATAGAATCCAAGACTACCAGTCCAGGGATGGTCCCACCCACAAGGGCCCTTCCCCCCTTGATCACTAATTGAGACAATGCCTTACAGCTGGATTTCCTCAACTGAAGCTCCTTTCTCTGTGATAACTCCAGCTGTGTCAACTTCACACAAAACTAGCCAGTACATCACCATCTTGGAATCACACCGCTTGGACTTGTAGACTCAGGAACTATAAGAAAACAAATTTTTATTCTTTTACAGTGCCCTGGGTGTGGCGTGCATTCTCTCAGTCACAGTACCATAAATGGCCATGATGGGGACTAAAAGAGACATTTTTTCTAAAAGTATGCTTATTTTTCCTTAGAGGTGAAGCTTTTCTGCAGACGGCTTTTTCTGTCTTGACTTTTTATTGATTTGTTGGGAGCTTCGCATCATGCTCCCCAGTCCCACTCCCCTGTGCCTCCTATCTGCTCTTCAACTCAACTCATGAAGCCTCCCCCTCCAAAAAAAACCCCCACATACACAAAAACAACAACAACAAAAACAAGCATAGAAAGCTTTCTTGTGGAATCTGTAGTGTGTTGCACCGGTCCCACATTCTATCCCTCTGTCCACACATCTTCCCTTGCAAATGCTCATTGCAATGAGTCAGTGGTCTGGTCTGAGGCCTCTGGCTTCTGTGATACCATCAATATTGGATCCTCATCGGGACTCCTCCCAGTTATCCTGTGTCATGGAGATCCTGTAGCTTTGGAACATCGAGACTGGCCCTTTCCCACATCTTATCCATTAGCAAATGATATAGATTTGGGGATGAGCCAATTCAGAGCCCTGGATCTGGGACTGGGTGGTAACTGAGCTTGTCATCCTGCTGACTCTCTCTTATCCACACTACTAGGGCAAGCTCTCCTGCAGTGCTCCAGCTAGGGCACCCAATGCCACCACCTGCATGAGGAAGGGTCAGCTCTCCTGCTCTCATGCCCTCAGGACGAGCTTACCCACACCCAAGCTTTCAGAGCCAGCTCCATTATGCTGCCCAGTCAAGGCACTGGATCTACTCTGCCAAGTGCTGTAGCCTGTGAGGGCCTGGGCCAGCTCTCCTGCTCCTCCACCAGTTGGATGGATCACCTGTGGCTTTGCCATCAGGCCAGGGGAGGTACAGGGCCTGCTCTCCTGAGTCCTGAAACCAGTGAAGGGTAGTGCCAGCTCACCCATTCTCATGATCCCAGGGCCAGTTCTCCTGTCTACTATAGGTGGTGAGGGGCAAGGGAAGTGAGGAGGGCATCACCCCTCACCCATGCCACCTCACAGCAGACAAGTGGTGGAGCCAGCTCTCCCTTGCTCTGTCCTCAGGACCATCTTGCTCACTCCCCCTCAACCAGGGCCACCACTACTATGCTGCCCAGGGGAGGTGCAGGGCCTGCTCCCTGGAGTGCTGTAATCCATGAGAGGCAGGTGACCCCTTTTATGACCCTAGGGTTAGCTCTCCCAACTGCCTCAAATATAGGAGCCTATAGGGGCCACTCTTAACTAAACCACTACACCTTCCTTTCTTCCATGACAATAATATCTAATTAACCCTCCAGCTACACTGCCACCTGCTGCCCTGTTGTAGGTGTCTCTCTTCTTGCTTATTTCTTTTGCTTTTAGCTTTACTCCGTGCCCTTTAAATTGCCTTCCTAAGACACACATTCCACCTCCATTCACAATTCACTTAGGAACTTGTTGCTGCTTCAACTACAAAATCCCACATCTTTCTTGTCTGGAGGTTACAAATTAAGTGGTAACCGAGTCTCCCTGGTGGGGACTCAATTTCTAGGTTATGTGTCGTCATACCTTCTAATTGACACAAATTTTCTCCTTTTGTTTTGCACACACAAAAAAGAAATTTTATCTAGGCTTAAATAGAATTTAACATTCCAGGAGGGGAGAACAGTTTTGTGATAGATCTTAGTAATACCTTTATCCTTAAGAGTCGCATTTATTTATTTACTTATTTGCATATGTGTGGGCATGAGCATGCCACAGCATATGTGTAGGAAGGTCAGAGAACAGCTTGGTGGTAGAGCGGTGGTTCTTTCCCTCTACCTTGTGGGTCCTGGCCTTGAACTCTAGTCCTTAGGCCCAGATGCAGATGTTTTTACACACTGAGCCTTTTTGTCTATCGGGTACTTTTTTCAACTATTTGTGGGAAGTTGTGGAACTTGAGAATGCCGGTTTGCTATGTATTGTACATATTTTAAAACATTAAATGATTTTTAATATTTATGTGTTATGTATGGTCATGGGTGTTTTATGTTTGTTTGTTTTGTTTTTAATAGTTTATTTCACCAAAAGGTGTAATCTACTTTCCTGCCCTTTGAATCTATATTAGAGTCAACTTGCTTTGACTCATGATAATATACAATTGACCCCAGCTCCCTCCTTATGAGACAGCTGCCCCTGCCTTTGTTCAGATGGAATGCTGTCTACAGACTAAATAGAAGAATGCCCATGGAAGGAGGCTGAGACAGGAATCAAGTTGGTCCAGCAGATGCTCAGCACAGAGGAGAGCAGCCGAGGGTGCATCCACATGACACCAACAGGACAGTCACCATCTTAGGAGAAATGGCAGATCAAAGTGCTGTAAGACACTGAGAGTGACAAGGAATTTGTTTTGTAGAATAGATAAATGAAACAAGGTGGCACCATGAGTCACTGCGTGTGTGTGTGTGTGTGTGCATGCATGTGCGCGTGTGCACGGTGCCCAAGCGTGTCCACATATGAACATTTAAAAGAGAAAAAGTTTCTTAGAGCTTAGTGACACTTAATTTTTTTATTTGTTTCCTCCTCACTTTTATAAGAAATAAATAGGGCACAGTCTAGGAAATTGCAAGTAAAATGCCAACACCAAAAATGTATGTGGCCTCTTTTGGTTCCCAATCTGCATATGACACAATGCATCTAAATCACTTTTATTATGAAACATATCCAGGTACACAAAAGAGCGAGTGAATATCAAATAGCAGCATGCCCGGCCTAGCCAAAAAAAAAAAAAAAAAAAAAAAGAGGACTGTGGGTATCCCTCCCCTGGCCACCTTACATGCTCTACCCTCCCTCCACCGAGGGAGCCACTGTCCCAAGATATCAGTCCTCAAGTCCATGCAGGTCTGGCTGTGCAGTGTTACAGTGATATGAAGAGAGTCGCTGCCTGTATTGATGATTTCCTTTCTTTCTTTAATATCAGACCTCTAAGGTTTACTCATCATACTGGAGGTGGAAGAACAAGGAACTCAACTTTCTGAAGAGGGAAATTCTGGGTTGGGAATGAAGCCCTGCTGGTAGAGTGCTTGCCTAGCACGAATGGAGCCCTGGGTTCTAGCCCTAGCACAGTATAAATTGGGCACTCAGGAGACGAAGGGAGGAGAATCAGAAGTCAGGTCATCCTTGGCTATACAGTGAGTCTAAGACCAGCCTTGGCTATGTCAGGATGACTGAAAGGCCAGCAAAGCCATTGTATGCCATTGTGTCATTGTGTGCCATTCTGCCTGGGGCAGAACAAACTTACCTGCTCTGCTGATACCTTAATTCTTAGTGTGTACCCATGACTTGGCTTCGTTAATGTTTCCAGGAGCCTCTTTAGCACAGTAGACATAACATCAGTCTCATTAATGTTGTAGACTTTAAATCTGAAGGCAGGATCTACTCTTGCCATTCAACATGGGTCATCTTAAATGGTGTACTAGTCACATTAAAAAAAAAAAAAAAAAAAAAAAGACAGAGAATTTGTTTGTGGAGACAGGATTCACTTTACAGGCCAGACCGGCCTCAAACTTGAGACCTTCTTGCCTCAGCCTCTAGAGTGCTGATGTGTGTCATTATGCCCAACTTTTGATAAATTAATTTTAATGATATGTTTCTATTAACCAAGTAGGTCTATACTGTTATTCATATATACTTGTATGTTTAATATATAACTGGGATAAAAGTCATTATGTGTGTCTACACATAATGTCAGTCTACATTTTTCATGTGATGTATTCAAAATTAGATGCACATTTTATAGTTACAGCATGGGTTAATTTGAATTAGCCCTATTTCAAGAGCTCAGTAGCCACCTGCAACTAGCAGCTACAATATAAAGCCACACACAGAACAGTCATTGGCCAACCCATCACAAAATTGATAAGCAAACATTGTGAGGTCTTCATATTCTTCTGGGGCTGGAGGAGTATGTGCATCTGGTCTCCCAGTGGAAGCATCTACTATAGAGAGAAGGCTCTGACAGTTTATGTCTCTGTACATAGGTGTGGGCTACATATATTTTTAGAACCCTTAGGGTACTAACAGTACTGACTGCTCCATCATCCAGGGCCAGACTCTTTTGGGATCGAGGACAATGGCTGATGCCTTGCTAAGGAATGAACTACCGTTTGCTTTCCCAACATAGAGCTCCAGAGAGCCTTTCATTAGGAGCTGACTCCAATGTAGTCCAGGGAGACTGAGTGTAAACCTTTGTTCTTTGAGGCCAAGCAGGATTCCGCCCAAGGCCAGACTGGCACCATTGAAGTCCACAGCGGGAAGAACCGCAAGCCAACTCCCAACACGGTCCAGGCAGCACTTTATTTAGATGAATCCACACAGAGATGCTACAGTTTGGTCTGGACATATGATTATATGGTTTTCATGCCATGCAGCCTTACGAGAAGTCAGGAACACTGTCAGTAAGTGCTAGACCACACCAAATTTATTGTTCCCTGACTCAGTTTCTCTTTTCATCAATCCAGCAGTACAACTAGCACTTCCCTTGTATGATGATTCTATTCGGGCTCCAAACCCTCCTTCAATACTTCCAGGAATATATAAGTCAAAAGTTTAAGTGCCTTTGAACTAATATGAACTCCAAAAGGTCCTAGTTTGTTCTTTTGTCATTCCTGAATTTATTTTTCTTTTCTTTTTTTCTTCTCTTTCCTTTCCTTTCCTTTTCTTTTGCCCCTGAGACAGGGTTTTTCTGTGCAGCTCTAGTTGTCCTAGAACTTGCTCTGTAGACCAGGCTGACCTTGACCTCCTACCTCTATCTCTCTATTGCTGTGATCAAAGATGTGTGCCACTGATGCCCAGATCCCTGAAGACTCTTGAAGCATAACTGGAGCACTTAGGACAAGTTTTGTTCTTTAGTCCTTGTCCAAAGAGAGGGGGCTTTGTGTGTCCTTCAAAGGGGAGATCTACTGAGCTCTTGTTGTCTTCCAAGGTCCTGTCAGAAGTGAGGACCATCTCTGAGGAGTTCACAGGTAGGCTCTCTTCCTAACACAACTTTCTATGAACAGTCATGTGGGGCAATTGCAGTATTTTTTTATCCTTGTCAAATGTTATCAATACCCTTTATCAATAGTTACCTATTGATATGGTTCATATGGTGACACACGTCCTTGTATATTTTAAGACACATCACCTCCCACAACAGGCAGGCTCCTCTGTACTTCCAGTTGCTCAGAGTTGAAGTGGTATATTTCATTGAGGACAAGAGCTGGATGCCAGACTGGGCAATATAAGTGAGATTTCAAAACAAACAAACAAACAAATGCAAAAAAGACAACTTTTTTCCTGAGAGTCCAACTTCCTAGAATTTTTTTGTTTGATCCTTTCAGAGTCGTGAGTTTAATTTTCATGTATTCCTCTTAAATTTGAGATTACTTTATAATTTATTTTAATTTAAGAAGTTACACACATTTGGACTGGAGAGATGGCTCAGAGATTGAGCACACAGGCTGCTCTTCTGGAGGTCCTAAGTTCAATTCCCAGCACCTACATGGCTCACCACCATCTATAATGAGATCTGATGCCCTCTTCTGCAAGGCATTCATGCAGACAGAACATTGTATATGTGATAAATAAATAAATAAATAAATAGACTTTTTAAAAAAAGAAGTTACTCATATTCAGTACAAATTCAAATACTATTAAAAGTTGCTCAACAAAAAACCCAAATGACCTTTTATTCTAGTTAAACATTAATCTCTTATAGGTTTCCTGTGTATCATTTCAAAGCTATTCTGTGTATGAAATACATAGTTTCAGATCTTTTTAAATAAAAAGGGGTATTGTTTCATTTTTAAAGTTACTTTAGTGTAAGACAAAATAAAAAGGCAGAAACCTATGGATTAAAAAAGAAAAACGTCTGTGGTATAATTGTTTTAAATGCTGTGTTGATGTGTTGAGTTTAAAAATATTTTGATGTGTTCTGATGCTTGGAAAACAAGATGCTGTGAATCACTGTCCTGGGTAAACTGTCCAATGTGATTATATAGCTTGTGCTCACGGTGGCAAGGTCACCTTAATGAGTTTACATAATAATATACAGCGAGGAGAAAACTACCCAATAAACTGGAGAGAGCAGGCAGGGAGGGAAGGCGTGGAGGGGTCAGGCAGACTCAAGAGTGGCCACCTGAGGACAAGAGTTGTGAAGGAAGAGATCAGGAGAGGGTGCTTCCAAGAGGAGTTGGTATAGTGAGGACATGCCAGACATGACGGTCCTAGCCACACTCCCATGGGTATGCCTCTATTACTCGTGCATCTGAGATCTGTCTAATGAGATGGAGGGACTAGATTTTACATCTTAGCTGTTTAAATTATTTCTAATTTTTATCCATCTGTATGTGGGATAGTGGCTCCCATGCTGGGTAGTGTAGTTGTGTGCTTGCTATGTTTTCTGAGGAGGCATCATGAACACAAGCAGAGGAGGAGGACGAGAAGAGTGGGAAAGGAAAGGAAAGGAGTGTGTGTGTGTGTGTGTGTGTGTGTGTGTGGTGAGACAACGTTGAGGAGCACAGACAGCCAAGAGCATCTATTGAGTGATTCAGGTATCACCGGCAGGGAGGGTCTTCCACCTGTAGTACTATACTGTACTATGCTGGGTCCTTCTGAAAGGTTCCTGCAGGGTCACCGATCTACCTGAGCCTAAATGGTCTCTGGCCTCAACTACCAATCCTGTTATGGAAGCAGCACCTATCACTGATACAAAACATACCTGTGCCTAACATGTAAAACAAAGTCATTTACGGCAAGGAAACCCCAGTTTTACATGCCACTAGGTGTCACCATTAACTGAAATGGGGATTTATTTATTTGTATTGCTTTTTAGCTTGCAAAATGTGGTGAGAGTCTCTTTGAGTTGGTTGTTCATCTGTCTATATTATTGACTCGAGGTATTTTTATCATTTTGTCTCATTGAAAGCAAGGTGGTTTGTGCTCCGGGAGCCCACTCAATGCAGATAGTCTAGTTTGCTTTATGTTGTTTCCAGTTAGAATTCTGCTGGTTCAGATTCATACACTCATTCATTATTAACTGCCTACCATGTGCCGGGCACTGGCCACACCCACAGTGCAGGAGTTACACATTGCACAACTGCAGGAGGCCACTGGTCACATGAACCTCTGTGTGGCTGATGTTCCCTCAAGCATAGCAGCTGGATAACTCTGCAGGACTCTGGGCTTGGGGACCAAAGCTTAAAGTACATACAGTCCATCTGCTCGCTCTCTCCCCCTCCCTCCTCCCTCCTCCCATCCCTCTCTATCTCTCTCTCCCCCCTGCTTCATTTGCCTTATTTACTCCTGTACCAGCCTACACGAATCCCTGCCTTGGGGTTATTGGCATGTGCCAGCATGCCCAGCTTAAGGGGTGCTGGCTGGACTCAGGGCTTCACGCACACTAGGCAAGCATTCTACCAATTGAGCTACATTCCAGCCTTGCTGTGTTCCCTCTCTTAGGAAAGTCTGTTTGCCTAAAACCTTCTGACTAGAAATACCTTTGCCTTATACTCTTTTTGATAGGTTCATAGACCACAGTGTAGGTTTCCCTTCCATTTTTGTAAGAAACACTAAATTTTAGTCCTTTTCAGAAAATAACCCTCACTGAGCATAAATCTAAAAATAAAGCAATGTACTTGGCTAGCTAGAAAAATTAAGTCATGACATTGGACACACACACACCAAAAACTAAACACAGCTTTCACCTCAAAATGAGTAAAAGAGTTTATTCTGGAGCTAAATCTGAGTGACCAAGACCCAGGAAACATGGGGATAGGCTCCCCAGGTTACCCCAGGTTACCCAGGTTACCCCAGGTTACCCCAGGTTCCCCAGGTTACCCCAGGTTACCCAGGTTACCCCAGGTTCCCCAGGTTACCCCAGGTTACCCAGGTTACCCCAGGTTACCCCAGGTTCCCCAGGTTACCCCAGGTTACCCAGGTTACCCCAGGTTACCCAGGTTCCCCAGGTTACCCCAGGTTCTGTGTTCTCAACTTGGAAGTAGTTTCATGAAGTTTTACAATAGCAGAACAAAGAAAGCCATAAATGTAGACAATTTAAAAATACTTTGGTGGGAACATCCAAATGCTACTTAGAGCAAGATGGGGGATACTCCCCTATATGTCAACAAGAATTCCTGGAAAGAAGCTGTGTTGAGCAAGACCGACAAACGGATTAGAACTGCAGGAATGTGGCACGGTTGGAATGTTACAGATCCCAGGCCCAATGAACCTTATCTTTGCCTAGATTTAGCAGTTGAATTCCTTACCTATCTCTGCATCAGAGATAACATCCAATGGCTGATAGATTGAAAGAAAAACCTTTGGAGTCTTTTAACTTAGCAGACCCTTAGTTCCCACCAGCTCAAAAGCTAAGAATGTCACCAGCTAGTATCTAGGGGACATCTTTGCTCTTGAGAAATTCAAAGTGATGCTTGATCAGATCTAAAATCCAAAGCATCATCCTTAAATCTTGCATGTCTAAATCTGACCTGTGAAGAGGGGCGAATGACAGTAACTGCAAGAACTTGGGGACCAGGATCCTAGAGTCAGATTTGACTATGTTTCCTGAGGGGAAAATAACAAGTCAGGTCTCACTATGTAACAAACCAGCCTATATCTCAGTGGCTTCAAGTAACAAGCATTGTCACTAACAGTTCTGATCCAGGCTGGAGAGGTACAGCTCTGTTTAGCTGGTGGCCTCACTCCTGTCCCTGGGCCCTGACTGCTGACTGTCTGTGGAGACTTAGTTGAGATGGTGTATCTGTGAAGGGACATCTCATCTTATAGCAGGCTTTACATAGTGGCCTCAGCATGGTGTCTAGGGACACAGAAGAGTAACAAGAGGGGACAAGATCTCATATACAGAATATATAAATGTCTTCTTATGGGCTGGCAAGATGACTTGGTGGATAAAAGCACTTGCCACCAAGCCTGAAGACCTGATACTCAGAACCCACATGGTAGAAGGGGACAAACAACCCCTGAAGGTTGACCTCTGTCCAACACACACACACACACACACACACACACACACACACACACACACACACACACACACACACACACAGGTCTCCATGCCCATCAAAACACATGCTTGGCACATGCAGGTCTTCACCCCCGAAATACACAGGTGGAGAAATAAATTAAAGGTAAGAATTTCAAAAGGCACGGCCATGTGTTTCACAGTTTTCACCGGGTTCATGTTGTGGGCCGCATGTGAGGGCACTAAGGGTGTAGCTCAGAAAGATATTTAAGACTAGAGGCCCAGGTGTGTCTGGTTACTTGCTAACTCCTAATAACTACACCTGTGTGTCAGACTCCTCAAATGCATTGCTGAAAACATTGCTCAGTGTTGCCCAGGCAGCTGGAGAACCTAATCAGATAAGAGTGATTAGAGAGGCACAGTGTGTGTTCTCACTCCTGATCGCATATTGCTAAATGTCAACTGGAACACCGGTTTTATAAATTCCACTCAGTCATCCTGAAACCAGGATTAGCCCAGGGATGAACTTATCTTTATCCGTAACTTCTTTTTCTTATGGTTGGCGAGCTTCACCATTTTCTGTGATGAGCAAACATTTATTGAGCAACTATTATATGTTAACTGAATTAGAGATTAGCGATTCTGAACAAGCAGTGTTTGCTCTTCTGGAGGTTGCCATGTAACAGGCCAGGTAAACAATTAACAACAGACAATAAGGAGCTCTGGGAGGCAGCTTTTACTAATGGGATGAGTCTGAGGAGGTGTCACAGCTCTGAGCTTGAAGATGAGTTGGTGAAGAGAGGGAAGGAAGACACCATAGGGCCGAGCATGGTGACAAACACCTTTAATCTCAGTGCTTGGAAGGCAGAGGCTGGTGGATCTCTGTGAGTTTGAGGCCTATCTGGTTTCCATGGAGAGTTCTAGGCCAATCAGAGCTACATACAGAGACCCTGTCTTAAATAAAACAAATCTGAAACAATGAAACTTTTGGGGCTGGGGAGACGCCTGACTGTTCAGAGCACTTGTTGCTCTTGCAGAAAACCTTGGTTTGGTTCTCAGCACCCACATGATGGCTCAGACCATCTGAAATTCCACTTCCAGGGGATCTTACATGCTTGGTGTGATCTCTGGAAGTACCAGGTACACATGTGGTAAATATACAGACATGTGTATAAGCAAAATATCACAAACCTAAAAATAAAATAAATCTTAAAAGAAAGAATCCCAAGGGAGGGGATGTAATACAACCACTTTAAGCTTATCCTAACTAGCTTTAACTTATCCTAACTAGCTTTAACTTATCCTAACTAGCTTTAAACTTATCCTAACTAGCTTTAAGCTTATCCTTACAAATAAACGAGACTGTGAATATGGCTGTTTATTTCGCTTTGACAATTACTGGGGGTAACCCCTAATCTACTCTTCTAACTGCAGGCCTGGCTGCCTCCCTGTTGTGTACCCCACATGCCTGCTGTTTCTCCTGGCCATGTGCTCACTGTCCATCTCCCCTCGTGGCGGCTTCCCATCTCTACTTTCTTCCTCCTCCTCTCTCTCCCCCAATCAGGTCACTCCAAACCTTCCTACCTCTAATCCCTCCAGTAATTCACTGAAGCCAGTTTTATTTAACCAATAGTTTAAAATCAAGGAACAAGGTTTGCACAACAGAAACTTATAGACAGGAGAAGTTACTCGTTGGCCTAGACTTTCCGTTATAGATAGCAGTAGACCAAACCTCAACAAGGGGACGTGGACAGTAAAGAGATAGAGGGTCAAGTGAGCAGCTGGCTCAGGATGAAGTGGTCTACTGGCTGGGTCACATGAGTTTGGAATCACTATAGAAGTGGAAGCTGATTCTACTCAGCCGAGTTCTGGAGGCTCTGGGCAGTGTTATAAAACAAGAAAAAGAGGCAATGGACATATGAATTTCAAAATAAATGACAAACTGTCCTTATTTCATGTATATTCTAATTATTCACATACCAGATTTGATTGGTTAAGAGGCACCTCAGTTAGCCATGTGTCTAGGGTTTGAGATCTAACACTATGCAGACCACAGAAGAAACAGGGAAATGATTGAATATTCATGTTCAGCAAGAATGTCAGGAACAGATCTGCTCACCGAAAGCAATAGAGCTCTATTACCCATCTCCAAAACAGCTTCTCTCAACCACAAAGAGGACAACTGCAGAAAGCCACAACTAGATACATGCAAAGCTCCATGAGTCTGAAGGAGGCCCACTCCAATGGATACATCTGTAGCATAGCTCCTACATGGATGGCTCAGGGAACATCACAGAAGAAGGGGCAGAAAGATGGTAAAAGCCAGAATAGCAGGAAGTCTGTTGTAAGACTGCTTCTCTTGGACACAGCTGCACAAACAAGACCTGAACAATGGCAGTATCAATAGACATGCTAATGTGGAGGAGGGGAAATCTCATGGGGTCCCCATCCTAGAGAAAGAACAATAGACAGGTGATGACTGCCCAATTAATTTCTCCCAGGCAGGAGCCCCACCCCACCCCACCCCGATGGTTATCCAGTACAAAGTGGTCAGCCCAGAACCCATATCAAACAAGAATGGACCCAGCAGGTTCTATTTATATAATTGTCCGTGTGTGTGAATGTGTGTGTGTGTGTAACAGTAATAAAGAAAAAAGCTATCAATTTGAGAATGGGGCATGGGAGGGATTGAAGGGAGGAAAAGGAAGAATAGGAATAATGTAATTATATTTTAACCAAAAATGGGAAGAATAGGAATAATGTAATTATATTTTAACCAAAAATGGGAGGGGAAAATCAGTTATATTCTTCTTTACCAGCAATCTTCAACACAACAGAAAATAAGACAACTTTCATGTGAGCAACAGAACCATAATATATCTAAAATCAGCTCAATTAAAAATTCCAGAAAGGCCAGGCAGTGGTGTTGCCCGCCCTTAATTCCAGCACTCAGGAGACAGAGGTGGGTGGATCTGAGTTTGAGGCATTGCTTCCTAGCATCTTCTTTCTCAAGAGTCTGAAGGAACTCTAGGGACGAGCATTTCCCCTCTCCACAGTGGAAAGGTCTGTGATTGAGGAGAGCTTGGGCTGCAGTGTGGACGTCAGCCCCTTAGGGGAGGTTGGTGTGTTTGGTCTAGTATCACTGAAGACAGACCATGCCCTTAGATCTGGGGACAGAGCCAAATGGTGGTTGTAGCAGCAGTGGGGGCACCTTTCATTTTAGCACTAGGGAGGCAGAGACAGGCCTGGTCTACAGAGCAAGTTCCAGGACAGTCAGGGCTACACAGAGAAACTCTGCCTTGATAAAGCCAAATATAAATAAATAAATTCTAGAAAAGGAGAAAAACAGTAGTCTGAGAGACCTGAAATCCTATCAAACAACAAACACGAGCCCAGAAGGTTCTATTTATATACTTGTCCCTGTGCGTGTGTGAGTGTGAATGTGAGTGTGAGTGTGAGTGTGTGTGTGTGTGTGTGTGTGTGTAGGCTCCAAGGGGTGAAGTGGGGACAGATAAGGAGTCTGCATAGCTTTCATTAGCTCTGGAACAACTAAGGGGGGAAAAGTAAGTCTTATGGGAAGATGCTTTTAAAATGTGGACTCGCAAAACTGGAAGGAAAGATGGCAGCACAGAGCCGGGCTCAGAGTGACAAATCTATGCTCTTTGCTGTCTCAGTCAGCAGGCTGCACATACGAAAGTTCTTCCTGATGAGTCCCATGGCAGGGAGGTGTGCAGCTCCCTGGAGCTCCTGCAGAAACAGCTCATTGCTGACTAAGGCTGGCCCGAGGCCCACTAGCTAGCTTCCAGCATGGAACCAGCTCGGCCCTGGCCTGTGAAGGGTGCCCTGCTGGGAGATGGAGGGTGTGGGGCAGCAGAGCTGCCCACAGGCTACAAACACAAAGGTTGAGCCTGGTAAAACCTAGGGGTGGCAGATATTGGAGGCAGAGAGCTGTGATAGATACATTTCTCACCTTCCTCTGGACTCCCTCACTAACTGCAAGATTGCCCAGACTCTGAGCAATAGCAGAATATCTTAGAGAAGTCTCAGCAAGGCCCAGGATTTATGGTGTTTCAGAAGTAGACTAATGACTTGAATATTTGCATGTGTCTCTGTTAGGGTTTTCCTGCTGTGAGCAGACACCATGATCAAGGCAACTCTTATAAGAACAACATTTAATGGGGGCTGGCTTACACGTTCAGAGGTTCAGTCCATTATCATCAAGGTGGGAGCATGGCAGCATCCAGGCAGGCACAGCACAGGAGGAGCTGAGAGTTCAGCATCCTGTTCCAAAGGCAAACAGGAGAAGACTGGCTTCCAGGGAGCTAGGATGAGGGTCTTAAAGCACATGGCCACAGTGACACACTTCCTTCAACGGTCACACCTACTTCAACAAGTACACACCTCCTAATAGTGCCTTTCCCTGGGCCTAACATTCAAACCACCATAGCATGCAAAACTATTTGGGCAAAAATAAATAAATAAATAAATAAAATACAAAATACACGCCCCCAACCCAAACAATAAAAACCCATATCAAACCAAACCACTTGTGTGACATACTGCAGTTTCCAATGCTCTAGGATAAATGAATATTTGATGGAGACATGGTGGAAGTGCTAGGTGTGAGAGAAGCCTGCTGTGGACAGGGGAACATGGAGTTGCTGAGTTAGGTCAACACAGTTGTGACAGCATCCAGGGCTTGCCCTCTAACTCAGCCCCTGAACAACATGCTGCCCAGACACATGCACAGCTGCCCTGGTTCTGAGCAACAACAGATGTCCAGCATGAAGAACCGTTCATATTCTGGATTGGATCTTCTCAAAAGACCTTTATGGTCCATGCTGCTCCTGGAAGCCACTCGGTATCTGTGGTCTGATGCCCTTGTCCATGTTGCAGCCTAAGGTTCATGCAGATGTCAGTGGTGCTACAGCAGCCAGGATGTTTCTGCTGATGTTTCTGGCCAAGTTACCACTAAAGGCCACATAGATGTCGTCGGTTTGGGCTGCCCCTGAGGCCATGCTGATGTTTGTGGATGCTGCTGAGGGGCCATGCTGCTATGAGTGGGTAGCCATCTGAGACATGTTAATGGGTATAGCCCATGCTACTGCTGAGGGCAATGTCTGGGTCCCCAGTCCTACCTCAGCTGGGGTCTGTGTTGGTGTCTGTGGCCAGTATTGCCACTGAAGGCCATCTGGGTATCCAGATGTCTGTGATCTGTGCTGCTGCAGAGAGCCATGTTGACGTGAGAATCCTGCGGTGCTACCTGATGCGATATTAATATCTTTGATCCGTGCTGTTGTCAGGGCTAGGATGGTGTCTGTGGCCTGTGCAGTGGCAGAGGGTCATGTTGATGCCCATGGTCTGAACTGCCACAGGAGACCATGTTGACATCAGAGACCATGTGGGTGTCCATGGTCTGTGCTATCATGTGCAAGTCCATGACCTGCTGACTATAAATATCAAGGGAGCTATTTTTTCCGTGATATTGATGATTGCAGACATACAGTTGAGAAAGAGGGGCATGAAAGGTCAACCGCACAGCTACATAATAAAACATTTACATAGAACAAAGGTAAGAAAGTGCTAAAAAATGTACATGAGTGTGCCTATGCAATTGATGTGTAGCAGACAAATCAACAGGAAGGGGTGACTGCTGCATAGATAGTGTAGGGGACTGGCTCACTACATAGAAGAAATGCTTGATCCCTAACTTCTAATACCATCATAAACAAACATGAGCTGCAGACCAATTAAAGAATCCAGTGTGTGTGTGTGTGTTGGGACCAAAAATTAGCTCTTTGTTTGCTTTTCTTTTCTTTTCTTTTCTTTTCTTTTCTTTTCTTTTCTTTTCTTTTCTATCTATCTATCTATCTATCTATCTCATTATGTAACCCTGGGTGGCCTGGACTTTGCTATGTTGAGCATCTTGGCTACTAACAGAGATTTACCTGCTCCTGCCTTTCAAGTGAGATTTATTTTTATGTGTACGAGTGTTTACCTGTATGGGTGGGTGTATGTATACCATATGCATGCAGTACCCTTGAAGGCCAGAAGAGGCCATTGGATTTCCCTGTAGCTGGAATTATAGGCAGTTGTGAACAGTCATGTGGGTGAGGTGAGCCAAACTGGGTTCTTTGCAGGAGCAGTAAATGCTCTTAACTACATGTTTTAACTACTGAAAACATGTCTCCAGTTCCTCAATGTAAGTTCTTGTAGCAGTGTAGTACATGTGAGACCACATATTTGCCCAAGGTTATCAGGAGTTTTTTAATTGACATGGACAATAAAGAGAACAAGATGTAGAAAAGTGAAGAATTGATGGGTATAGGATGGATTATTGGGCTTTCTCTGTCTTTAAAACGTAAATAACTTTGTTTCTGAAACTCACGTGGCTGAGTTATTTCATTGTTGCAGGTCAACATACAAAGTTGTTTCCTGTCTCTCCCAGGACACTTTGCCCATCATCATGTTGCTCACTACTCCCCTCCAGTGGATAGCTCTGGAATTACCTTTCATTGCTCTGTACCTCCTCTTTTGTTTAGACAAGGCTACAAAGGAGGATAGCTCCTTCCACTACTTCTCTGCTCTCTTCCTCTACCACTTCCCTTCTAGGGGCAGCTAGTCACATAAGACTGCTGTGATCTGGGCACGATGATGCGTGCCCACAGTCTAGTACTCAGGAAACAGAAAGCTGATGCTCTCAAGGCTGGTCTAGGCTGTGTATGCAAACAGCAACAAGAAAACAACAAGCTATTCTGTTGGGATTTCCATTGTTCACTATGTCTGACTGATTTACTCCCTGAGTTGTGGCTGTGTTAGTTTGGTTTAATTTGGTTTTCAGAGGTGAGAGGGGTCCAGGCAGTCTTGTTCCTAAAGCATGCCCGATGTCTCCATTAGCAACTCTCTAGTTACAGGTGTCAATCAACTTTGTAATTAGGGATTATAGTGGTCTTCCTTCCTAAGTATTAGAAAAGATTTTTCTTTTACACATTTTCACTGGGATTAAGTGGGATTAAGTCCCTATCATAAAGATAGCGTGATTGAGGTCACCCCAGCCCCTAGAGGAAATAAAATTTGCAGAGAGAGTCCAAGTTTGTAGGACTCAAAATTTCTGATTCTTTTAACATTCTTTGGGAACTCTGGCTGTAGCATGCCATCAATTCTGCCACTCACAAAATTGTGGGTAGTAAGCAGAGACATACAATATCAGAACCATGCTTTGTACATCATTGTTAAAAATGGTATAGACATTAGTAATCAGCCATTAGTTTGTTGTTTATCTTTGGCAGGGGATGCCATGGAGCCCAGGTTGGACTCAAACTCTCTGTGTAGCCAACACTGGCCTTGAACTCCTAATTCTCCTGCCTCTGTCTCTCACGTACTGAGGTTGCAGGCCCAAGCCATAAGGCTTAGCCAGTAATTCCATGCTAGTCACTTAATTACTGCCACAGAACCCCCAAATCTTCAAGTGAAGGGGTATAAAGCAGTTAGTTCATCATGCATTTAGCCATCCCAATGGCCTCGATATGCCATGTCTCCTTAGGAGGTGTCTTAGTTCACTGGTCAAGCCATCTCACACGAGAGAACTATGATATCCTATCAACCACCAGTCAAATCTTTAGCCAACACAGGGCTTGGGAGGAAATTATGGGAGGAAATTAGATCCAGCAAGACTGGCTGCTGGCCAGAGAGGCACCTCAATTCTATGGATCCAGAGAGAAGCTCTCTCTCCTCATCTTTGTCTATCCATGTTACAAAGCCAGCTGTATAAACTGCTGCCCCAGACTCTCCTCCCTGAGCACTGTGAGGCCTTAGCGCCTAAGTGAGGTGGCCCAGCTTAGTGCATCAACTCCAGTTGAAAGAGAAGAAGAAAAATCACGGGCATTCTCCTCCAACCCACTTGTAGGAATGGTTGCACACCGACATGCAGGCAACTGAGGGTTGCTTGCCAGTTTTCTTTGGAAGTCCCTGAAACGAGGGAGCAGATCTCGAAGTCCTGAGGTTGTAGACAGCTAGAGTGGAGGTACTTGTACACTAGAGCACAGAGGAAATTTCCAGCTTCTTCCGAGCCTATGTGGCAGTAGCTCTGAGTCCCCCACATCAGACGTTCTCTGCAACCCAGTGCCTGTGAGCCTACTGTTTAGACGGTGTCTTATTTCAATAGAATGACTGGGGCCAATGTATAGAACCACGAAGAAAACTGTATCTGGACGTTTTTGCCTGTTCATCCCCGAGGGCCCATGGAAGTTGGTGAGGTTGCCCATACCAAGTATGGAATTATGGGACAAAAGGGCTGGCCTCTTCCTCCTTCAGCCATGCAAGGCCTTTTAAGAGAACTACATGCATGCAGTGTTAAGCATGCCCCCCCCATGGCACATTTAAATATGCCTAGTTTATTATATTACTTCTTGATGACTCTGTGGGGTGTATTTACTATAGCCCTTGTATCTTTGCTATCTTAAATTATTGTTATCATTTTTAATTTTTGAAGTGGTGTTTGTCTGTAAAGCCCAGGCTTGCTGTGAACGTGTGCTCTCCCTGCTGCCGACTCCTGGGTGCTGGGGTTACAGGGATACTGTCCCCACTCCTCAGACAGTATCTGAAGATACTCAGAGCAGAAGGCTGCTTGCCCAAGGTCATGTAGGACAGTGAGTGGTGTGGAGATGCAAACCCAAGCTCTTTATCCCCTGTGCCTTGCTGTCTGACTCAGTGAAAGCTGCTTGGTTTGACATTAGGACTGTTTGATTTATGTTTCACTTATGAGCTTCATGGAATGTGAGCTGTCCTGTACTGTGAAGGGAGGACTGCTTTGGATCAATTCCAAGAACAGGATCTGAGACCCCTGAGGTTAGCGGAGAGTGGATCCAGCAAGCAGGTGTGCAGGGAGAGGTGGCTGCAAGAAATCCAAGCTACAGTTGTTAAATTCTATCTCCCAAGCTGACTTCATGTCAGCTAACCATGATTTTCTAGATGCCTGGAAAAAGGTAAGGCTCATCCTCTTAAAATGATAAATTATCTTGTGTGTAGAATTGTGAACTTTCATGGTTTTTAAATTAATTATGCAGTATTTTATAAAGACTGATTAACATACATCATTCCACGTTCAACAGGAGCGTAGCAGCTGAAGAATTCCATGGCCAAGTAACTGAGCCAGCCTCACCATGGTAACTGGAGGCAGTGATGGGCTGAGAGTTTCCACACTGGAATCCAGGAATCCACGAATCCAGTTTTCATTTTCATTAGAAAATTAAGGCTGAGATTCTACAAACTTCCTTTTATTCCAAGCTGGCTCGGGAGCGATGAGAGAGAGAGAGAGAGAGAGAGAGAGAGAGAGACAGACAGACAGACAGACAGACAGACAGAGACAGACAGACAGAGAGACAGAGACAGAGACAGACAGAGACAGAGACAGAGACAGAGAAAGAGAAACAGAGACACAGAGACAGAGATAGAGATAGAGATAGAGACAGAGACAGAGACAGAGACAGAGACAGAGACAGAGACAGAGACAGAGACACACACACAGATTTATTTGATTTTTTTCCAAAGCGCTTTCACACATATGGGCCCAAACCTGTAGGGGGTTAGACATTCTTGTCCCAACTAAGAGGTCAGAAAACAGAGGCATACCCAGGGTGAGAGGCTTGTGAAGGTTCTAGGGCTGGTTCCTGGCAGAGCTAGGAGTTTGGCACTGTTTCCTCCGGGTCACACTGTCCTCTTACTGATCCTGCCTGAAACTGAGCAGAGTAGAGCTGCAGTTCACACAGAGGTTATGAATCCATGCCCTCGCTGCATGGCATGAATAAAGCTGTAAAACTCACTGCATTTTTACGTCCCCATCAATGAGCCTGCACAAGTTTGGACATAGAAGTCTGCCCAGTGACAGGCAGCTTAGTCTTCTTTTCCTTCTTCTTTCTTCCTGCCCCATCCCTCTCCTTTGTCTTCCTCCCCCCTTCTTTTCTGGTTGAAGCACAGCTCATTAACAGAACAAGTAGCTGTGCAGAGAGCTCATGTTCTCCTCCTTCTCTGGAGAACTGTAGAGTCAGAGCCCTGAGGTCTCAAGTTCCCTCTATCGCATTGCATCCAACGCTGTGTTCATCGAGGGGCACTCCGTCTACATCTCTGCCTATGGGGCTTGGCTAGGGAGGCACAGCCTCGTCCTCTACTGAGAATGAATCGTTGTCTTGCCTCTTATCAGAAAATACAGAACTATACCAATCTAGAAAATCAGAAAAATCACATCTCTGAGGAATCCAAAACTAAAACAACTCCATCTGAAGCATTGGTGGGATAGACATAGAAAAGCCTGCCTTGGTCTTGAGATAGAATTATCTGGATCAAGAATATAGTCTTGTGAATCTGTGTTAAGAAAGGATTGATCTTCAAACCTCAGATTTCCAAAACCTAATGCTACCTACCCCACCGGTGATTTTAAGAATAAAGAGCCGCACACTGTCATGCAAACAGCAGACAATAATCGATGTTAGTTTCCCTCCACACAGCCCTTTCTTCGGCTCCATACAAAGGAGAATTCCCCAACTAAGTGCCACTCCTTATGAAGCTCATCTCTACCTTAGGAAATGAAATTCTTGGGGCTGGAAAGTGGTTAAAATCATCCGCTGCTCTCAAGGAGGGCGCTCCCAGCCCCCACACAGGCAGTTCCGTTCAGGGGCCTCTATCACACTCCTCTGACTTCCTTCGGCACCTGCACACACGTGTGCACATCCTCCTCTCTGACTCCTACATACACTGTCCTCAACATCTAGCGATTCCACCGGAAAGGCTTATGGAACAGGCGAAGGCCCAACGGCAGCTGCCTTGGCAAAGAGGATCCTCACAGTTGCTGTTATTTCCAAAACTTTCTGACGTCATGGAATCTGATTTCACACTGATGATGCCTTCTGTCAGCACCCAGGGCAGAACGAGGCCTTCTGGGTCACACGCCTACCTTCCGCTGCACCGCTCCAATTATAATCCCATGGCATGCGTGTGAGTCTTTACCTTCTGCTCGTGTGTCCTGCAAGAGCACAACCACACTCACCTAACACCTCCAAGAACACAACCACACTCACCTAACACCTCCAAGAACACAACCAC
>NW_028227266.1:65400100-65595100 GCF_978045245.1 Mus caroli
CCAGGGTTAGTAGGAGCAGGAAACTGAGACCCACACCTGAGGTGGTAGAGAGATATGGAGGAGCCAGGGAAGCAGAGACCATCTCAGGCGGGAATAACAAACAGAAGATATAGGAGGTAAGGGTGGGGAACAGCAGAGCAGGAGGTCAGGAAGATTCAGCTCCTCATGGGCAGACTAGACACAAACGTGATCAGAACAACGGGCTCCTGTCTAGAGTGTAAGTGTGTATATTGCAAAGCAGGCGGAGGTTGGAGAATAGTGGGCAGGAGTAGCAACAAACAGGTGATAAACCAGCATTGGAAATAGCCTGGACACTGGTCCACATAACCCCTAGCCTGGTCTCTGATGCTTGTAGACACTCGGCAATAAAGCAAGTCCTTTTCTTTCACCACTACTTCAGAGAGGGCACCTTCTCCACCTGCTGCCTACTGAGGATGGGCTGATCCTGTGAATTTGCACAAGGAGTAAGCCTTGTCTACATGTCTCCTCCTCCTAAGGGAAATGCTAATCGCCAAGAAAAGCGACTCATTCCTGTGAATCCCTTTATCTTAGTTTCCGATTCACAGTCTCTTTGTGGTTTCGTTGAGAAGAGCTTAATCTGGATGTGCTGTGTAATTCACAGCTACTTGGCTAAGACCAGGCAGAAACATTCAGACCCTGAAAGAGGCTTTGGCCCAAACAGCATTCTATGCTGGGGCTTTCAAGTAAGGGCAGTGACAGACCACAGTCACATCTAGGGAAGTGATTGCTGCATGGGTCCCTGACTTCCCATACCTCCCTGCGAGAACTGGCTCCCCCAAGTAACCTGTGGCCCAGTGGGCCACTGAGGACCACTTAAGTCAGGACCTCAACTCACCTCGGACCTGGGGCTCCTGCCCTCCGGTAGGCTGGGCGTTCTGCCCCGCCCTCCTGCCTGATGACATCATGTTTAGGGTTGAGTCGCGGCATTAAAAAGCAGCCTACAGGCAGCCACGAGTCTACACAACCAACGTGCACGCCTTGGTCCCAGGCTACGTGCACACTGTGCTGGTGCACCGCTGCCAGCTCCGAGCGCCCCACAGCTCCGAGTGAGTGGCAGCTTTGAGTCGCCGGGACAAAGATGCCTCACCGCAGCCTGCGCGCGACTGTCGTCCTCCTGTTGGTGATCCTTAAGAAGCAGCCTTCCAGCTCAGCCCCACTCAACGGTAAAGTTTCTGCTTACTTAAAAAAAAAAAAAAAAAAAAAAGTCCTGTGCACTGAGCCTTGCCTGGGCAGAGAGAGGATTTCTGCCAGGCTCTTGCAAGATAAAGTAAAATCACTACTGAGTGAGTAAGGAAGTTGCTGTGTGCCTAGCACATTTTCAAGAAAGGATGCTAGCTTTGGGATCATTTGGGATGCACTGTTTGCTGAGGTTATTTGGAGGCACGTTTTTTTTAACGGTGCTTGGCGCACAGTTGTAGTTACTCATTTGCCTCTTTTCTGAGCACTACCTCTGGAGATGGGGCTTGGAAACTTGCTAGCCAGGATCCCGGAACCACGTGCATAGCGCTGAGAAAGGACTGTCTTCCTGTGTGCTGTGATCTGCAAGAAGAGGTGTCTGGCTGATCGTCAGAACCCTCAGAGAGGCAGTTAACCAGTAGGTTTCACACTCCGTGTCAAGGGGATAATGTAGCCCATCGTTATTCATTGTCTTTCCCCTCGAGAACTCTGCTACACCGAACCTACATGTGTGCGCACATGCCTTATTTCTAATTGTAATAAGGGGCTGAAACCCAAAGGGCAAGGGTGCTGAACAGAGTGTCAGGTTGAGGTGGGAAGAGGAGCCTGAATTGTGGGCTCATGTCCAAAGCCTGGATAATTAACTCCTTTGGAATAAGAAAAGGAAAAGCAAGCTTTAGCCTGCCTCTCCCTCAGGCTACTACTAACCTTAGGGAGAAAGTGGGGACTGGGTCCTGCTTGTTTGTGTCAATGGGTCCCCACACAGTGGTGATACTTGTGGGTGTACAGTTCTTGGGTTGCAATAGAAGGGACCAAGAGTGACCACAATGGCTGAACAATGATTCCCCTGGCCAGGCAGCAGGGAGAGAGCACAGCTCCTTCCCAGCGGTATCAGAGCTCTGCTCTCCTTCCCCCCTTGGAGGACCACACTGCCTGTGGGCAACAAGCCACTACCCTTTTACTGAACTTTCATCAACTGGCTGGCAGGGTCTGCCTACTGTCACCTTTCCCATGCAGTCAGGAAGAAGCAGAATGTGGGAGAAGTCCCACAAAAGTGATGATCAATTTTGAAAACTGTTAACTTTGGGTAGCTGCTAGCTCTAAAGGAATCTATGGAGACTGAAGTTCACCAGAAGTCATTTTAGCACCAAGCACCTCACGCAAAGGAGAGAAGGACTCTATTGATTTTTTTTTAAAGTTTGGGGCTCTCCATTCTCCTCTTTGTTGCCCCCTGCCCCCCTCCACACCTTCATGTCCTCCTCATTCTCTAAACTGCATTAGAGGGAGTTTGCAGTAAAGCTCCACTTTCCCCTCACACTGAGCAGTCTTAGCTACCGCTAAGTTCTAAGCTTTTACACTGCTATTTATTGGGTAGGTTTCTTAACTGCCTCAGGAGATGAAGTCAAACAAAACTCACTGAGGTGGACAGGAGACCAGTTAATACAAGGTTGGGGCTGGAGGGTTAGCTGAGTAAGGGGGTCAAAGTGTGCTCTTCTGATACTTGGGGGCTGAAATTTGTTAAAGCTGACGCTAAGAAGAGCCTAAGAAGAATGCCTAAGAAGAGCCCTCAGTCCAGGGGTGGGAGGAGCACAAGGTGAAGCTGAAGGTTTTCTGAAGACAGCATGGTGTTCTTTGTTGCTATGGCTGAGGGCTGGTTCAGTGAAGTCCATTGAGCCTGCTCTGCCTGAACTGAAGGTGGAGATCCAGGCAAGATCACACTGCCTGGCTGCAGTGTCATCAGCTCCTGGAAGCTGCTAGCACCCAAGGGAGGGAGCAGGCAGAGCAAGACCCCTGGCCTGACTTTGCCAAATGCCCTTTCCTCAGGGCATCTCCCTGCCCAGTGCCAACCGAGTTTGCAGGTTCTAACAGGCACTGCTGAGCTGCCCAAATTCAACTTTTTTTTTTTTTTTGGAAAGGTAATGGTTCTATTCTAGGAAGAGCTCAACTCCCACCCCCTTAGGAAGCTCCTGAAATGTATGGGAACATGGTTCATGAGTGATAACCATGCTGAGACTAGTAGTAGGCACATGGTCTATCTATGACAGGTCACTTTACATCATCTGTGAAAACTACACTCTTCTCTTCCAAGGTAGGATGTTGGTAAATAGTGCCTGAGTCTACAAAACCCAAGTGGGGACAATATTAATATATTTTCAAAGGTATAGAGAAAATACTTAAAGAGTCATTTAAAAGAACCCCAAACCATCCTGGCAAGTAAGTAAATGGTAAGTGACTGGGGTGGGGGTGATATTTGTTAAGAAGCTTCGCAGAACCATCTGGCTCTAAACTTGTTCAGATGTCTCATTTGATCAAAACTATCAATATGAAAATTAAAAACAGAATTAACACAGAGGCAAAGAAATGGAAGAAGGCAGTAGTAGCAATAATGGAGAAGAAAAAGAGGTGATACCAACATTAAAAAGAAAGAAGTGAAAAAGCAACACTTCTAGAAACCAGCTTTGGTTTAAGTAGGACTTTCCTGCTCATGGCGAGTGGCCAGATCCTTGACACTACAGTTTATTGAGAAACAAAGGAGAGCCAGGTCTTTATTCGTCCAGCTATTTCTCCCAGCCAGAGACTCTCGGAAGATGACAGACAAAGGGTGCTCAGGAGTTCCCTAGTGTACAGGGAGACACATCTCAGCTTGGGGGCTCAGTGTTCTTCCTGAGGGAGGGAGAAGGTGGGCAGCCTGGGAGACAAGAGCAGAGTCCTGTAACAACTGCTTAAAAATATCCCTCGATGTGGGAGTGAGGGACCTGTGTGCTGTGACGGGTGTGGAGTGGGAGGTGGTGGGTGGCTTGGGTTATATTCCTGGCAGGATGTCTCCTCCACATCCCTGCCAGGGCTGGCATTGAAACTCAGATGAGAATGGCAGCTCCCTTGGGGGAAAACATCTTCCATTTCTGCTCTCTGGTGAAAAGTTCTCCAGGATACAGTGTTGAATGAAAAGAAGCAAGATGCTAAATAGTGTTTCCAGCAGGGGAGAAGATAGAATGCACGAGTGTCTGGTCCATTGTGAGGGGCCCACTATCACTCATACACACGGTGTCTACTGGAAGAGGGAAGAGGAGAGAGAGAGAGAGAGAGAGAGAGAGAGAGAGAGAGAGAGAGAGAGAGAGAGAGAGAGAGAGAGAGAGAGAGGAGGAGGGAGAGGGAGGAAGAGAGAGAGAGCTCCCACTGTTTGAACCAACACATTGATTACTTTGGAGTTTCAAGTCACTTGGAATTCCCTGTCCAGTTAGTAATGTTTGGCTTTCCTAACTTGTCTGGGGATAGCATCTATTCCAGAAGCCCCTCTAAGTCCACATCCACCCCTGTAAACTCCCCATCCTGAGCTCAGCTCGGAGGAGACATGATTCTGGCTCTAAGTCAGGAGTTCTTATTTGGGGGCGCTGACTTCCTTTTCAGCCTCACCCATTTGAAAACTAGATGTGGAGTTTCTTCTTCACTTCTGTTAGCTCTGTTGTGTTGTACTTATCTGTTTCCCTCTGTTCTTTACAGGATCCAAGTGGACCTATGTTGGTAAGTAGAGATTCTAAATATTTATATATATGTGCCTGCGTGTGTGCGTTTGTGTATAGCACAATGGAGGATGCTTACATGGATTCTGTTCATCTGGGCCCCTGTGGGCTTCATGTCCTCATCTGCAACTTGAGGATGGAGTCGTGTAGATCAGTGCTCCTCAGACTGTGTCTTGGCATCAGCTACATTAGAATCTTCTAGAATGCTTTCTGAAAATGCAGGCTTCTGGGCTGAGCCTGAATGTAAGGAGAGACCTGAGAGACCTGTATTTTTAAAAACATTCCCCAAGGTGTAGATTTATTAATTTATGTACTTTTGCTGTGCTGAGGATCTAACACAAGGTCTCTCTCTCTCTCTCTCTCTCTCTCTCTCTCTCTCTCCCTCTCTCTCTCTCTCTCTCTCTCTCTCTCATTCTCTCTCTTTCTCCCTCTCTTAGGAGATGAATGTCTTAATAAGAAAACTAGAAGCTTAATGGACGTTGTTTGGGGTGTGGTGGTGGTTGGGAAAAGTTGGGCTGTCGGTGGAAGAGGCATTGATAGAGCATGGCTCCTCCTGGGAGTTACATTCTGAATTTTAACCCAAGTAGAAAACCTGCACTAGGCACTTTAACTGTGAGACTCAGAATTAAGACTTCCAAATTCCAGTAAGGATTTCTCCCAGACCTCCAGCTACAGGGACGCTGGCAGGAGGGAACCCTTCCTCCTCACAGGACATGTATGCTTCAACAAAGAAGAAAGGACTCCTTTCTGAAAGTTTGGCTCAGGCCCTAGAACTTAAGCTGTCAGTGATTCTGAAATTAACTTTTTGTGGCCATGTTGTAAGCAAGTGGATGCAGAGATGATGGCCAGTCTTCAGTGAGGCTTGTCCTATGTGAAATATGGTTCAGGGCTTCTGGGGGACTGGGTCAAGAACATGTTAGCGGTTTGGCCAGCTTGTAAGACAGTTGGCAGGGCTACACTGTTGCAGTAAATTGGCAACCTCACCACTGGCTGGAGTGGGAACAGGAAGACAGGCACCTGGCCTTCGGGCCAGTGTAGGAAAGTTAGTGATATTTTGATATGGTCAGAGTCTACTGCACAAGGTGCAGCATAGAAGTGACCTCAATGACCCTAGTGAGCGAAGAAAGCAGAGGTGTTCTGCCAATGTTAAAGCCAGGAGACTCAATGGCTATGATGGTGACAGTCAGGAAAATTGATTATAAGAGTAGACGCATACCGTAGGGAAGTCTGACCTTGGAATGTTTGGGTAGCCAGGAAGCATAGGAAAGTCACTGAACCAAAAGCCACATTCTCTCAGGCCAGGCCTCCAGGCACTCGGCACCCCGCCCCCCAGTCCTGCATAGCTCCACCATTACTAACATCCTTTATGTACTATGTACTTATTACGTGCAAGGAACGTTACTAGGTGGGTGGGTAATTAGAAGGGTATGCTGAGCTCTGTAGCTGGGAATTACTAAAGTTCATAATTCAAAGCAGAACATAATAGGTAGTAGCAGCAGATTGCAAATGAATGGCCCAGTGCTCTGATTGTCAGAGGAGAGATCCCGTGCTGGAAGGTGAAAAGACTTCCTGAAGGAACCACATTTCTACATCGGCCTTAAAAGAAGGGGAGAACTGACAGGGTGGGAGAAGTTCTGTTGGCCCAGGTGCCAAGGGCATCATCACACGGGCAGAGATGGAAGGCCAAGCAACTGGAATGGGAAGGCAGTACAGGAAGAAGGCTTTATAGAAGAGGCATGGGTTTGGAGGTCAGAAAGAATGCATCAAGCGGAGGAGGTCAGGAAGTTCTGCCTTGCTCTGCGTGTGGTGGGTAGGGGAGGGAGCATAGCTGGGTTTTAGGAAGAAGACACTTGGCTGATAGAAAGGAGATTGGAAAGTGCTGAGCCTTTGTGAAAACTCTGTTCTGTTCCCTGTCTTTACACTTACCTTACAAAAGGGCAGGGTGAGAGTCCGTCAAAGGAAGAGTCCCTTGGACAGGTTCTGTGTGTGCCCGCACGTGTGCCTGCATGTGTGTGTTTGTGTATAGCACAATGGAGGATGCGTACATGGATTCTGTGCCACTTGGGCCTCTGTGGGCCTCATTTCCCCATCTGCAACCTGAGGATGGAGTTGTGTAGATCAGTGCTCCTCAGACTGTGTCTTGGCATCAGCTACATTAGAATCTTCTAGAATGCTTTCTGAAAATGCAGGCTTCTGGGTTGAGCCTGAATGTAAGGAGAGACCTGAGAGACCTGCATTTTTAAAAACATTCCTCAAGGTATAGATTATTTATTTATGTACTTTTGCTGTACTGAGAATCTACCACAAAGCCTCTAGAGCAGAGGTTCTCAACCTGAGGGCTATGACCCCTTGGGGGCTCAAACAACCCTTTCACGGGGGTTGCATATCGGATATCTCAGATATCAAATATTCACATGAGATTCATAACTAGTAAAGTTACAGTTATGAAGTAGCAATGAAAATAACTTTATGGTCGGAGGGGGTCACCTCAACGTGTATTGTCACTGTAACTGTATTAACAGGTCACAGCATCAGGAAGGCTGAGAGCCACTGGTCTAGAATCTAGATGAGCACCGCCCACTGAGCCATACTCCAAGCCTCAGAGTCTCATGCACACCCTGAAAGGACTGTATGCAGACACTTCCCAAGATCCTTCTAGCCAGAGAGTTAGGGCTAACTTGCCCCCACCACTTCTGTTGGCATCTCACATACAAGTCAAGTCTCTACAGGGCTCTCTGGGTCTCTGCTCCGGCTCCCAAGCCTTCAGGCAGAATGAGGAGGGAACAGGGGACATCCACATCAGCTGTAGCTGTCTCGAGCATTGTTCCAGGACTGGCTCCTTTCAGTAGCCATGAGGCCTGGCCCAGGGCTGTTCTTCCCGACCTCTAGCCCTGGGCAGACCCCTGCCATCTGCACTGTGCAGTTAGAATGTCTCTGGGATGAGGAACCTGATAATACACGTTGAGAACCTAGACTAGGTTTTTGTTTTTGGTGTTTTGAGATAGGGTCTCTTCTTAGCCCAGGCTAGTCCCTAAAACTCACTCTGTAGCCAAGGATGACTCTGAATTCCGATTCTCCTGCTTCCACCCCCTGAAAGGTGGGATTATGGGCTTGTGCTACCATGTCCAATTTATGTGTCATTGGGATTAAACTGGGGCTTTGTGTTTGTAATCTACCTCTGAGCTACAAACCCAGCCCAAAGCTGGTTTCGATTAGGGGTGCACAGTCATCCCTCAGTGGGCATGTGACCTGGGGGACAGAATGAGGACAGCTTAGGCAGCAACAGGTCCAGGCCAGCAGCTGGCAGTTGGCACCTGTACCCAGAGTCACACAGGTAGATGGCAGGCTCAGCACTGGTGTTGGAAGGAAGTGGTTTTCCAGCAGTAAGGGCTGAACAGAACGTGACAAGCCCAACCAGTGCCACTGAATCACCTTGCCCCATGTTTCCTGCTGTCTGCTGCACATGATGGAACCTCTAGAAATATATGGGATTTTTTTTAACTGCTGTCCCTGGCACTGAGCCACTGTGTTGACCTCATGGCGGCTCTCCAGACACAGGGTCATCTTCCAGCCAAGATGGCCCAGGTCCTGCCCCTCCTCTGTTCCTGGGCTGGCTTTAGAATTTTCAAGGCTTGATCACGAGAGAGGATAGGTGTTGGAGCCGGTCCCCTGCCCACCTCCACTTTAAGCCAGTGCCCAGTCAGCCCTGTAGAGCTGAGTACTTTACCTGCTCAACTCTTGAGAGACTGACCTGCAAAGTCAGGCTATCATGTGAGCTGAGGGCAAACTCCAGCCTGCTAAAGCAAATCTGGGGCTACAAATTAAGAGAATGGGTGTACTGTGGGTAGCGAGGAGGAGGTGACTGGAAAGTGGCATCAGAGGTAGCTGGGTATACTCAGTTCCTTGGCATGGGTACCGAGTTCAGTTTATGAAAATCTACCAAGCTGTTGGCGTATGATACATGCATTTGCTTGTATATACATTAGACTCAATGCAAAAAGTGAAAAATTACAGCTAGCTAATAAAGACATTTTTCTCTGGTAGGCAGGTTCTACTAGCCTTATGTTAAAACAACAACAACAAAAATGTCATTGAGGGCCAGAGAGATGGCTCAGGGGGCAAAGATGCCTACCGTCTGACAATCTAAGTTTGCTGAGGTGGGACCCACAGGGTGGAACAAGAGAACCCACTCCTGAAAGTGGTTCTCTGACCTCGACACATGCAGTATGGTATATGTATGAGCATGCACATGGACACACACGCACACACGCACACACGGCATCCAGTGTATTTGAAACAGTGGAGTAACCAAACGGGGATGTCAGTATTGGGACTAATGAACCAAGAACAGAGAGTGGTCACCATCTCCAGTGGTACCAGATGCTAGGTTTGGATGTCTGCGGATCTGAGCCAACTTAGAAAGAGACTCAGCAACTAAGATGGACCTTCATCATCACACCGGGAAGGGTGGGTACCTGGAGAGTCCCACATCACCCACTCCCAGGGCATTGGGCTAGCCTCTCGATCTTGACATGTGCGTTGGGGATCAGTGGGGTCCTGGCTATGTTGGGGGGGGGTCGATGGTTGACTGCAGTAGAACACAGCTCTTCCCGCCCAGCTCGGTGTTAGCTTGGACAGCTTTGGCCTGGGGAGGACTTGGTGTGTTCCAGGCCCTGCCATGCATTCCCAGAACTGTCATTCTTTCTCTATGCCTACCCCATGCCTCCCACAAAATGGATTCTCCGTCCTTAACAGTTACTGGGGAGGTAGTTCATTCCGTAGAGTGCTTCCCACACAAGCAACCACAGAAGAGCTGTGAGTAGTGACACGTTTGTAACCCAAGTGCTGAGGACACAGAGACAGGCAGACCCCTGAGGCTTCCTGGCCAGCTAGCCTAGCCTAACTGGCTAGACCCAGGACCCAAGGAGACACCTTGTCTCAAAAAACAATCTTGACAGAGTCTAAAAGAGGGACCACTGAGACTAACTCTGGATTCTACATCAATGTGGACACACATGCACATGCTCACCCTGCACACACGTGAACGGGAGGAAATCGAATGGGATCCTCCATAGCCGCAGACATCACATTCACATCCCTCACGTCTTTCCGGCCCTGCCTCCACCTGCCCTCTGCCTGCCTCTGCTGGAATACAAAGCTGCTGCCAACACATGTGCCCTGGGGCCCTGCACACTCCTTAAGCCCTTCTTAGACTTTAAGACCCAGAAACGGAACACAGGAAAGGAGGCTGGGAAGCAAACATTACTTTCTACCCTAAAGCAGAGATGGAGACCCATGTGGCCTCACCCCCAAACTGCAGTAATAAAAGCAGGCCTGTTGAAGGCCAGGGGAGGGGCCGAAAAAGGCAGCTGGGGGCACACACAATTACAAGGCAGATTTAATTAAGGGGGTGCATGTCTTTCTCCAGTGTCCCACAGCTGCCATCCTGAGCATGAATAAGAGGCCCAAAGTACTCTTCAGAGAGCTGGAAACGGCCAGGCATGTTTTTCCTATTAGAGAACTGAACCTTGTCCCTGTGTCGGGGGATTTTCCTGAGGCCAGCAATCTGACCCACTCTCATTTATTAAATCTGGGCTCCAGTCCCAGTTACTGTTAATTAAAGCCATGACATGCAGGGTCTGTTGGGATGTGGTGTGGTCTGCCCACTTGCAATGGTCCTCATCTTTCCTGGGTTGCAGAGTTGGGGTTTAACCGTGTCCTGGAGATCTGAAGCTTTCCAGATCTCTGCGACTTCGTGACTACCACTGGCCTTTCCAGCCAGGCGAGAGAATAGAGGTGGCAGTATTCATCCCTACTGTTGGGTGTGATGACTGTGGGTGAGTAGTTGGCAGAAAACTGGGATGTAGAAATATGGAGACTCCAGAAACCGACAGATATTGGGCATAGCCACTAGGCCACTTTCTGGATGGCTGGTATTAGGAAGTAACTTGGCTGTTCTGTCCATAGTTATAAAACTGGGAGGGACAACATCTAGCTTGGTGTGTCTCAAAGCATGGTCCTTGGGCCAACACCATCAGCATCAGTGAGACTGTTAGATGTGCAGATTCTTGGCCCTGCCCCAGGCCTATCCACCAATCAGGAAATCTTCTAGGTAGCCATCATTTTAGCAAGCCCTTTGTATGAGTCTAGTGTCTACTCAAGTTTGAGAACTATCCCTGGCTTAATGAGGATCAAAGAAGATAGTTCATGGAACGAGGCTGGCTCAAAGCTAAAAGCCACACATGCCCTTGTCTATGCCAATACCTGATAACACTTGAGCAGCCAAGGCACCCATGTAGTCTCTCTCTCTCTCTCTCTGAATTGGTTTTATGGCCATCAGATATCCTCTTATATTGTGATTAAACAAAGGATATTTCTTTTTGAGAAGGGAAGAATTGTACAAAACACACAAGAGTTCCCCCTCCCCCAGCCCAGTGGTGTTTTTTCTGGCTTTGTTCTTCAGATAAGCATGAAGGTGGATCTAATTTCCTGGTGTTTTCTTGGCACTTAGGCACCATGTATCTGTCTGCACAGCCAAGGTCATATCAGCCAAGCACCCGTTTCCCAGGAAGCAGGCCTATCATGGATGCCTAAGCCTAAGAAGGAAACGAACTTGGCATAGGGTGACTCTGGGCTACATATGTCTAGATCCATGCAGGACTTTCATGTCTAGAGAGGAGCCTATGTATGGTTCCCTTTGCACTTGACCAAAAGAGACCTCTAAATTGGCATAAGAGCTAAATTCAAAGCTGGTGTGTGTGTGTGTGTGTGTGTGTGTGTGTGTGTGTGTGTGTGCTCCAGGAAGGCACTAGTAAGTATGGCTTGTATGATGTGTCACTGTGACAAAATGCCTAAGAAAAAAATTTTTTTAAAGAAAGGGTCTTACTGTGTACCTCTGGTTGGCACTTAGATCAGGCTAGCCTTGGGTTCATAGGGATGCCCTTGCCTCTGCCTCTCAAGCATTAAGATTAAGGGCACAAAATACCAAGCCTGGCAAGATAAGTTTTCTTTTTCTCATGGTTACACAGCTTTCGCTATCTGTCTTCACTGTTCTGGCCCTGAGTGAGGCAGGGCACCATAGTAACATGGTAGAGAGGATGGACGGGGGTGGGGCTACTCACCACATTGCATCCAGGGAGCAGAGAGGCAGGAATATCCAAATAGCTCCTTCGCAGACCCCTCCCCAGTAGCCTTCTTCCACCAGACATTTCTACCTCCTGATAGCCCATGAAGCTATGAACACCCTCACGGATTCCTGTATTTACGAAGTTGCTGTCCTGGTGAGTCAATCACTTCTCCATAGCAACACATAGCCACTGGAGACTAGACCTTCAATACATGAGTCTTTGAGAGACACGTTGAATCCAGAGCACAAGAGTGAAGAAAATGTTTGCAGAATGCTTTAGGGAGACACCCACAGGCTCTGAAGGAGACAGGCCCTCTCTCCTTCCTGATCCTTTACTGACCTGCCTCTGCCAGGTAGTCCTGCAGTGAAGCAGCCATGCAGCCCTAGCCAGATTATCCAGGGCAGCTTGGTGAGATGTAGACAGAGTTGGTGCACCTGCCATGGTCAAAGGCTCGATTATATTTGGTTCCTGATGACCTACTTTCCTCACATCTTAGCATTTCTGAAGTCAAGATAGATCTTATTGAGACAGGAGTCTCACTATGTGTCCCAGGCTATCTGGAAGTGTGTGGGTCATCTGTCTCAGCCTGCAGAGTGCTGGGCTGAGAGGCCTGTCTACCCACTGAGCCTTTGGTAATCCAGTTATTAGTGGCATCTCGAACCATGAAAGTATGATAGCTGCCTCTTGAATCTTCACCGAGAAACCATGCTCTAGATGCCAGGAATGTGGACAAAGGGGCAGAAATGAGTAGTTTCAATAAGTAGTGAAAGCAAGGGGAGGGATCAAAGGATTGGAAAGGCATTGAAAGGCTGTGCACACTCCGCTCCAGCATCTAGGAAGGACAGGGACTCATTCGGGTTTGAATACAGCTCTACAGAGCTTTCTATCAGTTCATAGCTCACACACTCGATCAGGCATGCTGGGTAAGCAAGGAGAAGTTTTAGCAATATAATTGATGTGTCCTTTTAGTTTACAGAAGTATCCCTTTACAGAGGAAGCCTTCCGAGTCCCCGACAGTCATTTGATTTGTGCCAACCAGGAAGGAACAAATCTTGGCTGCCACCTCCTTGCGTCTATAAAGGTTGACTCAGGATTGGCATAACATAACTCTAAGTCAGATGGTTCTGTTTAGCTCACCTTACCTTTTACAATGCTTTTGCAATCCGTAATGAGTGACTCAGTCTGCTGGGGGACCTCTGGGTAGAGTGGAGAAGACCTGTGCAATTCTCATAGGGACCCGTGCAGATTCCATGCAAGACAGGCTGGCGGAGGTGCCTCAGTCACAATGAGAGTGGGCTTTGCTTATTGTACCCAAGAGTGACATTAGCCAATGATTCCCAGTGCTTTTTTGGAGTAGCCCCTCCTTGGGAACTGCAAGAGAAATGGAGAAAGAAAACGAGGTGATACTTTAAGCTTGAGTGACAAAGATATTTTGTAGCAGGTCTGAAGCAGTTATGCAAGTCACTGTTTCCCTTTTTGGCTTTGATTACCAGGAAGGCCAGTCGCTCCAACTTGAATAAGTGCCTATTTATTTATTTATTTATTTATTTATTTATAGGTAGGGACTAACATATCCTAGGCTGGCCTCAAACTCACTTTATACCTGAGAATGACCTTGAACTTCTGACCTTCTTGTCTCCACCTTCCAAGTGCTGGGATCCCAGGCGTGTGCGACCACACCTAGTTTTATGCAGTGCTGAGAGTTGAACTAGGACTTTGTTCATGCTGGGTGAGCAACTGAGCTATGCCCCTAGCTAATTTTTTTTGTTTGATTTTTAAGAAATTACTACAATAATGAGCTGGCTACCGTGTAGTAATCGGAGACCAGAGGCTTTAGTACACCTGAGAGGATAAGTTTACAACATACTGCAAATATTTACTGAGTGAGTAGTTAGTGCCAAACATGGGGCTGAGGAAACAGACAGGAATTAGAGCTGAGCTCCGTTACGGGCCTGGCAGTCTGGAGACTCTGCAAGTAACTGGGTCTTAAAGCCCAGAGCAGAGAGCTCCCACTCAGTGTCGCGAGGAAAGGACTATGGCGGAGGCTCATACGTTTCCTGATGCTGCACCCCTGTAATACAGTCCTTCCTGTTATGGTGACCTCCCAACCATAAAATGATTTGCTACTTTATAACTGTAGTTTTTCTCCTGTTATGAATCATGATGTAGACGTCTGATATGCAGAATATCTGATATGTGACCCCTGTGAAGGGTCATTTGACACCCCCCCCCAGGGGTCACAACCCACAAGTTGAAAACCACTGGATTAGGAGCAGCTCACTGTGGCAGCTTGAGCTGAGACCTGAAGGTCATATAAGAGCCAGGGAAGGGCACCGGGGACAGAGAGACAACCTGCACAGTGGTCAGTGAGGAGGCTGGTATGAAAATGACCCAGAACCTCAGTGATGAAAGAAAGAACTTGGAGAGAGAGGAGTCTTCAGCCTGCTAGGGAGGCAGCAGGAAGCTGCTACTAGAATGTTCTTCTAAGTAGAAGACTCATGTGAGGGGGAAGCTTTGAGCAGGATCATCTTGACTGTGGGATGAAGAATGGATTGGGTGGGAAACACTGGGAAGGGAGAGCAGAGGATGTGAGGAAAGGAGAGTGGGTTCCAGATCAAGGGACCAGCGACACAGACATGGGCCTGCTGGAAGAGTTTAGAGCTAGACGGACAGCTCACGGTGTGGTCTTCTTTTGGTGACAGCCTGCTCAGCTCTCAGCTCAGCTTCACTGCATATATTCATGCAGGCTGACTGTCACTATTGCCTGGAAGGGCCCTAAGGTAGCACGGGGAAGAGGAGATGCAGATGGAGCCATCCAGGCCTCATCCCCATTTACAAATGAGACCAAGGAAACAGTTGGCAAGAGGGTAAGCAGAGCCAAAGGGCCGTGCACAGCCAGACCTGGGTCTCCTGACTTTCACCTGAATCACTTCCCCAGGCGTTTGGCAATGCTTGCTTTATGCCGGACTGTGCTCCTACATGACATATCATGCCATAGAGGAAACGCAGGGACTGAAAGAAAAACAAAAAAAGGAAAGTACACAGTGTAGACGTGTCAGAGACACATCACGCCAAGTTAACTCGCTTTTCTTCCCCTCCGTGGGATAAAAGGCTTGGTGGTTAAGGAAAACACGGCAGACTAATGCCTGTTGATATAAACAAACATTAGACAGAGCTCATTGCGGCATGCTCGTGGGAAACGCAGGTCAGATTGCTGTGATTGCTCGGAGGAGAGCAGAGTGGCGGATATGCTTGAGTGAAGGAGCCGACCAGCGATGGCTCTGGCCTACAGGCCTCAAAGGGATGGAGGAGCAAGTCCCGCAGGATGTGAGAAGAGCTGCATGCAGAAATGGTGGGAAGAGAGACTCAGCTCGTCCACCCTTGGTCACACATGACCTCTGTGCCTAGTTATGCCCCTCTCCTGACACCTTCATCTACTTAGAGGGTCCTCCCAGTTTGTTACTGAGTCGCATGTTTGTGCCTCCACATAATTGCTTGGCTCTATCTTAAAGCCTCTGCTGGCAGGTTCCCCCCAGAGTCCCCACTTTTGATAGACGTGTTGTTGTCATGGGTCCATCAGCAAGGAGGAGGCAGGGAAGGGTCTCATCTCGAAATGGATATCTGGGAGAAGACTCGAGAACCACAGGGGCTGAGCATGATCCTTGCACCTCAGGAAGCACAGGTCCCTGCTTCATGAAGCTATCTCCCAGAGCGGCCACTCACAGCTGGACTAGCTGTGAGACTTTGGGTACCTTGCTTTGATTCGCAGAGCTTTGCTCGCAGGATGCAGGGGGCAGCAGCCATCTCACAGGGCAGCTGTGAGACATTTGGTGTTATTTGTGGACGGTCTAAACATGAACTTGGTGACTATTGATGAAGAGCTTTCCCTCAGTGGTTGCTGGTGACCTGCTGTGTACCGTGCAGTGTTCTGGGGCCTGTGAGTGGTAACGTGTCAGTGAGGAACCATGCCGGCCCAGGAGGTGAGTTACTCGGTGACTGGCTCCAGAGGTAGGTGGTGGGGAACTGAGGAAGCATCCATCTATGGACACAGCTCTGGGATTCAGAAAAGGCTCTAAGGAGACCGTGACACCTGATCGAGGGTGGTAGGGTTTCAAAGGAGACACCAGTCTGAGTGAAATACAATGCCCCTGTGCACTGGACAGAAAACAAGATGCGTTTTAGGTGAAGTAAAAGGGAGACACTACTGTGAAAGGTTGGAAAGCAGGCCCTGAATCTGGGAAGGGACCGAGATGCTTCAGCTCTGAACGACCTGCATTCCAATAAAATAGTTCACCTTGTTTAGACTGTCCAGAAAGGACACCAGCGCCTCACGGCTGCCCTGTGAGATGGCTGCTGCCCCCTGCATCCTGCGAGCGAAGCTCTGAGAACCAAAGAAAGGTATCCAAGGTCTCAAAGCAGTACTGGCAGCTCGGGGAGATGGTTTCAAAGCCTTTGGTTTCCTCGTTGTGCTTCAAACCTTTGGAAAAGACTGTTGGAAGTAGTCTATAGTGGAACATCATTAAGGATGAGAACTGATCATTTTTTTTCCATAAAGGGAAAATGAAGGGAGTAATCTCTCTCTCTCTCTCTCTCTCTCTCTCTCTCTCTCTCTCTCTCTCTCTCACACACACACACACACACACACACACACACACGAGCTATAAGTTATCTATCAGAAAGAACTTTCCTTTTGTGAAAGCTACTAAACTCTTGATCAGCATTCAGAGGCCAATCCAACTTCACCTTAGCTCCAACTTCACTCTAGGGAAGGGCAGAAAGTTCTTGTTTGTTTGTTTGTTTGTTTGTCTGAAGTAGTAGTCCAGGTCCTTTAACAGGCTGGGCAGTCAAGGCTGACCTTGAACTCCTGATCTTCTTGTCTTGACTTCCTAAGTCTTGAGATCACTGGTGTGTGCCATTGCATCTGGTTTTCTGTGGTGCTAGGGACTGAATGCAGGGCTTCCTGTGAGCTAGATAGCACTCTACTAACCTAGCTGCAGCCCAGCCAAAGCTGATGTCTTCTGATACAATCCCCACTTCTTCTCATTTCTGGGTTCTCCAGGGACTGGTAAAGGGGATGTTTTATGATGTCACAACCCCCTCCACTCCTGTTTCCCCACCAGCTCTCATAGATCCAGTAGGCTTTACCTCCTAGCCACCTCTGACCCCTGTCCCTTGTGTTGAGAGGTTGCTATGGTGAGAACAAGGGCTTCCACAGTGCCCGGCTCAGCCTTGTTAGTAACTGGCCATGCCGGTAGCCATATGTCTCAGTTAAGGACCTTTTGGCTATGATGAAAGACCATCACCAAAAAGCAAGTAGGGGAGGAAAGGGTTTCTTTGGCTTACACTTCCATATCACTGACTGTCATTGAAGGAAGTCAGGAGACTTTCTGTCTATGCTCTCTTGCTCTTCATGGTTTGTTCAGTCTTCTTTTTTTTACAGAACCCAGAACCAGCAGTCCAGGGATGGCACCACCCTCCCCTCATTAATCAGTAATTAAGAAAATGCCATATAGCTGGATCTTAACGGAGGCATTTTCTTGATTGAGGTTCCATACTCTCAAATGACTTTAGCTTATGTCACGTGGACATAAAACTATCCAGCCTACCATGTTATTCCATCTTTCTGAGCTCATTTACCTTGTCCACTAAATGAGAACATGGTACCTATGTCATAGGGTAGCTTTGCAAATAGAAATAACTCAGAACTGTGGTCCAGCCCTCCACTGTTCTAGTGAATTAAGTTGCACAAGAGCATGCTTTGGTCTTTTGCCTGCCTTTTCCCCGAGGTTGCTTTTCTGCCACAACAGCAGAACTGACTTTCGACAGAGACTGTGTAACCTGTGAAGCTGGAAATCCCTCTCATCTGGCTTTTTTTGTAGGAAAACTTAGTCAATGCCTTATCAAAGGGTTGCCTGGGGCATATTCAGTGCTCAGTGAATCATGACTTTGTTGAAAGAACTCTAAACCCAGTAGGTCTTGGAGTTTAAGAAAATTTAAATAGAAAACTAACTCCTGCAAATTGTCTTCTGATATCCCTACTCAAACCATGACGTGCATACATGTGCTCTCTTGCTCGCTCTCTCTCTCTCTCTCTCTCTCCCTCCCTCCCTCCCTCTCTCCCTGTCCTTCCCCTCCCCCTCTCCTTGTCCCTCTGCCCCCTCTACCCCTACCTCTCTCTCAAAAGAAAAGAAATGGTGTGGAGGGGAATCTAGAATAAACACAGGTTGTCAGCGTTCCCTGAGGATGACCTCAGTGTCCTGTCTTTTCAGATGGCAGGGACAGTGTCAGCCTCATAGGCATCAGCCTTGTCTTCGTAGGCTGCAGTCCCTGTACCTATGTCTTCTCATCCCTAAAGCCAGCCCCCTACTCCACGTTTCTGCCCATGATGACTGACAGTGAGAGCAACCACTCCCCTCAAGAAAATGTTCACTGTGAGTGTTATTTGGTTGCTTCTTCCCTGTGCCCTGAAGGAACAAGAATAATCCTCTAGTCCAGGGCTTCTGAGATTCTGCATGACTGAGCTTTGTGGTGGGATTTTTGTCATAGATTGGTTCTGTGCCTTGCAAGATGCTTCCCAGAATGCCTGGCTTCTGTCCAGCAGATGCTGACAGCATGCCCCTACTTGTGATAACCAACAATATCTCTACACATTGCCAAATGTTCCCCGAGGGGCAAATTGCTCCGACTGAAAATCACCTGGCTTAGTCTAAAATAACTCCACAGGTGAAGCAACAAAACTGGGTCCAGAGAAGATTAAGTTCATGCTTAGGAAAGCAGGGTTCTGTGCAATGCAAGGGCACGTAGACACTGTGCGTGTGTCTGATGGGTCCTGTTGCTTCATTCGGTAGAGCACTGGGGCTCGGCTGGACTCTACAGCTGGCATCCAACATTGCTGGAGAACCTGGATAGCTTCTACCCCCTGTGTTACTAATATGCTCCTTCCCCCTCCCCTTCCTTTCCTCTTCCCTTCCTTCTCTTCTCTTAGGCAAGGGATTGGCCTCAATGCCTTGTGTATCCTATACAAGTACTCTTTCATGAGATACAGCTTCAGCTAAGAGAAGAGTTGTGTGTGTGTGCGTGTGTGTGTATGTGGTGTGTGTGTGGTGTGTGTGTGCATGTATGTGTGTTGACCTACTTGTATGTATGTGTGTAAGTCAGAGGTTAACACTGGGTGTTTTCCTCTATCACTTTCTATGTATGTATGTATACATTCATCCATCCATCTATGTAATCTATCTATCTATCTATCTATCTATCTATCTATCTATCTATCTATCTGAGACAGAGTCTCTTACTAAACTTGAAGTTTACAGATTCAGCTAGCCTGACTGGCCAAGAAATTCCAGGGAGCTGCCCATCACCCCAACTCAGGACTGGGGCATCAGTGAGCCTGACATTTATGTTGGTTGTAGGGATCTGAACTCAGGTCCTCATGATCGAATGGCAAGCGTGATACTGACTGAGCCAACTCCCTAGCCCAGAGCATTTTCAAAGGTCCCCTCCTACAGTACCAGGAAGGCCGCCCTAGGGTATGAACATGCTTATGAATCCAACGCCCCGTGCCAGCTTGTTAGCTTCTTCATTTTCATATCTAACTGTACTTGAGAGGGAGTATTTGGATACTTGCATGTTCACTGATTCATTTATCCTTCCCCCAATCGATACCAATTTGCTCGGGGGAGGGAGGGGCTGACCATTTGGTGGCATATAGGAGGGCAGAGCCAGAGCCTTGCCCAAAGTGGATTGATAGATAGTTAAAGAGAAGTAGACATGAAAACAGATATTGCAGCAAGATGGCTCAGCCTGAATTTGATCCCTGGGAGTAACATGGTATAAGAAGGGTCTAGATCAACCCAGAGGTGAGCATAAGAAGAAAAGCAGGGAAAAGCCGCCAAAGAGCTCACATTAAGAGACAGGCAGCCTGGGGCTGAAGAGATGGCTCAGCCAATAAAGGCGAGATTTATAACCAAAATCTCAAGAGACAGGCCACCTCACAGAGATTCAGAGGAACTAGAGATCTGAGGTGACAACTCAGACAAAGCCATGTCCTGAAAACAGTGAGAAGTTTTAGAAACAGCTGGAGCTGCAGGGCTGCTGAGAATGACGTGATCTCAGCACTTGGGAGGCAGAGGCAGGGGGATGAAGAGTTTGGGGCCAAGCTGGACCACGCAGTGACATCTCGTCTTATGACATAAAACAGGAAGAGACAGAAAAGGAGCAGGGGCGGCAAGACAGAGCACGGCAAGGGTGAAGCCTGTGAGGAAAATGATGGCAGAAGAAAGAGCATGTGGATTCAGTGGTCTGTGGACAGGGGATTGAGCAGAGTGAGCGGCCAAGGTCTGATCAGCAGGGGAAGTGCAGAAGGGAGTAGGCAGACGATTCTTGTTGCATTCAGAGCAGAGTGAAGCCGGACCAGAGCAAAGGGGAGATTCTCACCCAGTGCACAGACATGGAAAGTCCACAACTAGTCACCAATCCAGAGCAACATTCAATTTAGATAGTCCGATTTTCCTTGAACTCCTACGAAAATGCCAGCCAAGCTATAGCCCCCTCCCAGCCTCTGGTATATAACAGTTGAGCCCCTGAGAAGGGGGAGGAAGAGGGAGAGGCAGAGCAAGTGCTTCTGTCAGCAGGCAGGCAGCTGCACCCCTGAGGAGAAGCACCTGTGACATTTACAAGTGTCTCTGCCAGGGAAGCAGCCAGCCAGGGAGGCTGCCTCCGCCCACAGTGTTTGCTCTCCCACGGGTCTCCTTTCCGTGCCAGGAACACTGTTCTATCCTTTGTAGCTCCTGATATTTCAGGTTTTCTCTTTCTACCCAGGAGCTTGCTATGAGTGATAGCCTTCTTGACCCCCCCATCCTTTTCCTACCAACTGCTTCCTGGGTCCGGTCACAGCTTGTCTCCTTTTAGCCAGCAACTCCTTCACATGAAAGGACAAAAGCAACTTACCTAGAGTCAAATACTTAAATTATAACAAGATCAACCTTATGAATGGTTAAGCAAATTGTAGCATATAAACAGAGTGACATGGTTCTCAGCTGTAAAAAGGAGTGGACTGAATGCATGCTCGAGGGACAAGCCTTGGAAACAGGATGATAAATGAAGCCCCTCTGGGACCGGATACCATGTGACTGACTCTACATTAAATACAGAATAGGCAACTCCATATAGAGGGAAAATGGATTTGTGGTCACCAGGGGCTGGAAGGAGGGAGAATGGGTAGAAACCATTGATTGTGTTTGGGGAGTGCTTGCCTGGCATGCATGAAGTCCTGGGTTCAGTCCCCAGCACCACATAAAACCTAACATAGTTTTACATGTCTATAATCCAGCACTCCAGAGGCAAAAGCAGGATCATCAAAAGTTCAAAATCAGTGGATTCTATGTGACTTTGACCACCATGGACTCTGAATCCAGAAACTCAAGGTCATTGTTTAAACTTTATTTATCTTTAGTGCATTGGTGTTTTGCCTGCATGGGAATGTTGGATTTTCTAGAGTTGGAATTACAGACAGCAGTGAGCTGCCATGTGGGTGCTGGGAATTGAACATGAGTCCTCTGGAAGAGCAGCCAGTGCTCTCAATAGCTGAGCTATCTCTCCAGCCCTCGAGGTTATTCTTAAACTACATGGGAGTTTGAGGCTAGCCTGGGCTATATGAGACCTTGTCTCAAAATTTCATTTTAGTTGCTGCTATAAAACAAAACAGCAACCTTGCCTTGACCCAAGAGAAAAACACAGCCCTGGCTCCAATCAGACAAGGGCCTTTGAGCGGATGAGGGCCTCCACCAGCTCTTCTCAACGTCAGCTAAATATTAGGATCTCTGAGGCAGTTCAAGACCAGTTAAGCAAAACCTCATAGGCAGGGCCAGGCAGGATTGGAAGCTCACAGAGATTCCTCTGTGTGGCAAAGGTTGAGAAATAACGCTTTAGCACAGTGGTTGACAAATGTGGGGCCCAGCCCAGCCACATCAGCACTTCGGGGAGGGGGGGGTTGGACATGCAGAGTTCAAGGTTCATCTCCAAACTACAGTATCAAAAACGCTGCGTTGTAAGAAGTTCCCATTTAGGCATGGTGACCACTCTTCTGAGTCTAGACCATGTGAGCCAATCTTTGAGTAAAAGTCTAGAAGCCTCTGTTGTGTGTTTGGCTCTGTGATGGCTGTTGTGAAAATACAGAGGCATACCGAAGCCCTCAGGCATCCTGTGGGTTAGGTTCTTGGAATAAGATGGGTCCTTTATGGCCGGGTAATATTCCATTGTATGTCTATGCCACAGTTTTGCTTATTCATTTCTCTGTTGATATGAGTTATTTCCACCATTTGGTTTTATGAATAATATTGTTGTCTGGCCAGGCTAGTGGCCACAGTGTGCTGTGGATTCAGCAGTTTCCCACACAGTCAATGAGTCAAAGAAAACCAGCAAGAACATCGTGCATTGGGCTTGCACAGGCAGCCGCTCGTTTTCATCATCAGGGTAGGCTAGCACCATGCTAGCAACTTGCACTAGCTTGTAGCTATTATACTTTCTATATTCAACATCTGTTTGAGAACTTCAGAATGTCCGGGCTCTTTTTCAGGAATCACACATACACGTATAAAACTAGCTGCCACCTAGTGAAGCTTGTCTTAGTCCTTGGCAAGCGCCAGGATCATTTGAGGAGGTGATATTCAGTAACAGATCCTAAGCCCACCTCCAGAGTCTGGTTCAGTAGGTCTAGATGGGGCCTGAGAGCCTCCATTGTTTTCTGGCTTTTCTTATATCCTTGCCTTGTAGCTCAAGGTGACCTTGAACTTTAGATCTTCTTGGCTCTACCTCCTGAGAGCTGGAATTACTAATATGTTCCACTATACTTTATTTGGTGCTGGGAATGGAATCTGGGGCATCTTGCATGCTAGGCAACTGCTCTGACATCTGAGCTACATCCCCAGTTAGAATATACATTTTGAAGGAGCTCTAGGGAGATGATGATGATGGCAATGATGATGATGAAGATAATGTTTCTCTGAGGAGTAGTTTAGGTACCTCTTGACTATTGGGGTAGAAAGGCCAGCATTCTTTTGCTAAGTATAGTTGCTGAAGAAATGAAGAGTGCAGAGGGCCCTGCACAGCACAGAGGATGGCAAGTATTTAGATCTGCCTTAGAGTGTGAGTGGGTAAATATTCTGGGGAGCTGCAAGAAGTCTAGCCCACTGGAATAAAAAGGAAAGGTGAGAGCAGGGAGTTGCTGGTGGCTTCTCTGTGATCAAAAGGGTCTAAGACAGCAGCTCCTGAGGGCCTGCCAAGAGGTGGCTAAGACAGAGAAGCAAAAGCAATTAGATAACTCACCTTTGGCATCTTGGAAACCCCACCCTCCTCACTATACAGAGCTTCAGAAAGAGCCTGACAAAAGCCTCGAGGTCAGAGTGTGACTATGGAGCCCTTTGTCCCTTACCCCAGCAATACTGGAAAGGAATATTGCAGAGGCTTATAGGCGGGCGGGAGGATGTGTGGAAGAGCAGGAGAAAGACGCTTGCAGCGGCTAGCAGAATTGATTGGCAATCCCAGCTTCACCCTCCCAACCTGTACCATCAGCCCCTCTCACCATGGTAGGAACAGAAATGATGGCAGAAAGACCTGGGGTGCACTTTACAAGTCCCAAGCTGATTCTGCCTGTTAAGTCGACACAAATTAAAACTGACACAATGAAGATAAATCAATACAAAGGATGACTTAGGCATCTTTAGAAAATTCTGTCTATTTTAATTGGTCTATAATGTAAAATCCAAGGGAAAGAGTGGCCTGCTGGGGCAGCCCCCTTCAAACATTTATAAGTAAGGAGTCGTTCTGGCTTGGTAGCCTTTGCTCTCTGTCCCAGCCAAGGCCTGATTCATCTCTAACATTAACAAAGGGAAAGTATCCATGCCAGTGTGATTCCTTGACCTCTGTTAGTAAATAACACAAGCAGAAAGCCTCGACCATCAATTATTAACCTGGCAGCTTCCTTCTCTCTGGCTGGATCTTGCCTTCATGCTTGTGTCTGACCACTTGGTAGACAGGGACGCAAGCCAAGTCCCAGCCAAGTGTTCCTAGATTTGTTGTGAGAAGCCATATTTTCTTAATAACTTCTGAAGCGAACTCCAGCAACTTAAATGTACTTTAGATATATTTTTAAAGTGTGCTTCTATATCCAAACTACATCCTGGAGATATGTGCTTTTGAGTTGGTTTTAGAGGGAACAGAGGGATCCTTTCCTTCTGGATGGGATTCTGGGGGCTTAGCTGCATTTCCTGTGGTTCCAGCCACAGACTCAGGAGGAATGGATAGCCTCTCTATATGAAGTGGGTACCAGCCGCCTGAGGGGAAGACTTCTTCAACCTGTGAAAGACCATACACTAGTTGGTGTCAAATAACTCCTGCTCAACTTCCCCACAGAGCAGCTTCTTCCTTGGCAAGAAACCTAGTGGGCCCCAGGTTCTCTCTGAGTGCAAGTCTCCTGCACATCTGGCATGTACCACCTAACAGCTTTAGCAGGCCTGTAGGCTTCTCAAGCTCTCCATCTGGAAGGCTGTTCCTCCATCTTTGTTCATGGGTCATTTCATCTCATCTCTTAAGTCTCCACTTGGATGGCATCTCCTTCAGGAAAGATGCCTATACCAGAGATGGAGTGAGGTCTCTCCGTTTCTTCCACCACCGCCCTTGTTCAGCCAATGGCAGACTGTGGTGATTTGACCTGTGTAGAGGTTGCTTATTTGTGACTCATTATTGGTCTTGACCCCTGGAATGTAACTCTACAAGGACGGGAAGTAAACCTGCTTTCATATCAACACTGAGTTTAGTGCCCAGCATACAGAAGGCACCTTTGTGAAGAAATGAATAAATTCACTTCAAAATTAAATAGCGGTTCAAAGGATATTAATTAGAGATTTTTCTCCTTCATTGACTATGGCTACTCAGGTGTGTGCGTGCGTGTGTGTGTGTGTGTGTGTGTGTGTGTGTGTGTAGGCCAAAGATCGACCCTGAGTGCTGTTCCTCAAGAGCTGTCCCTCTTATTTTTGATAGATAGTCTCTCACTAGGACCCAGGGCTTGCCAGTTTTAGGCAAAGCTGGTTGGCTAATGTGCTCTGGGGAGCCTCCTGTCTCAGCCTCTCCGGCACTGTGACTGCAAGTACCTACCCACTCGTGTGCTCATGCCTGCAGGACAGGCACTTTTTCCAAATGAGTTTCCACCCCGGCCTCGGAACCCTCTGTTGTTATTGTCACTACAATCTGTCTTGTTTAGCATGCGTTTGTGGTTGGTCCACAGTCACCAATCATTTGTGTGCACATTTGTGTACTAGGACTAGGCACGGTTTTATTCTTCCCAGATCTCTGAATATAACAACCTAACCGCAGCCTTGAGGGACTAACCAAAACCCACATTTTCACTGTGTGGGAAATATGACCGTTGGTTGGCAAAAAGTCACCAACATCTAGAATGTCAACTTTGCCACAAAGGCAAGTTCTGATCTGTTTTTGTAGCCAGTCCAGTTTCAAGGGATCCAGCTTCTTCCTCTGGCCTCTGTGGGCACTGAACTCACATGCACATACTCACACCCCCACACATATAAACATAATTAAAAATCATAAAAAAATTGTTATTAATCTTGAGAACATAGGACAGCCAGTAAGAAACCGTAAACAAGCCTTATGGGTAATTACATGGTTCATGCTTTATTATTATTATGATATATGCTATAACGTGGATGTATCAGGTATATAAACACAAGAAATTACTTAGCCTAGACATTTTTTACCCAGACATCATGTCTGCAAACAGGTTATAAAAGTATCCTTCAATCCCTTGTATGAATTATTTGCTCAGAGCAACGGTGCGTCTACACGCTGTGTGCCTAGATGCACTGAGGATACAAACAAGCTCTTAAAACTGCTCTGAGATGAACAGAGAAAGCTGAAAACTCGCTGGGTATTTAGTTATACTAATAAATTATAAACAGATTTTACATGGGAAATGAGCTTATGGTTTAAAGAATCCTTATCTTTAATGATACATAAATATCAGACATGTTGCTTCATCTCCAGCCCATACTGTGTTTTTAATTTTGTTAATGCTTACATTTTTCTGTAATCATTAAGACATTAAGACATTAATCTGTAAAATTAAGACATACGAGTTGAAGCCAGGCATGGTGGTACATGCCTTTAATCCCAGCACTCGGGAGACAGAGGCAGGCAGATTTCTGAGTTCGAGGCCAGCCTGGTCTACAAAGTGAGTTCCAGGACAGCCAGGGCTACACAGAGAAACCCTGCCTCGAAAAACAAAACAAAACAAAAAACAAACGAACAAAAGACATACAAGTTGAATGTAGTTGTGCATGACCTGTGAACCCAACACTGGAGTCAGACACTGGAAGCCTGGCCCAAGTTTGAGACCAGCCAAGGTTAATTTTGATGTAAATTTTGAGTTCTAGGCCAACTAAGGTTAGTCAGATCTTGTCTCAAATAAAACAAAAGTAAACAAAGGAAAAGAAAGCAAAGGTACAATTTTATATATCTCTATCTATCTATCTATATTTCTTTAAATAGGTAGGGATGAGTACAGGGTTATAAATCACATCTTTGTTTTTAAGATGGCTGGTTTGCTCTGGCTGGGTCCATCTCAGAGTGCCAGACATTCAGACTGTTTTCCACAGTGGATCCTCCTCTCCCATCACCTTTGCAACCTACAGGATCTCAGAATATCTGGTTGGGCTTTTCATTATCTAGGTACCATTTTCAGACAGGCTGCTGTGTTCTGGTCTTTAGCACACAGCAATCTCTCACTGGGTGTCTTCTTCAGACCCGGATGAATTCTGATCTTACAGACTGGAACTTGCCCACTCTTACTTTCTGACTCCTGGTCAGGCCTCCTTTCCAACTTCTGAAAAATGCTGTGCCCACAAACATCACAAACGTCCTGTGCTGAAAATCTTCAACTTTTCAAAACTCATCGGTGTTTCAAAACCCAGTCCAAATTTTGCCAAAGCCAGTGTCTGCTTTTCTATGACTGAACTTAGCCAGTTTAGAGGTTCCCACAAGGGCAGTGACTCAACCCTTCTTGCACCTGAGTAGCCTGAGGCTATCTCCAGACTACAGCTCTCTCCACAGTCTCAGACCTTTGAAGGCCATTCATTCCCTATGAACACGTAATGGACATGGTAAACGGTCTCTTAAGCTCATTTTAGAAATTCAGCCCACAGAGGATGAGAAAAGAAAGTGTTTGGTTCCTTAGTGGGGAGACTCGAATATACATCCATGCAGATGGCAAAGGAGATCAGGGAAGGAAGGTTGCATACAGGAGAAAGAAATTTGTTCCTGGAAAAAGCAATGGCTTTGAAATCCTGGACAGGATAGGGCATTTTAAAACTTTGAAAAACAGCTAGTTTCTGCTTTGTCTTAGTGAGGAGTAGGGGGGGCATGTTGGGGATCAGAAAATATTTGGAAGGACCAGGCCACAGAAGCAAGGCAGCACTCACTCAGTCTGGTTACAGAGGGAGAATGGAATCAGTCTGATTAAAGCCGGTGAGGGAACCTGGCATCATGACAAGAAGGTGGAGACTGGGCAGCCTGTGGAGGGCCCTTGCAGATGACATGGTGAGGGTCTAGCCTGAGATGGAGGAGGCGGCCATGGAAAGTTGTGACTCAACTAACTGAGAGCAGAGGACACAGGGCATACTTGGCTGAGGGCAGAGAATACAGAACTCACTTGCCTGAGGTTTTGAGTGTTGGAGGAGTTAGGCCCAGGTGTTCTCTGACAAGACACTAAACGATCAAACTGTGATCTGGGTCCAACATGACTGCTGCAATCTGTGGACCTTATTGAATACTAAAAGTTACAAATATACAAACAAAATCTTATAAACTTGTAACTCTACCAAGAAGTCTGCACCAACGTCTAGGATATGTGCATCCTCTCTTTAACATCCGCGCTCCCCCCTCCTCCTGACATCCATGCTTTATCTATTAAAACTGTCCCATTGCCAACTCCAACTTTGCTTCATCCTGACTCATGCTGAAATTACTTTTTTCTGTACAGTCAAAAACCCTAGTTTCGCTGGAGTAGATGTCTTTAAAAAACTCAGGCTCCTACAGGATGTAGAAGGTGTCTCTGTCTCCCACTACTATCTCTGGTAGGGGCCCACCTGAGATGACCCTGAAGCATTACTGAGTTCCTTCATAGAATGAAGATCCTCCAGGCTGAGACCCTCTCATGTCCTCTCCCTCAGGGAAGGCAAGTCTAGACTTTAATCCTGGATAGGCAGGATCTAACAGGATGCATTCCTGTTCAATAGTGAAGAAGTTTCAAAACTCTTATATCATCATCGAGCCATAAAAATAAGGAGCCAAAAATCTCAGGAGGGGGAAATTGAGAATGGATAGAAAGATGGGGAAATTGGGAGGTCATAAGAATGGGGGAAAATCCTCTCACTCTGTAGACTGATTGACACTTTCTTCAGCTAAGAGCCAAGAATTTTGGCATAACTAGGATTCACTGCAGACATAGAGACATATTCTCTTTTCTATAGATACTGCAAATAAAGACGTTAAAATAGCAAAGGCTAAGGGCTGTAGCTCTGTCGTAAGTGAACTTGACTTGCATGCATGTGGCCATCGGTTTAATCACCAGTACTGCAAATAATAATGATAATCATAATAATGATGATGATAACAGTAATAATCTAAGAGAATGGTAAAAAGCAATGAGGAACTCGTGAGATGGCTTGGTGGGTAAAGGCACTTGCTAACAAGCCTGCTGACCTGAGTGCAGTCCCTGGGACCCCCATGGTAGAAGGAGAGAACTGACTCCACTGTGCTCGGTGGCATGCACATGTTCATGCACACAGGGCAGGTATGCATATATGCATGATATATAAAACTTAAAAAACTTAAATTACCCTTAAAGCTTAAGCATATATGACCGTTGGACTTAAAAAAATTACCATGTGGTGTATGATTGGGGGGGGCACACAGGAAACTGTAGTCAGTTCTGCTTCCTTCTTTATGTGGGTTCCAGGAATCAAACTCAGATCATCAGCCTTGTGCATCAAGCTCTTTCCCTACAGAGCCATCTCACTGGCTCATGAACTTTGGTTTTAACCTAACCCCTACCCAGCTGTAACTCTTATAAGCTTTCTTACACGAATCTTATAAGCACGAGTATGAACCCTGCTTATAGTGAAAACATGCATGAACTTCTTTGTCACTTAGATCTAGGAAAGACTCCATAGTCCCTTATGACCTCTGTGTTTCATCCTATCAGCTTACAATACCCAGCACGTTTAGAACTCACCCAGGGATCACATTCACTAAAAGAAGATGGAAAACCTCTTAGAAACCCTTTAAACAATGTCACTTCAGAAGCCACCAATGTTGTATCTGGGGCTGATGTTAAGACACTTAAATACAAGTCACTCTGGAAGTGTGCACCTGTATTCAATTTGCCCTTTCCCAAGTGCCCTTCGCTGGCCCCTAACACCCACACATAAATCTGTTAGCGCTATTTCCTCATAAGCCCCAACTTGGCTTCCTTGGGGGGAAAAATGATCTGATTGTAAAACTGGATGCCGATTGGATTTGGTAATATTAAATTCTAACTCTGCAGGGGCACCAATGGGACTGAGCTTTTGCTTTGAGACCTTGTGGTTTAGAAAAGCTTACTAAGACACGTGCAGTTGAGATTAACCTGGTTTGTTTCAGTTATCCAGGCAAACAGTGAAGATGAAACAGGACTGGCTATAACTCATAAACTGTCACAGCTTCACAGCTGGGTGGGGTGGAGTTCACCTTGCTTATCTCTCTCTCCTGTTGGATATGTTTGAAAATTCCCTACACCCTTAGATAATGTGGGTTCTGTACCCTGGGTCTCACAATTCCCAGTCAAGAAGTCCTAAGACACACTTTGAGCAGTGCAGTGTTATATTTCAAAACAAAGATCTGTCCACTCTTTTGGCACCAGTAGGGAAATTCATGAACTGGAAAGAAACAATGCATTGCTTTTACTTGGGAAAACAAGCTTTGGGATACACATGGTCTCTTTCTGGATCATGGGGTGGAGGATGGTGATGGGAGCCCACCAATGGAACAGGTACCATGGAAACCTAGAGCAAAGGCAAGTGTTTAGAGGAGCTGCTTTGTAAGGCAGGCTCTCTGGCAAAGAGCACTTGGCAAGAGACTGAAAGCTAGTGCTGGGTGTGTGGTTCAGTTGGTAGAATGGTTGATCCATACATAGTACCACATAAACCAGGCATGATGGTGCATGTCTGTAATCCCAGCACTGGCAAGATAGGGGCAGAGGACCAGAGGTACAAGGTCAGCCTGAGACACACGAGACATTGTCTCAGGTTTAAAAAAAAAAAGATTGTGAAAGCTGAGACTCTATTGAGAAATTATAGCCTTCAGTAACCCTCCCAGGATTACTGTGGCTGCAAGTCACAAAGTCACATGGGCTGGACAGAAACTGAGGACAATGGCAAAGAGTCTTTACTGTAATATTTGATATTGGTTGGATACCTAGCCATGTATCTCTCTCTCTCTCAACCAGGAAGTCATGAGGCTGTATGATAGTGTCCCCAGCTGTGCAAGAGCCATCTTGTGGTGGTGGTGGTGGTGGTGGTGGTGGTGGTGGTGGTGGACCCTATGAAGTCACAGTCACCAGGCCACCTCCCACAGTGTAGGATGGAAAGCAGGTTTCCTTTACAGCAAGTAGGCCCAGCCATCCAGACCCAATCCTCACACAGATGAGCTCGAAAGCTAAGAAGAGAGTCTGAACCTGAACATGCGAGCTCATTTTCAAATATTCTTTTTTTTTTTCTTCTTTTTAAAGGCAGGGTCTCATTTAGCCAAGCTAGTCTCAAACTCGCTATGTAGCCAGGGATGGCTTTGGGTTCTTGATCCTCTTGCATCCACCTCACATGTACTAGGATTGCAGAGGACCAGCAAGATGGCTCAGTGGGTAAATGGGTTAACTGTGAAAGCCTGAGGACCCAAGTTCATATCCTGAGACCCATGTAGAGAGCATGATATGGTGGCACACATCTGTAATCCCAGCACTCCTATCCTGAGATGGAAGGCAGAGGAAGGAGATGCCCCAGAAGCTCACAGACCAGACAACCATGCACGCGCGCGCACACACACACACACACATGCACGCACATGCACGTGCTCACACATACACAGTCGGGGGGGGGGTGATGAAGCAGCACTAAGATTCTGGATATGTACCAGCATAACTGGCTCTAATTCTTCTTTGAAGGGATAAACAGCATGTGGGGACTTCAAACGGGTAATCAAGTACCCTTAGAGAAAAATAAGCCGGAAACAGGTGGGAGAATTAGTGAACAGGCGAGTACCTGCCATGTGCCAGGCAACGTAGGAAATGCAGGGATGAGCGAGGCACTCCTTGCCTCCAGGGAGAATGTGGGGGAGAGAGGGAGGAAAGAGATGCACAAAATCTCCCAGAGAAACACCCACAGAGAAGGCACCAAAGCCTCGTGATCCACGCCAGGTAACTGATATTAAGCCTTAGTCTACTTGGGGCACTTCATTCATCTCAGTAACAAGATACTTTCATCTTCTCCCCTTGGCTATGTCAATGTTATAGATTTTTCAAAGGATCAAAACTGCTAAGAGAAACAAACCATGCTGCTGATGGTGGAAGAAGGGGGAGGGATGGAAAGGGTTCTTTTAGACCCTGCTGCCATACGGACCTGTAACTGGTGCCAAGGACAGAGGCCAGGACTGGGGCAGGTGGTGTCTACATCCCAGCCTGCCCAGGGACACCAGCATCCTGTGCCTTCACTTCTTCAATGGGTATCTCAGCAGATGCATTGGAGCTGCTTGGTCATGAACAAGCCTGGCACAGAGGGAGAAGGTGCTTATATCTTGGATCTCAGGAGCCAGAAGGGACCTTCCAGAATACAGTATCCAACACTGCCATTTCTACTTAGGTTAATGGCAGCTCTAGCAGGGAACATGACCTGGCTGGGGCCACTCACCAAGGCAGTGAGACAGTCTTGCTCTCTGGGTACTCCTGGTCCAGTGTTCTCACTTCTGTTTCTCCTGAAGGCTTTGCCCACACTGACTCTGCTGTCTTTGATATACTTATTTTTCGTGCCCTCAAATACCTAATGTGGCTTTAACTCCTAATCGAGTCTACAGGGGACACAGCTTAGACAATTACTTCCTTATACCTCCCAGGATCTCAGTTCTTTTAGGGAAATGTTTGCTGGTAGCCTGAAAATCCATTGAATTTCCATGGGAGATAATCTTTTACACAGATTTACATTCCTTCAGGACTTTTCCCTGTGAGAATCACGCAGTTTTCAGTGGTTCTCAACCTTCTCAATGCTGAGACCCTTTAGTACGGTTCCTTGCGTTATGGTGAGCCCCAACCATAACATTAGTTTCATTGCTACTTTAGAACTGTAATTTCGCTACTGTTATGAATGGTAATGTAAAAATCTATGTTTTCTGATGGTCTTAGGTGACCCCAAAAGTGCTTCATCCCATAGGTTGAGAACCACTGCTTTATCTGACCATGGAATGTTTATTTCCATTCACAGAGGAGCAACTGCTAGCCCATATTTAGCAAGGATCATGAGCCTTGATGCTTTTTAGTTTTAAGCCTGTTTCTCCTCACTGAGGACTTGTCATTTTTATTACAATAATTTGATTGTAGTATTACCAGGCTTCCTTCCAGTTAAAACTCTGCTGTATTTGGCTCTGTGGTCCCAGGCCTATAATTACTTAATGTTTTTCAATCATCCGTTTGGGATTGCATCCTGCACTCTAGATATAGATATCAGGAGTCTGTATCCAGGGTTCCCTATCGGGAATCTCACACTGTGAATTGATTAGCCCAAAGACCTACTTGAGCTATGGTCAGTCAGATACCAATTTCACAAACCTGGCACGGTTCAGAAGATTCATCAAATTTTCCCAACTAGGATAACGTCCCCTTAGTGTCCAACCTGGGGGCCTCAAGACTTAGAGTAATTCCTGGATCATAATAGGTGTTCAACAGTCTGATGGTGTATTGCTGGATGTCACTAGTTTTCATGTAGGGAGGATAGGCATTGTGTCAACATGGGAATAAAGTAGAGGTTGGGTGAGGGCTCTAGTTTCTGTGCTGAGTTACTCTAGTCTTTCATCCTCTACAGCACTTGAATGGCAGGTGGTATTAAGGTGTTTGCTAGGCCTGATTCTGTAAGCTGCTATCTCCAGGACTTGAATAGTTTACCTCTAAGACTAGGACTGGCCTTTCTTCCTCCTGGCGGTTATAATGAGCAAAGGTATTGAGTATTTCTTGTGACTCTCACTACTCTTAGATAAGGTCCACTCAGATGCCAGGGGGCAATGCAGACAGTTGCCTCTCAGAGACTACTGCAGTTGTCTATGGAAAGATAAAGGAGAGACTAAGAAACCATTGTGTAAATAGAGATTAGAAGATAAAGAAAATTTCTTGTGGAAAACTGAGCTTGAGTCTCTCCTAGGTCCTGCTGGGGAAAAGAACTGGTCCAAGAAGTACCCATCGTGTGGAGGCCTCCTGCAGTCCCCGATAGACCTACATAGTGACATCCTTCAATATGATGCTAGCCTCGCACCCCTCCAGTTCCAAGGTTACAACGTGTCTGTTGAAAAGCTGTTGAACCTGACCAATGATGGCCATTCAGGTAAGAGAGAGGCGGGTCTGAGTCTCCTTTGACTCCCTGGACATCTGGCTAGGAGGAGCTCCTCTGAAGCACCCAGGAGAAGGGGCTAGGAAGAGGCTGTATGACATGCCTGACCTACTATCTACTGTGTGGGGGAGGGAGGCAGGGGAGTTGTTGGAAGCCCTGGCTCCAGTGATTCTTTGTGGGTAGCACATCTCAAAACTACATCTCTTGTGGGAGGAAGAGGGAGCAGATTGGCTAAGCTTCCAGGGTGAATTCTGGGTTATCACAAACTATTCAAGGCAACAGCAATTTGGCTAAACACACACACACACACACACACACACACACACACACACACACACACACCCCAGGTTTAGGAAGAAGTCTTTCTAATCTAACAATCTAGCCAGGAATAATATCCTCACAAGAGTGCTCAATCGCTTACATTTTAGTTGATTCCAGATGTAATTAAGTTGACAATCAAGATTAGTCATCACAGATACTAATGAGTCATCAGACTGGGTAAGAATTTTAACTACCTTGAGTTGTCACTTAGAAGAGGGACCTATTGATATACTACAGATTGGGTATACCAGAGTCTCTTGTATGGTAGTGCTTCTTAAATAACAATTATTGTAATTCTCCAATTTGAAAAGTTCTTCATTGAAGGTTCTAGTATCAGACAGGAGCCCGATATACTGATTAGTAAAGAAACATCCATCATTGGCTTAGAGTTGATGCTTTGCAGGGAGACCCATGAAGGTGTTGGTGCCACTACAGTTACACTAGGGAAAGAGGGCAGGTGCCACATCTGGAGGCATCATTGCTCAGGTCTGCTCCATGGTCCTGCAGCCACCTGTGCCTGTGCGGTGGCTGCCTGTGGGCCTGCTTTCTAGCAGGGTTCATCTGGCCAGGGCCCTGAAGGCTGTTTCTCTGTTCCTCACAGTGAGACTGAATCTGAACTCAGACATGTACATCCAGGGTCTCCAGCCTCACCACTACAGAGCAGAGCAGCTACACTTGCACTGGGGAAACCGCGATGACCCCCATGGCTCTGAACACACCGTGAGTGGGAAGCACTTTGCTGCCGAGGTGAGTGAATGACCAGTTTGGTAGAGAGGACCTGGCACTGGGTCCCCCTTCCACAGCCACTGGGATAGAGTAGCCTTCATAGTCTGTCTCCACTCTTCTGTCTCCAGAACAGGAAGGTCTCGCTCCCCTGCACTTATCCAGATCCTTGTCCCCTCCTTTGCTGGACCATGCTGAGTTTGCCTGTTTCTTTTACTGTATGATGCTGTTGAGAAGGCTGGTTTTGCAGATGACATGGTGGGATGCATCTAGACATCCCCTTCCCTTGTGCAGATGAAGACCTCACAGCTTGCCTGGCTGCCGCAGCTCATTACTTAATCGTGTCTGCTTCTCCTTGCTTCTCAGTCTTCACACATCATGTTTGCTTACAAATGCCTTTCCCACATCACTGGACTTGGGAACACCAGGACACGGACCCAGACCCACTCTTGCAGTTTCCCATAGATTAAGGGGTGACTGGCATTAAGACGTGGAGGGCATTGTGATGATCAGAGATTCTCTGAAAATGGTTTGGGATGTGGGTGCGGCGCTGTGACATGCCGCCTTGAGAGGGATGGTGAGGGGTCCTGAGTTCTTCCACCCCAAGGTGTGAGTTGGGGATGTGGCTCTGAGCGCATACAGGGAAATAAATAGGAGGAGATGAACGCTGCTGCTCAGCCGGCAGATCCCGTGGTAAGTAATGATACAACTATTCTCTCCTCCGTTCCCAACTGCTGAACTGCTTAACGTCTCAAGCTAATTACAGGTCTCTTACAAGTGTGGAGGGGCTGTGATTCTGCCCCAGTGGAATGGTATGACTGGAGGCGCACACATTTCGGAGTAGACCCTTCCTTCCTTGGAGCTCAAGAACTGCAATTTCTTGCAAGTTAATTGCAATGTTGAGGCTTCTGCTTCTCCCTAGGAGAACAAAGTGGCAGCTACGATGTCGGCTTGGAGAGTTTGTGCATTTAAAAATATTTCCAGGGTGCCGGAGAGATGGCTCAGCAATTAAGAGAGCGTACTGCTCTTACAGACAACCCGAGCTTGATTCCCAGAATCCATGTGGGGAGCTCACAGCTGCCTGGAGCTCTAACTCCAGGGGGTCTGATGCCTTCTTCTGGCCTCCCCAGACACCACAGTAGCATGCATGCTCTCTTTGTCTCTGTCTCTCTCTGTCTCTCTCTGTCTCTCTGTCTCTGTCTCTGCCTCTCTCTCTTTCACACACACACACACACACACACACACACACACGTTTGAGACATAATCTTACTATGTAGCCCCCATTGGCCTAGATCTTACTATGTAGTCCAGGCTGGCCTTGAACTCACAGAAATCCTCCTGCTTCTGCCTCTTGAATGCTGGGGCTGAAGGTATGCACCACCATACCTAACTAAAATAAAAATAAAATCTTTTAAAAATATTACTAATTGTGCCGGGCACTGGTGGTGTACGCCTTTAATCCCAGCACCCCTGGGAGGCAGAGGCAGGTGGATTTCTGAGTTTGAGGCCAGCATGGTCTACAAAGTGAGTTCCAGACAGCCAGGGATACACAGAGAAACCCTGTCTTGGAAATATATATATATATATATATATATATATATATATATTACTAATTGTTACATTCTCTGCTCTTTAGCTAATCATCAGACCAAGACTGATGGTCATGGTTGCTAATACTCAAGACAAAGCAGCAGGGTGGTCCTAACTGTCAGATTCTGTGCATGGAATCTCTTTGAAGTAGGGGTTCTAAGGGCTGGGGATTGCAGAAGAGTCTTTCTGAAGCCCCTCACCAGGGAACTCCCACAGTCCTGGATTAGTTTTTACCTCTTTTTTTATTTTGTCTGAATACATTAAAAGCAGAAGCAGACCATAGGGTCAAAAGTCAAGTAATAAGGATCTTGGTTAATTTAGACAGATAGACATCTACTCTGTTCTCCAAACCATTCCAAGATGGTGTGAGTTGTGTGGTAGGCCATCCTTTATATGGAAAGCTAGTGAAGCCAGAGTCCCCAAGGAAGCCTTATCACAAGGTCACTTAGAAGAAATAACATGAAAGTCAGGCATGGTACTATATTCTGTAATCCTAGCTCTCAAGAGGCCGAGGCAGGACGATTTCAAACCCAAGGCCAGCTTAAGCTAGATGGTAAGATTCTGCCCACCACCCTCAAAACGACCCTGGTTCACTTCCCAGCCCTCATCTGGCAGTTCACAACCATCTGTAGCTCCAACCAGCGCCCTCTTCTGATTTCCACTGTAACCAGGCACGTTCATGGTACGCAGGAAGATAGGCTTGTGGGCAAAACATCCATACACATAAAATAAAGTGAAATGGAAAACAGCAAAGGCCACATAATAACATTGAAAATAGACCTAATGCTGAATTTCCTTTAAAGAGGGAGATGATGCGTGACTGGAAGAAAAAGAAATCCAGATCAAATCTCGATAGGCAGTAATTTCCGAGACATGGAATAAAAATGCACATGTTTGTATTTAAAGTTATCTACTACAACGTCTTCTGAAGGCTAGGTGATACTATCTTTAGGATTAAAAGTCAGCTTTAAACATCACCAGAATTTATAATAACAATGGTCATAATATGTGCTTAGGTTTTAAATCTAGGATGTCTCAAAAACTTCTCTTTATCTTAATAATTAGTTTCTGATCAATGTTCAGAATTTTATTTGGAGAAGATTTAAAAAAAAAAAGTCTTAAAATCTGACTGATAAGGCCGGGCAATAGTGGCAAACCCCTTTAATTCCAGCACTCTGGAGTCCAAGACAGGCAGATCTCTTCAAGTTGGAGGCTAGCCTGGTCTACAAAGTGAGTTCCAGGACAGTCAAAGCTACATAGGGAAACACTGTCTCAAAAAACAAGCAAGCAAACAAACCAACCTAAGCTGGTAAAAACCATGCTATGATTTTTGTCCGCCTGAGGGATGAACACCAGTGTTTTGTGCATTTCAATTATGATTAAGTTGTAGCTGGCAACTGGTTTTCTTCCCCACCCCTACCGCTTCCAGATCAACTACAGAGATAACAAATTATAGGAGACCACTTGGCCCAGGGCCCAGGCTCAAAAAAAAAAAAAAAAAAAAAAAAAACCACTGAAGGGAGAAGAGTTCCAAAGTACCCAAGCGTTTTCACAGTGATATAAAAATCCATCCATCCATCCACCCCCCCCCCCCACACACACACACTCATTCATGCCTACTGTACCTCTGCTACTTTCCAGGTGCCTTATCAGACAAGAGAGGTCCAGTGAATAAGATAGGATGTGCCCTGGTTTGCAGGTAGAGAGGACTGGGGGGAAAGAGAAACCTGGGGAGGGATGGTAAAGGTAGGGGATCAGTTCTTTGGGGAAGAAGAGGGACAGATGCCCATCTTTCTGGTTGGTTCAAGTCTTCTGCAGAAACAAACGGTTCCTGGGAGTTGGTTGTTCCCTCATGGGTACCTTCTCTCCTATTGCAGCTGCACATTGTCCATTATAACTCAGACCTGTACCCTGACTTCAGCACCGCCAGTGACAAGTCCGAAGGCCTCGCTGTTCTTGCTGTTCTTATTGAGGTATGAGGTGTTTAAAGGGCTTCTTACCTAAAGTCTGTAGAGAGAAGGTATCAGGACTAGGCATGTGTTCTGTGCACAGCAGTCTGGAGTGAGCTGCTCCTGGCTGGCCCTGCATTGCCTCCAGAGCAGGATGTGGTCCTCATAAGGCTTCTTCTCTCTTTTCTCAGAGGAAGCTTTTCCTCTATCTAGGCAGCTGAAGAAGACATGTCTTTTGTGACATTATAAATATGAGCCCCCATCTCTAGCCCTGTTGCGTGGTATGGGACCACCTGGCTGGGGAGGGCCTGTGTGGTATAGGGATCTGTGTTGCACCATCAGATGAACCCATCACAGATACAACACCTAGCATCCAAACTCCATTCTGGAATGAATGATTTAATCTCAGGGAAATAAGAGTTGAACCTGGCATGCCTGTAATCCCAGCAGGTCAGAGGTCCAGGCAGGACTACTGAGAGTTTGGGGTCAGCATGGGCTACATATAAAAATTTTGATCTCAAAAATGTGGAGGGGTGGGAGGAGTGTTAAGAAAGGAATGACTTCTAATCGGCTTGCTTTGTTTTCCCCCAAGAGGCAACGTGTTTCCAGTTCCCAGTATGCTTATTTATTTGGCTTGGCTTTTGTTAACTCAAAGTGCTTCGAAGTTTCAGGTTAAATGGACTGGTTGTAGTCTACCAGGCTCACATCAGATTACTGGGAACACACCTAATATACCGGGACACTCAAGCCTGGTAAAACTAACTATCATGTGATGCAAAAGGTCAAGAACACTATACTAACTTTCAACAATCTGGTGATGGGTCAGAATTTTCCTTATAAGGCAGATCCCCAGGGAAGGCATCCAGCCAGGCCATCTGATGACAACTGTCAACTCGGGCTGAGCAGATCTTATTTTGTCCCAGCTCAACCTGCCTGATCTCTGTTGCAGATAGGCTCCGTCAATCCGTCATATGACAAGATCTTCAGCCATCTTCAACATGTTAAGTATAAAGGTGAGGGTTGCTTGGCTACTTATTCACTCACTGTTACACAGAATGTGGTCACACTGATGTCAGCTTAAGAATAAGAGCATAAGGGGGTAGGTGCTGTCTGTGTTCACCACATTGATTGCAGCCATGTTGCTGGGCAATGTTGTGACACTGAGTCAGGTGGCCCAGAAAAGAGCACATTCCCCGCTCTGGCTCTGAATGTTTAAGCTCAGTTACTGTGCCTAGATATGCCTCTCCTAGCATGAATTAAGCTGACACCCTCACACCCAGTGTGTCTCTCCAGGCCAACAAGTGCTCATCCCAGGCTTCAACATTGAAGAACTTCTGCCCGAGAGCCCTGGGGAGTATTACCGCTACGAAGGGTCCCTGACTACACCTCCTTGCTACCCTACCGTGCTCTGGACAGTTTTCCGAAACCCTGTGCAGATTTCCCAGGAGCAGGTAACAAGCCAGAATCTGTATGGCATCTTGTTCCCTTCCAGAAGCTGGTCTAATCAAAGACTTGATTTCCTCAGAGTTCCATTAGCAGCTCCTCAGAACCTCTCCAGATTGGACCTGCTACTGAAATGCTGTAGAAATTACAGACTAAGCTTTAAGAGGAGCTAAACCGAGCTAGGAAAATGAGCACACTTCCCACAGTTCTTTAAAAAGAGCTGCAGGTCTGTGTTTGCTAATATACCCCTCAGTGGCTGGATGACATTTACTGTCCTTGTAGGAGAGAGCCTGGCTCCTTTGGTGGGGCAGAATAAAGATCATAGCAGGCTAACTCATGGGCCGTGGGGTTGCAGTGATAGGAGGCTCACTGACTTTAAGCTCACAATCTAGCTGTGTGAGCTGGGGAGCCACGTCATTAGCTACCATCTCTAAGCTGCTTGTGTTGGAAGGCAAGGTTAGAAGTTCTCAGGATCACCCAACTTCTGAGCTGAGTCACTGCTCATCCTGCTACCCCACAACCTGAAAGCATGAAGAAGAAAAGTGTAGAGGAGGTGGACAGTGTTGCATAGTAATCACCTACCCGAGTCATCCTAGTCAGCCCTCACTGTCAAACATCTGCTCCTTACTATGAGCCTCTGTGCTGCAAAACCTCGATAAATGGCAGCCGGTGGGTGGACAGGAGAGGAGATGAGCTGAATCAGAGGTGAAATGTGTGGGGAAGCAGCAATAGCCAACCCAGGAGCTGCCATGGAAACAGAGTGCATCATATTCACGGTGTGTGTATGTGTGTGTGTGTGTGTGTGTGTGTGTGTGTGTGTGAAATGTCAGGGAGCCAGCAGCCAGATCACCAGAGGGCCTCTTCCCTCTGTCTTTTCATGCTGATTTGGCCATAAAATCAGCCCACCCACCCCCCGAACTGCCTTAAGAGTTGGGTTCCAATTCAGGGTCATGAAAAGAATGTGGTCTTGGTGGGGAGCTGAGGAGCCCCCCTTCTCTTCAGCTTTCACTTGGGGGGCATTCTGGGGTCATCAGGAACCTTGACAGCAGAGAAGCACCCAGCCCAGCTCGACAATAGTACCTAGTGAGACCCTCAACTTTCCCTTTGTTTTCAAATACTTTCCGCCAAGCACCTCATGGGCTGATTCAGAGGGTTCCCTCAAGTCCTCTCTCCAGTCGGCCAGTCCAGTCAGCAACACCTGTTCATAAGACCCATTCCCACTTTCCCCCCTCAGCTGCTGGCTTTGGAGACAGCTCTGTACTTCACACACATGGATGATCCTACCCCCAGAGAAATGGTCAACAACTTCCGGCAGGTCCAGAAGTTCGATGAGAGGCTGGTGTATATCTCCTTCCGACAAGGTGAGGAAGGTTCTGAGGGGAGGGAGAAGCAATGTGCTACCAGATGTCTGTTTCCTACTAAGGAAGCAGTGTCCTTTGGATACTGGCTGAGTCCCCTGGCTGCCAAGGAACCTGAGCACATCCAAGAGCTTTGGAGAATGAGCTACTGTAGTCTCCCTTCAGTGTTCTTCATGTCCTCAAGACCTTGGAAAAAAGTTCAGACCATGATCTTGAAGTACATGGACCAGAGCGCTTGTTAAGTCTGGGAGTCACCCACAGGTGGACAGGAGATGTTTTGGGGGGTCTCTCTGCTCTAAGGATGGTTATCCTAAGACACATGGAATCCTTTGTATGAGGAAAGACTGCTTCTAACTTCCCACCCTAGATTCTCTTGTATCAAGGGCTATATACCCTGCCCTCAGCCTAGCAATACTACCAATATTCATACTATCTACACACATTCATATATGCTCTTTTATAAGTTCAAGGCTATAACCCATGTTTATGGCCACAGCAACTCAAAATCTAATGTAGCAACTGGACTCATTAGGCAAGAAAGTGTTCTGGTTCACAGCCTTTTTTTTTTTATTAATCTAATCCTGAACTTGCATTAACAAACACATTCCAAGTTGAATAAAGCTTAATAGTTTCATTTATTTCAACTGCTAGGGACTCATTATTCCTCCTAAGTCTATAACTGTAACGATTAGGAGAAAATTAACATTTCACTTGCTCAGAGCCTCCATCAGAACGCTGAAAGGCTGGGGTGGGGGATAAGGAAAACATCCACACCCATCTTCAAACCTCTGAGGTCACTTTTCTCACCTGAGCTCCCCCAAATTTGGGGGTCTTGGATGGTCAGAAGCAGTGCAGAGCTGCAGAAGTGCCCCCATCATCTCCTCATGGATCACTAGGGCCAGATGTTCATATTTTAAAGCCACCCATAGGCTCACCTGTTAGAGGAGCCATGCCCTCATCTCACCTGATGCTTGTTGTTGCTGTTGTTGCTTCACTATGTGAGATTATAACTGTCACCTGCTCGGCTTAGACACGCGCCAATGAAGACTGTTACAAAGCCCTTGCCAGAAGGTTATTAGAAATCTGCCCCTCTGAACTGACCCATCGACATGGCCAGCATTGTGCCTGTAGGCTATCTCTGTGGGTTACCCTCATGCCCGAAGATTTGTCTCTCATGTTCTCCTCTCCGGATACCCCTCGCTTCAGGTCACTCCCCTCCTCTTCAGTTTCTGAGTCTGAAACACAATCTGGGAACAGGGTAGCCCTTCCTGTAACCTGAGAATGAGTAAGACAGTGACAACCCACTTGCTTTCTAGGGAATGACTTGGGTGCCTGGGATGTTTTCATTTGCTCTCCATTCTGGGTACAACATTCTCCTTTCCCATTCTTCTTAGTGGACTATGGAGTACTTAGGGTTGAACAAAAACAACTTCGGTTCTCTGTATTCTTGCAACAAGGTCTCGTGTATCTCATCTCAGGCTGCCTCCCAACTCAACTAAAAAAGTCCAGGCTGGCCTTGACCTTGTGGTTCTCTTGCCTCAGCCTCTTGAGAGGTTACAGTTACAGACATGAGGCACCATACCAGGTATGGAATGACTTCAGTTCTTTAACTTAAAAGCCTGGAGATGAGGACCATCATCCACACAGCCCAGGCAAGATTTTGCTTATGGCTGAAGGGCTGCAAGAGCTGTTTTCTGAGGTCGTCTGTATCTATTCTTGGAAAAGAGGTAATATATGCTTTCCCTGAAGTCAGGAAACCTCCATTTAAGGACGTGAACAAAACATACCCTTCTTTAGGTTGGGTTTCCTTGGTCTTGCTGGGCTAGAGACTTGCTCTGACATCCTTTCAGTGACAAGATATTAAATATGGATACTAATAACTGCCAATCCTAACTTTACATTGCAGGGTCAGAGCTTGGGGGCGGTTACAGAGGATCAGAAGAAACCGTTCAGGAATTTGATTATGACAACTAAAAGTAAACCCACTTGTACGGACGGACTGTGGCACTGGTGCTAATTAGCCATCTTCCTAGATGGGCTCAGGTCTAAGTAGCTGCTTGTTGACTGGACCATACAGGCAGTTTTGTAGCTGAGTGCTTTGGTAGATCCTGCAAGATCTGGCTGGAGTAGATTGAGAAGGCTCTAGACAGAAGCTTGAGAACTAATTCCTGGCTTCAGACGTCAAGATCAAAGCCCAAAGGCAGCTTTGCCACAGACCCTCCCGCACGGCTTAGTCAGAGCTGCTGCTTCTGTGAGGCTAGATTCAGCTTTCTCCTTGGAGAATCTGTGGCCGTTCAAGGCAAAGTTGTTCACTTAGACACTGGTTATAGAAACTTGGCCAAAGTACTCCCCTTCCTTGTCCTCCAAAACATAGGCAGCCAAGGCTACTTCCTGAGGCAAGATGAAAAAGCAGCCCTTAGGAGACTCAGCTCCTCCTACCCCTCTGCTCACAGGTGCCTGGATTCACAAGGGCCTCTCACAACCAGCCTAGGGCAGGTCTAGCTAACATGCAGTTTCAGGTTTATAGTGTGAGCCTGTTTAAGCACATGGCAGTGATTTGGATTCAATTCTTTGCAGACTTTTCTATGTAGGCTGTTTACAACTAGTGTCTATTATATTCAGAACTTCCTTTGGACGTTAATGAGATTTAAGGGATCCAAACATTGTTCCAGGAACAGAAAGCAAGGTAAAGAAAATCTCTAGGAGGGAGAGAAAGTGTGTGTGTGTGTGTGTTTAATCAATTTGAAACAAACAGGACTGACCCATTTAACTCACCCGTTATTTCCCTAGAATATGCTTATAAAAGAATCATAAAATCTGCTTTCTGCCTGCAAGAGGCTTGTACTTGAGCTATAATATAGCTCTAGGGTGGGGTTTCTGAATCCTGGCATGACTGACACACAGGACAGGATAATTCTTATAGTGGGTGCCTCCCTGTGTCCTGTGGCATTAGCAGGAGTCCATCATCCTCACCTACTAGATGCCAGTGGCACATTTCCATTTATGAGATTAAAAAAAATTCTCTAGACATTGCCCAGTTCTCTAGGGGAGATGGAGCAAAATGGCCCCATTGAGAATTGCTATCCCCCAGGGATTGGTCAATGACTTTGTAGGTTTAGGACTGGTTTTCTCCCTATTAGTATAGGATTCTAAAGTTGAATATCATATGCTCTGATATTTATTTGTAATTAAATGTTTATTTTTATTTTATATGTATATGGCTATTTTGCCTGGCATGTAAGTTTGTGTACTATGTGCGTTCATGTGCTCCAGGCGAGCAGAATAGGGTGTTGGGAACTGTAATCACAGATGGTTGTGAGCCACCATGTGGGTGTTGGGAATTGAACGCAGCTTCTCTGGAAGATCAACCGTGGAGCCATCTCTAGTCTTTAGTGCATTATGTCATAGAAACCTGAGTATTGGATAATGATGCTGGACAAACCAACGCAAGAGAAGCCTTGTTCCCATAGCCCTTTAGAACTCAAGTAAATATCCTTCCTATTTAATTGAGTAGGGCTAGAAGTGGCAGGAAGGAGAACTGGTCTCCCTTTGGGAGGGCCACAGACCCCTTCATTTGTGCACCTTTCTGCAGGACCCTCGTCACTCCTTGTCTCTTTCCCATTTGTTTGAGGCTTTCTGGCCTGGTGGTCCTTTTGACTTCTTAAAGTCCCTACTCTAGATGGGAAGCTGCAGGCCCTACCAGGGGGCTGTTAATTAGCTCTGGAAAATCCCTTCTTCCAAGGAAGACTTGTGCTTACCCTCCAGGTGGAGTGCTAGGGAGAAGACTCACCTGAAGCCACTTTGGGTTTCCTCAGAGCCAGGTACCCTAAGTGAGGATGCAGGAGAGAGCACAGGCCAGGGCCCAGAAATGGGTTAATTTCCTCCCAGTCAGTGACACCAACTCTGAATCCAAGTGGGGAGAGATAATAAGACAAGGACCTATGAGACTCAAATACTAATATTGTCGAGCTCATTTTAAGCATGTTAGGGGCAAGGAAACTGGAGAGACACAAGGAGGCCAAAAAGTTTCTATAATCATGTCTTTAGTGGGTCTGCTCTGAGGAACTGCATGCCACTCACTGGGGATCTAGAGCCAGCTGAGGGGCATCTAGATGTGTGAGTGTGCTGAACTATTGAGCTTGCTGGACACCTAGCGGGAGGGCTCTAACCAATGGCCATGTGCAGAGTAACAGAATTAGAACCTGCTTGACCTAGAGAGACCTGCATAGTTTTAGAAAAACCTTCAGAAAGAGAGAATTCTTACCCAGCTAAGATGGCTGATTAATTTGTTCTGGAGACTAGAAGTTGTGTGCTGTGGCTATTGACCTTCTGTTTCTTCAAGTTTCTATTTATAAATAAAAGGTATTAGATGGAAAAGTATCACCGATTCTTCCAAGGTATCCAGTGAAAAACATCAGAGATATTGCTACCTTCAGTTTCCTAGACCTGGATCAGGGGTCTGAACTGTCAGCAGCAGTCATCAAGTGTGCTAAGAAGTGAAGCCCTGGTCCTTCCAGCACACCAATAACTTCCCTAGTGCAGCCCGAGTTGTGCACTATGGAGTCAGAAACAGAACAGAACAGAACAAAGCAAACCCACTGAGCATTCCTGCCCCTGACACAGAACAGGCTCAGTGCAGGAACAACAGCTGCGAAAGGACCCTGACTGACCCTCCCATGTTGGCTCTCTGGGGCCCCCATCCTTGTCCTCTCAGCCTCAGTGCCCCCCAAGGACAGGCACATACAATATTTATCTTGTCTGCGCTAGCTCTGTCATTCTCAAAGTTCTTTTAAGACCCAGTTTTAATCACACCTTCTCAGAAGCACTGTGCACTGTCCTAGAGGTGGCTTACCAACCTACTTCATCTGATTTATTCACCTCTATTGAAGTATGTGGCATACAACTGAATAGTTATTACAATACAGTAAAACCAGAGAGAGAATATTTATACACCTGATGGGCTCCTTGAGGAAGGATGTCTCAATCCTTCTTTATTCCTGGCACCGTGCCCGGTACGTGTTATAAGCTTGCTGAAAGAATATAACTGGCCATTTCCTTTTCTCTTTCCTCCCCAGTATCTTCTCTCTAGAAAGGTTTACACATAAAACTGGCCAGTTGTCAAATTTCAAGTCTTACTTTGCTCTATTCTCAATTTGTCAACAATATTAGAATACAACCATATGTAAGAGAAATTCAAGACTAGAACTTGCAACCAACTTTTAAAGGCCTGGGGGAAGTTGCCAGCTGATGTCATACGTTTTGTTGCTCTGTGATGACAGGGACATAAGCTCCCACTCCTATTACCCATCACCACTTAAGCCCCAACAGCCAGGACCACTGAATCCCACGTGTGGTACAAGAGCTGGCATGGCACCTGGCTCAGAGCACTGCAGCCTGTATGCTTGCAATCTGGGAGACCAAGTCCTCTGTTCCTATTCCAGTTTTATAATGCAGTTACCCCATGATCTGTCTAGTGGAGTCCTCTGAGCGTATTTCTTTGTAAAAGTTATTCTCTGACTGGATTGTATATGGTTGATTAAAAATAGTGCTGGCTATGCTCTCCAAAGACAGTAATGTGTTCTTGACCACCAGGGGCATTTTCCTTAGCAAAGTACAATTTGAAGGGAACACTAGCAATGAGGTCACTTCACTTGTGGCTTATAACATTATTCAATAAGAGTCATTTGTTACTATTCTAAGCCAATGTCATGTTCTTAAGTATTTGAACTCCTGGTAAATCTAAACTCTCCTAGCTTATTTCATAAGACTGAAGACCACTGAAGACTGGTCTGTTTATATATCATCCCTACATAACATGCTGTCTATGAAAACAGTCAGTGCTTTGACTGGACTTTGAAATAAGAAGAGATTGCATCCTGCAATCCAACAGAAGTTTTTTAAAAGCTAGAAAATACTAGACTGTTCTTCCAGGTACGCCAAGATGTGTAAATGAGCACTTGCTCTTCGGGCTGGACTTGTCTGTGTTTGTACTTGAGGCATCAGAACACCTCAAAAGCAGTTACCCAGCATCCTCGGTGCAGCCAGATGCCAGCGGAAGACGCAGCTCCTGAGCCTGCCAGTCCAGGTAGCAAGGCCTTTATGTCAAGCAGTGGCTGACCTTCTCCAGGTGTCCTGCCTTCCTGGACAATGCAGCTGTCTATCTGTGCGCAATTTCCTTTTGCGTGTCATATTGCCCTATCTCTGCTCACTCTGGCTGGTTGCCCCAGTGCTCTATGGAGGCCCTGAGCAGGCAGCACTCCCCTAGATTCTCAGCCTGAATCCTAGAAGCTATCTCAGGAGCCTTTACTGCTAGGTTCTCATCAGCTGGTAGTCAGGGGCCACCTCTGAGAGCAAACCTTTCTCAATTTCCGTCATCTGTCTCCTTGTTCTTCTTTAGAGACTACCTATCATCATCCCTGTTTAGAAACAACCCGTTTCTTTGTTTAAGCTGAACATGACCTTCTCTAGCTCTGTCTGTCCCACGCCATCTTTGATGTACTCTAGTTACCCACAGGTTGGCCTCACCTGGCTGAGCCTCTACTGAGAAACACTTTGTCTTCCCCCTCTCTGGCTCTAGTTCTCAAATCATCTTAGCATTCCTCCCTGACATTGCTAGCCCCCTCCCCCCAGCTCTTCCATTAGTAGATGCTTTGGTCCTATCTTCAGTGGACCTCAAACCCACTAAGAATGATCTTTCTCTGCAGGCCTTGGTTGGTGCTGCCTAAATTGGTGGGATGGTGTTCTTTTTTTTTTTTTTTTTTTTTTGATTTTTCAAGACAGGGTTTCTCTGTGTAGCCCTGGCTGTCCTGGCACTCACTTTGTAGACCAGGCTGGCCTCGAACTCAGAAATCGGCCTGCCTCTGCCTCCCGAGTGCTGGGATTAAAGGCGTGCGCCACCACGCCCGGCTTGGGATGGTGTTCTAACCCCATCTTTCTGTCTTGGGCATCATGGAGGTAGAAAGATTTGTTAGGGTGACACTGCTACCTGAATCTCTCTTCCTTGGCACTTAGGTTCTTTGCCTTAGGTCAAGCTTGCTTGTTTTTTTTTTTGTTTGTTTGTTTTTTGTTTTTTGGGTTTTTTTGCAACATGAAAGTCTTAGCTGAAGATTCTTCCATCCCAGTCTTTGTCTCCATAGCTGTTTAGGCTCACATCATTGTTTCTAAGGAGAGGCAATTTAGTCCCTGACAGGAGGCCACCCAGCAGTAAAAACTTGGGTTGGAATACTGTTTCCTCACAGGGATAGAGAAGAAACAGCTGGAGCTTATAAGAGAAACAAACAAGGTCTTTGGGTGCCATGGGAAAAAAAAAACCAAAACCCCAGCAAACTCAAATACTAAGTTGTGCTGTGCTTGAACCTCAGGCCAGGGGGAGTACACAGTAGGCGCTGTAGAAGCATGAAATTTTCCCCTAGTGTGAACCTGCCCTCTGTACATCTCAAGCCATATGTTGCTACCCACGTTCAGTTTACCAGGGAGGCTCTGGCAGGCTATCTGAGCAGGGGAGCTACTTAAGAACTGGTGGTTGCCAGCCAGAACAGGAACAATCCACCTACCCTTGGGGACACTCTCCTTATGACTCTGGCAGTAACCAAGGCCTCTCAGGGTCAGGCTCGTCTCAGAGGCTTGGCAGGCTTGGTGTGAACTTGTAGAGTGGCAGAGAAGAAATAAAGGAATCCTAGCTCCTGTTGAGTCAGCCAGGACCTGGCCACAGGATAGGAGAAGGCAAGTGAGTGAATCCTCACCTTGCAACCTCTGGTCTTGTGTAAGCCTCAAGGGTGAATTCTTACCTCTGCTGGCACCTCATACCAGGGCTCACCTAGAGTCTCAGTTCTTATGGTGGGCTTTGCTGGTGTAGGCTATCTCTGGGTGTCAGAATGGGTTACCACTGCCTGTCACACTGAGGATTCCAGTGTTAAAACAAACACCACAAATAGGAAGGCAGGGAGGCACGCAGGGATGAACACACACTAGCTCTGTAAGTTTCACAAAACCACTAGAAAAAGGGATATAAGTAAGCAGAGACTTCTTTAGATGAAGGCCCTGGCTGAGCGAAAGAGGAAAAGCAGTGAGAACCTATAGGAGGCAGGCTAGGGGCTTCTTGGGGAAGTTGTTGTGACTCGGTTCCCCCGTTTATTTAGGAAGATACAGTTACCTGGGACTCTGTCTTCTGAGATCCCATATAGGATAAGGAATTTTACCTTCAATGGCTGAACCCTGCTCAGAACTCTAAACTCACCCTACTTATTCCTCAGGGAAGTTGTAATTCTTCAGTCTCTTGAAGCACAGCAGATAGGTTGGTATAATAGAGGAGTTTGTCCAGTAGGGCCAAGTGGAAGTGGAGAGAACCAAACCGAGATGACAGAGTAGGTGGAAATAGAATGCTTGCAGCAGGTTCTGTACTGGGGAAGACAAGTACCAAGCGAAGTAGGCAACAACTTGCCAAGGTAGATTGACTCTTAATGCGTCTTCACCTTGCCTTTTCGGCCACCATGATTAAAAACTGAAGTCTTGTCCAGCAAAGAAAGTGACTGTGGTAAAGGTACAGAGGATGGAGAGGAAACAGTATGGATTCCCTAGGTGGGCACTTCCCCTACCCCATCAACCTAAGTCGAGGGTAATCATCCCCCAATATGAATAAGCTCTAGAATACCAACCAAAAATAAAAGGCAGAGTTTTTTACTATGCACCAATCAGATTCATCATGGTCTGGCTCTAGATTAACTTCCAATCTTCTCTCCCCCTTTTAAGTAGGACTGCTTACCGACACAGGACTGAGTTTGGGTATGTGGCCTCCTGAGTGTGCATGCTACAACTGGGTGACCCCATGATTTTCAGTGTGATCTGGGCCTGTGAAATTTTCAGCCCATCTTCTTTGCTTCTCTGCTGTCGCTTTGGCTTCTGGTGCCCCTCAAGCTGTTCTCTAATTAAAAGAATGAACTGCCAATCAAATGTTTCTCTAATGAAAGACCAATCACACTGTGAGGTGTATGCAAAAATTCCACTTAAATTCAGCCTGTTGATTAACGTTGGAGGGCATTTTGTAAAAACACACCCAAGTCCAGTGTTAAGGTCAGGTGGCTGGCCACATGACCTTCACCATGAGTTAGTTGTTTAGGACTGCAATTGAAATTGGAGGCAACAGTGATAGAGTCATCCTAAGGGAACTTACATCCAGCAAGCAAATACAGATTTTATTCTGTAGCACAGGGTTTCTCACAGTGTGGTTCACAGACCACAGACATCAACATCAACATCAGCTGGAGATAGTTGAAAATAAAATGCAGATTCCTGGGTTCCAGGTCCAGTAGATCAAAGCTGACCTTTTGGTAATTCTACATTGTGAACATGATCCTTGTGTGAGTTTGAGAACCCCTGCTAGAAATCACTGCAATTTACATAAGGCACTTTTAAGTACAGCTTCCAATGGCCCTTTAAGCCACAAAGCCAGAGGCTAGACTCTGAGAAGAGAGGTGGGGAGATGATAATGTTCCAAGGACAACCGTGTAGCTAGGACATAGTTTCCTGCCCGAGTGCTATGATGAAGATGAGATGAGGCAAAGCGTAGAGGATGACACATGCTCCCTGCCTTTTCCCCAGGTATCATCCTTTCAGTGGCCCTGGCTGGCGTTCTTGGCATCTCCATTGTTCTGGCAGTGTCTATTTGGCTCTTCAAAAGGAAGAAGAGGTGAGTTGGTTTGGAATCAGACTCCCCATTCTGAATGTATGCCGTATGTGGCCATGATGGTTGATCCATATGGCAAGACAATTTTGCAGAAGAAAGAGCCCCTGTTGTGTGACCCACGCTATCTTAGGAATGCTGTTGTCCAGACACCAGTGTCCTAGCTCCTTGCATGAAACACTGGTCATGTAAGGGTTACTGTGCTCAGGTGTGGAGGTGACCCTACCTAGTTAGGTTCTATTACTAACTAGCTGTGTGACCTTAGACAAGTTTGTATTTGTCTTTGCACTAATATCTGTACATCTGGTTTTTCTCCTATGAGTCAACAAAAAAATGAAGAAAGCCCTGACCTCTCACTCATACCAGCTATAAGTGCCTTTGCCCACAGTTTTATTGCCATGCTCGGCTTTTCCTAAGACATACTTTATTTCTCCTGGTAAGGAAAATAAGAAGGTTTCTAGGAATTACGGCATCGGAGCTTTGAAGTGAAGGGGGTAATAATGAGACCTTCTTCAGAATGCAGGTCTAGTAGGACCAGGCCTTGAAAACAGAAAACAAGCCGAGTGGTGGTGGTGCACGTCTTTAATCCCAGCACTTGGGAGGCAGAGGCAGGCGGATTTCTGAGTTCAAGGCCAGCCTGGTCTACAGAGTGAGTACCAGGACAGCCAGGGCTACACAGAGAAACCCTGTCTCGAAAAAACAAAACAAAACAAAACAAAAACAAACAAACAACAAAAAAAACAAAAACAAAAGAAAAGAAAAAAAAAGAGAGAAAACAAATAGGCTGAGGTTTAGTTAATGTGTAGCATGATACCATTCTCTCTTAAGTCCAAAGGACTGGGGAGTCCTCAAGAAAGAAATCTGGGCTTCTAAAGCTCCTTCATCTTGCACCTGAGCCAGGCTGCTCTCGGGCATTCTCTCTCTCTCTCTCTCTCTCTCTCTCTCTCTCTCTCTCTCTCTCTCTTTGACTAACAAGACTTGTGTTCTTATTGTTCCTGTAGCAAAAAAGGTGACAACAAGGGAGTCATTTATAAACCAGCCATCAAGAAGGAGGCTGAGGTCCACGCCTGAGGTCCCTGGCAGTCTCAGACATCCAAGGAAGGACCTTGCTTTGGACACTCCATACTTTGGCTCTCTGGACACTTGAAATACCTCCAGGTGTTCTCTTGAGCTCACCTGTATCCCCTCCCCCCAGACTCTTGTGAGGTTCCAGCTGGGCCTCCCCTGCTCTGCTGTCACAGCCACCCCAGGGTGACCAGTGAGTGGGATGAACTGAACTAGGGGGGCAGGAGTTTTGAGTGGATTTCTCCAGCTGTGTGAGATGGCTAAAGATTCTGAATTCTGGGTCACAAACCGAACCTGCTGGTGGGCCATTGTGGTTTGGAAAACACTTCCATCCTGGGTTCTTCCTGGTCCATCTCCAGGGCCCTGAACATTCTAGCTATTCTCCGACCTTCCAGACTAGAACATGTACCCTTTGCTTAGGTGACACTTTTGAAACTCAGCTTCATCCCTCAGGGAGCAGTTGTCTTCCTTGGTTTTCCTTCTGCTCTGACAGACTGCCAGCAAACCTGGCCTCACACCTAACAGGGAAGAACTGAGACAGGAAGTATGAAATTATCAGAAAGAAAGGACAACTATAATAAACTAGGGCATTTTTTACAGTCCCATCTTTTGGGTTACAGACATTGACCAAGCCTCACTCAAGTTTTATTCCTTAGTGGGGATGAAAGGAAGACAAACAATGAGGGAAACAGAGGGAACAGGAAGGCGTGCATTGTCCAGGAGTCTTCCTTTGTAGTCAGAACTGGAATCAAGATATAATGTGGGGGGAAAAGTCTATGTTATCACTTACTTGGCCTCAGGAAGAGGACAGTTACACTTTATATTCCAATCCATTACTTGAAAATGAATTACTCCCTCTGTCTTGTAGTAGATGTGAGTTCTGGAATAATCTACCCTGTTTTGAACCCATGAGAAACAGACAAAAGCAGACTACTGGACAGCTCTGCCTCCTTTACCCAAATGTCAGTTTTACCTTGTCTGATCTTCCTCCTGCCCACTCATTGTCAGGACTGTCTACGCCTCTGGCTGTGGATAGGTCTAAATAATGTTTAGGTAAAATGTATTTTCATACCATCAAAGCAGAAAGCTATCTGTGTAGAACTAAACTTGGTCCTGGTATTTAAGTCCTGAAACCAATAGCATGTTTCTAGGAATCTCCCTGTTCTTCCCACTCAGTCCCATGGTTTCTGGGAATGCTTAATCCCTTCTTCATGTTCTTTCCATAGAGGTGAGAACCCTGTGGAGAGCAGTCAGTTCCATGGCTCAAAGGAAGTCTCAGCCACCAGCCCCTAATTGCTAGCTCCTTGCAGTTCATAGGGAGTTCTCTGATTTAGTCTCATTTTGACAGCATGGAATGTCCTCTTGAAGAACAAGGTTTATATTTTTTTCCTACTTCTATCCCTTCCTCCTTCTGACTTGATAAAAATCTCTTCTGCTATCAGAATGTTTCATGGTGGCAGCTGTGTGTGCAGGATACGTGCATGCACACAAAACCTCTGACAGCCTTGGAGTCTGGGTGCCACCCTAGCCTTGGGACCAATGGTGTCACCACAGTAAGAACAAGCCTCAAGAAGAAGCAACACAATTTAGTTTCCTGAGCTTGGTCCAGGATTGTCAGCCAAGAGCTGGCATAAAGCAGTCCAGGGCAGCACGACTGTCTTAAAGAAGCGTATACACTAACAAGTTATCTGAGAGTGCAGCGTGGTCATCATAGCTGGCACGAGGACTGGTCAGAAAAGGAGAGGTGCTAGGAGGCAAAAACAGTGGTGTTTCTCCTTCCCTCTTCCCCTTCAGCACGGTCCAGCTATTCAGTGTTCGCTCAACCCTCATGGCTGAGACAAAACAAAGCCAAGGAGGCAGAAAGAGTGCTCCAAGAATCAGCGCTGTCAACCTTTAACTCCTGAAGATGCAGATTCAAAATCATTCTGTGAACACCTGGCCACCACTGAGGGAAACCAGTGCTGTGGTATTTGATGCACAGCTCACCTTGCGCTCCTTAACTCTGCCGTGCGAGGTGCAAGGTGGGTGCCTAGGAGAGCCTGGGTGGGCACTGGGCTGGGCACAAGGCAGGTGGAGATGACCAACACAATGCGTGGGTGGATGGGGGCACACACTGGGGACCCGAGAAAGGCACTGGCTTCTGCAATGTTTCCTCTGCCTCTTACAGGAGAACTTGAGTCTCTGTTCTTTTTTAGTATCCATCTTCTGTTATCGTAAATCCTGTATCCATGGCTTTAATAGACATTCTAAAAGTTGCTGCACTGACAGTCTTAATAATATTTCTATTCCTCTCCCTCTCAATACTCTTTGAAGACCTCCTGATTGGCCCTGAGGAAGTATCCAGGGTAACAGTATTCCTGGGTCCCTGTCCCTCAGCCCATAGGCCACTGTGATAATTGTCTGCTTAGCATTTCCATATTTATTGTACCAATGATTGTAATGAAAACATACACTGAAAGTTTAAGAGATTATAATAAAAATGTTTTTCACATCAGACTGATTTTTTTTTCCTGAGGTAACAGTGAATGAAGCATTACTGCTGGTGATGAGTAGCAGAAGGTCTTGTCATTTGCATCCAGCTCTTTGACTCTGGCTCCAAACAAAAATACAGATGGACTTAATCACTTAGGATGGAGGAGTATGAAGATGCATGATGTGTGCATCTCTGAGCCATGTAGCTGCTTATTAGTGAGGCTGAGGAAGACAGAGTAATTAGGGGAGAGCTTAGGAAGGAAACATTATAAACAGTCTTGAAGAGCAAGTCACAGGATGCCTAGTAGTTGAGAGTCTGAGACAGAAGCATCAGGAAGCCACAAGTACTTGGTGCTCTTGCAGAGAGCTGGCTCTCAATGTCCAGTGGCTCACAATCACCTGTGATTCCAGTCGCAGCCATTTAACACCCTCTATGAATGCTGTGTACCCATTCCTACGTTAGATTTGAAGAGATGGATGGGAAAAGAGGAGATAGCTCAAATGAAAGGGTTATGACTATAGGAAATAGGTCTGTCTCTTTTTACCCCTGACAACACTACATGCAGTAGGTAGATAGCCTCTCTTGGCTGCCTATTTCCTTATTTGGATTCTTTGCAAAGCACGCTATCATCCCCAAATAGCCTTTTGTCTAAATCCAGAGCTCACATACTACTTTGCTGATGAGGCAGTACCATTCGGGTTATAGTAGGTCCCATCATTGTTTGAGTTATTTAGAGAACTATCCATGAGTAACGTGTTCTGGGAGTTGACACAGCAGCAGCCCCAGCTTAGGACTAGAAGTGTTGACAGTTGCTTTACTGAGAACCCAGGCTTTGGCATCCCTCTGGATGTCATGCACTTGTAGGGATGCAGACAGGTTGGGAACAAGACACAGAGCTCCCTGAAACGCTCATGCTTTGGACTTACTCCTATCCCTCTAGGCAGGAGGTTGGAGACACTTCCTGAATCAGGCAGTATCTCCTCTCTCTGCAGTCTTTATCCACATTCTGTAGAATCAAGACTCATCTGGGTTAAGCCGGGAAAGCGCTCAGGTGGAAACTACCCATGGCAGACAGAATGCCTTCAAGCTGTCATTTTTTTTTTTTTCAGTTTTCTGAGACAGGGTTTCTCTGTGTAGCCCCCGCTGTCCTGGAACTCACTCTGTAGACCAGGCTGGCCTCGAACTCGGAAATCCACCTGCCTCTGCCTCCCAAGTGCTGGAATTAAAGGCATGTGCCACCACTTCAAACCCTCATCTTGATCATGCCCTCATCTAAATACAGTTAAAACTACTACCTAAGCTGGGCCTTGAAGAAAAAGACACAGGATACTTGTGTTACCAGCCCTTGGGAGGCTCAAGAGTTCAAGACCAGCCTCGACTACATAATGAGACCCCATTTTCAAGAATAAAAATAAAAGAGTGGATTTAAACAGATGGACGGAAAAGAAAGACGATGAATGTACTGAATATACCATCCAATAGAGATAAAATATAATAGCCACACAGCACTTTAGACCACTGATTTTCAACCTATAGGTTGAAACCCCATTTGGGATTTATAGTAAAAGATATTTATATTATAATTAATAATATCAAAATTACAGTTATGAAGTAGTAACAAAATAATTTTGTAGTTGGGGGTCACCACAACATATGGAACTGAATTTTAGGGTCTTAGAAGGTTGAGAGTCACAGCTTAGGCTTTCTAGTACCCACACAAAAGGGGGATAAAGAAACCAGTGACATTAATAATCTTTTATAATCCAAAGGACCTTACTAAGATAGTGTCATTTCACTATGTAATCAGCAACTGTAATGAGATATTTAATTATACTATCATATAACTTAAATATTTTACATGTATACCATATTTATTGCACATGGGGAATTAGGTCTAGAGGACCAACTTGGGGTTAGAAGGACGGAGATGGGAGACAGATTTTAGAGGACACCAGAGAGGGGAGGAGACAGGAGGAAGAGGAAAATCAAGCCAAGATGAGCAGGTTAGCAGCAGACCTTGGACTTGGTTCCTCCTGTTCCTTCACTGTAGCATCAGCAGTTTCAAAGCCCTCCTGACCCCAGACACTGCCTGGAGGGTCCAGGTGTTGAGGAGTGACTTGGACCTGGGGTGCTTCTGCCTGTCTTCTATTGTAGCTGGTACCTGATTATCCTCAACAGAACACAGTATCTCTTCCTTCTTCCCTCCATCCCTCCCTCACTCCTCCCTTCCCTTTAAAGTTGTTGGGTCCTCTCACCTACAAGGTATTTCCAGGTACCAGCCAGCTGAAGAGGCTAGGTTCTAGCAGAGTGATGCACACTAACTCCGTTGATTGCATCGTTCACTACGTTAGAGAGTGGTGCTCTTTCAGAGTGTCACAAACCCTACAAGGTTCCCTCCAAGGAGGAGTGATCTCTGGGGCATCTGCAAGAAGCAGAGGCACAATCCTTACCACTGTCTGCAGGGTACATCTGGATATGGCCACACTGAGCTGCCATCTACTCTGAAGGTCACCCAGCCAGGGGCTCATAGTGGCTTTTATGACTCAGAATTGACTGTTGCACAAGACTTCAGGGAGATATGAGGCTGGGTGCCATGGGGACAACTCCTCCCCACTTCATTACTTAATGACTTGGCACAAACAGGGGCCAAATTCCTGGCTGCACTGAATGATTTACCATAGAACTGCTTGCCACCAGGTGACGTATATTTGACTGTATTGTGTCAGTCTGACTGTAGGCCAACCAGCAGTTTGCTAGTGCCTTAAACAGCCTTGGCTGTTTCTGTGTACTTTAACTCCATGAAGCAACCACCTAGGGAAACATGGAGCACTGCTTCCATCTCCTTAGTGGAAAACAAGTATCTGGCTGGCTAGCTAGCGACCATTAAGGTCTTCATTAGCAGAACTAGGGGGCCCTCCTCCGGCTACATAAAGCACCCTACTCTCTTTGTTTCTCTTTCTCTCTCTCTGTCTCTCCAACTCTGTCTCCCTGGCTCTCTGTCTCTAGTATGTATGTATTTATGTATGTATGTATGTATTATGTATGTATACATGTATATATGATGTATGTATGTGGGGGGTGTATGTGTGTGTGTACATGTGTTTTCAGGAAGTTGCCATAGAGCACATACAGATATCAGAGAACAACTTGCAGGAGTCATTTTTCTCATTCCAACCATGTTGGTCCTATGAGTCCACCTCATGCCCTCAGGCTCACTAACAGGTACTTTTACCCAGGTCCATCTTTATGGTCTGGAATTACTTTTTTGTAATAGAACTCACCATCCTTGCCTTGGTCATGCAATGATCCCAGACACTGAAAGCCCTAAATGATTTCTAGAAAGGTAACAACCTCCTCCTGCCTGCAATCTGTTTGGTGCCATTCAACTTTGACTTCTAGCTGGGTACAGTCTGAGCCAGCATCACCAACTGCAGTGGGCAGAGGAGCTGGCTCAGCTCCCAGGGGATTAGCTTCACCTCTTATTTAAGTAAAACTCAATTCCCAAGGCCACGTTTAGGTCTTTTCCTAAAGCAGGTCTAGAGAAAAACAGTAAACGCACACAGTGTGAGTGCGTGCTTCTCCATCAAGACTTGGATATCATTTCATATGAGAGAAATCTGAAGAATATAAACATAGTGACAGGAAGCAGGTCAGCGGTTGCCTGGGGAGGTGGAGTGGTATGTGTATATATGTGTATGTAAGGACTAACTACACAAGTATATGAGAAGCGGCTGAACTGGTGACTACGCTCATTATCTTGGTTTCCCCGTGTATGTCAAGAATGTACAAATTTTACACTTTAAATAAAAGCCTAATTACAGCAACTACATAATTCAGAAAAGGGAATTCAGGAAGGGGGACCCATATAAGGACAAACCATCTTATCTCCTCTTTGCCACCAAGTAGGAGAGGTTTGGCCAGAGCTGTACACCTTCCCTTAGACTCCCACTACAGGCAGGAGTGAGATCTCTCTTCACTTGGCCAGCTATGACCTCTGAGTACTGTAAGTCAAACTAATCATTTCCACTGGAGTTCACCCCTTTCAAACATTAACTCTTTTAATGGCCTACAGTGTGCACAACAAACACAGGATCCCTGGGCTCAAGGGCATTCTGAGGCCTCTATGACAACTCAGTGATGACACAGCCAACTTGGAGAAGCAAAGGCTTTCTAGTGAAACGTATAGCACAACCAGGTAGCTTCTCTGAATAAACCAGGTCTCACATGTCTTAGTGTCTCTGCTTGTGACTAACAGAGAACCATTCAAATCCTTTCCATGGAGGGCCATGGAGCCATTAACACACACAGTTCAGGAGCTTGTCACTCCCTTTTAACCACTGGTGAATTGAAGATAGTATCCTCCTATCAGTGAGAGCAGCTTTCAACTATCTCACATACCATCTCATTTGAAAGCAAAGCTTTAAAGAATTGTCTGCTAAGTGTAGAATAAGTGGTGGGGATTCTAGCATAAGACAAAAGCCACTGACTATAATATAAAGTAACCTGAACATAATGCTATGTTGTCCATTAACAGAAGAATGGCTAACCAAATAATGGCAATTTTTTTATTGAATAGAATTTTGCAAATACTGATACTCACTAAAACAAATGAATCCTGGGAATTGTTGGGCAAAAGAATCTAGAGACAGAAGTATAATAGTTCATGTTATTCGAGTTAAAGTTCAAAAAAGAACAAGACAGTTTTGAAAATTAAAAATTCTATATATTTGAGTGTATGTGGAGAAGAGGCACATAGGCCACGGTGGGCATGTGGAGATTGGAGGACAAGACTGTGGAGTCACTTCTCCTACTTTTACATGGGTTCTAGGAATTGAATTCAAGATGCCAGGCTTGTGCAGCAAACACCTCCATCCACTGAGCCATCTTGATGGCCCCAAACAAGCACAATTTATCGCTGATGATAGACACGAGAGCCACTAGTTGTGTCTGTGTGAGTGGCTTGAAAGGAAGAAGAACAACCATTAGGGAAAGGATATGTTCTATGTCTTGGCAGGAGAGGAGTATAAGAGTACACAGGGGCAAATATGTACATATATTCCATTACAAATCATTTTATTGAATGTAAATTATCCCCCAATTTAAGAATAAAACATGTAAGGGATCGTGGTGGAGAAAGTCGTCACTCCCTTACCTTTCTAAGTCTAATAAAGCCAGGTAAGACTTCACACAGGAAATGACACTTGAGAAAGACCTTGAAGCCTAGATGCTTCCTAGTTGGAGCTAAAAAAGAATAAAAATGTGGAGGCATTCATGGCACAACTAGCTAAAGAAAGCTCCAAGGATGTATTTGAGAATATCAAAGAATGAGAGTAGGTCTTTGACTCATTTTGAATTGATTTTTATACAGAGTGAGATATCCTAATTTCATTCTTCTATATGTGGATATTGTGTTTTCTCAGCTTTATTTGAAGAGGCTCTTTTTCTCCAATGTTTGTTTTTCAAAACATCTTTGTCGGAAATTAGCTGGCTCCGGTTCTGCGTTTACTTCTGGGTACTCTTTCTTCTACTCTATTAGTGTATGTGTCTGTTCTGATGCCGGTGCCATGCTGTTGCTGTTACTATGGATGAATGGTATAAGGAATGTTCAAAGTCCTCAGTCATCAGGGAAATGCAAATCAGAGCAACTCTGAGGTTCCATGGCTAAGATAAAGAACCTCACCTTCAAGCACTCTATTCTGTAAGAATAGAGCAAGTGTATACTTCTGTCCTCATTACTGATTTTAGGGGGAAAAATGTTTCTCAGAGTCTCATATTACCTGAATAAAGGCTTTCTCCAATTGCACTCCCCTGTGTTATCCACTAAGGAGAAAACTAAGATAAATTCCAGGAGGAATTTCACTGAAAAGCTGATAATTTTAAGAATATGGGACAGTGGTTCTTAACATATGGGTCCTGACCTCTTGTGGGGAGGTTGCATATCAGATATCCTGCATATCAAATATTTATATTGTGATTCATAACAGTAGAAAAATTACAGTTATGAAGTAGCAACTATAGATAATTTTATGATTGGAGGTCACCACAACACTAGGAATTGTATTAAAGGGTCAAAGCATTAGGAAGATTGAAAATCACTGTTATATGACTCCCATATTGCTGCAACAACGGAATGCCAGTATTGGTATACTGCAGCAGAAGAAGCTGTAAGACAGTCTCTAAAATAAGAATTAAGGAAGCGGCAGTCAAGAGGAGAGGAGAACAAAAGTACCCCCAAGGGTCCCCAAGTTTCTGGCACAAACAGACAACAAACCTAAGGAACCCTGTTTCTGGTTACAAATAATCAACAAACATTAAATATAGACTAATCATGAAACTCATCCTGATAGTTGTTTTACTTACGAGGTGATTCTAGCTCCTGACAGATAACGAAAAGTAATATTAAGAAGCAAGAAAGAGGTGACTAGGAAGATTGCACAGTGATTAAAGCACCTATATGAGAGTGGGGACAGGCGTTCAGATTCCCAGAATCCATGGAAATGTCAGGTGGGCATGGCAGCTTACTTGTAATTCCAGCCTTAGGAGGCAGACAGGGGACTCCCAGGGCAAGCTGGATAGCAAGTAGCCATATTAGCAAGTATTGGGTTTGATTGAGAGACCTTGCCTCAAGAAATAAGATGGAAGAACAACCTAGCCAAGGCTGATTCTCGACAGCAACTTCAGCATGCACATGCATGAGCCCCACGTACAAATATGCAAGCATGAGCACACACAGAAACACATGCACCTTCCAAACACACATGGAAATAGAAAAAGAGGCAAGAAGAAAAGCTGTCTGAAAAGACACAGATTTTTATATTTTTCTTTTTTCAAATATATATTTATTTTTATTCAATATGTATGAGTGTTTGCTTGCATATATGTATATGTACCACATGAATTCAGTGCCCTCAGAACAAAGAGGAGGGTGTCAGAACCCCTGGAATTGGAGTCACAGAAAATTGTGAACCAGTATGTGGATGCTGGGAACTGAACCTGTGTCCTCTGCAAGAGAACGAGTGTTCTTAAACAATAAGCCACTGCTCCAAACCCAGATTTTCTAATTTTTGAATAAGCTTTGTGAGTATTTATTAAACCTCATTCATTTAATCTAAAATTTAAAAGTATTATTTGTAGTAATGCACATGTATATATGCCTATATGTAGCATGTGAGCTACATGTGAGCACTGATGCCCATGGAGGCCAGAGTGCTGGATCCCTTTGAAGTTGGAGTTCCAGATGATTCTGAGATGTCAGACATGGTTGCTGGAGACAAAATTTAGTTCCTTTGGAAAAACAGTACACTGTTCTTAACAGCAGAGCCATCTCTCCAGCCCCTCAACTAAAAATTTAAATTTATTGACATTAAGTTGACCTCAGTATTCCCTTTTTATTAATATGAGATCTCTAGTAGTAATGTTGTACTCTCGTTTTTGTTCTTAGCTATGTTGTTTCTTTGTCCTTTAGCTTTAGTTTTTCCTAATTTTTGATTTTGAACATCTGTATTTATCTGATAAGCCTTTGATGCCAAATATATCCCTCTCTCCTCACTTCCTAGGGACTTTGATGTGGCAACTATTTTCCTTCCTACTGAATCATTCCCATCATAACACATTTCCAACATAGCTACAGCCTCTGTAGCTCCCCCTCCTCCTCAGGCTCTTCTCCCACCTCTATAACACTGTACACAGGAGACTGGCATGTCCTCCCATTCTCTAGAACCCGCCCATTTAGGTGATCAGCCTTTTTTCCACGGTGAAATTGTTTCCATAAAGGTCACCAGCAACTTTCATCTCTCTTCACATTACCATCTACTCCTGCTGTTCTTACTATTCAGTCAGCAGTAATTGACAGTTTTTGCTCTTGCTCCCAGCATACTACCCCTATGGGTTTTCTCCTTCTCTCCCTCCCTCCCTCTCTTCTAACTTCTCCCTGTTCCAGCACTCACATGAATTCCTGCCCCATGGTTCTCAGCCAGCACTTGTTATTTTTTATCTATATAAACTCTCCAGTGCCCTTCATCCTTCTGAAATCTAAAATAGTATTATTCAAGCCTTTTATGTTACTCATGATTAGTAGCATATGTTATAATTTCCTTAACACAATAGTTACAGATTTTTGAGACAGGGTGTCACTGTAGCTCAAGCTGGTTTGAAGTGACTCACCCTCATAGGCCCTGGGATTACAGGTATGAGCTTCATGACTCGATAAAACGTAGATGTTTTAATCTATGTGGTTAACTCTAAGTTTTCTAGTGACAAAAGACTCTATAGTATATATGTTTCTTCCATCTTTTAAACCTGTCTAAACAGTCTGTGTGAAAGGCAAACCCCCAAGAAAGCACTATACACTCCGCTTTTTATTTTATACAAATACATTTTTAAAGTATAGTTTTACAAGATTTACCATGATTTACACTTAAATAACAAATACCAGTTACTTGTATCAGTGACTTGTCACTGAGCCTTAAAGTCTTGGGACTCACACATTAAAATGTCTGTTGAACAGAATACAAGTGTTCTACTCAAATGTGGACAATATGACAGCTGAGCAGTTCTTCTAATTTTTGAGGAGATGAAGACAAAATATATATTTTTTTCTAATAGAGGATTCTCACATCTGAGGGTGGTCATCAGGAAATCTCCATTCTAACTAATCCCCAATAATGACATCTCGCAAGACTCACAACTTTATTGAGAAAGGGCCCATGAAACTGTAGCCGACTCTGAGCTCACTTGGGAAATGTGTCACCTGTGTTACAAGCTAGTGGCTCGGAGGTATTGGGCCTGAAGCTGGATCATCCGGGAAGATGATCAATACAAACCTGGAACAGCCTCATTCAAACAGAGCCAACTGCCACCATATGGATTCCAGTGATTGGTCCTCCCAGTTTCCTGGGCTTCCTGTCTGAGGGTAAAGGCCACACAGCCTCTCAGCTGCTTCGTCTCCTCATGAAGGGGAGGGAAAGTGACAAGACTAAGCTATTCAAAGCTGCCAAGTAGAAGCTAAATCATGGCTATTTTCACCGGCCTCTGTCTTCAGCTACTGCTCTGTGATGTTTTGTAAGTTCACTCTTTCACGATTACTTAGAGATTTTTTTCAAAGTAAAGTTCCAAGATCTTTGAGGATTTTTTTTTCTCTACTTGGATTAAGAAGCCACAAGGAACATCTTTATGCCAAATTGATTCTGAATACAGAGAAATGATCCATGCTTTGTGGGTTGTACGTTAGCTAATGAGCTTCACTTTGAAAGCCTCATAACTAATCAGTAACAAACAACAGAATGTACAGCCAAGTTTCAAACAAGGCAACAACTATACTAACAGATATTGAAAGATGGTCTACTCCAAATGAGGGATATCTAGAGAATGAAATGTTAAATACTGTTTTTGCTGTCCATTGGGAAAACACAGGCCTGGAAGGTCTGCTGCTACAGGTCATACGGGTCATAAAGGTTTAACATGTAAAAATGTTATAGATGATACAGAGAGATAGTGTCCATTTCCTCTAAACATTAGAAAGGACTAAAGTAAAGCCTATTATTAAACAAAAAGATAAATATTGTAATCATAATGAGATCCTTTAGCTAGGCATGGTGGCACATGCCTATAAGCCCCAGCAAGGCTTCAGTGTTCACAACTACTGTTAACACCTGTTTTGACACAGGGCTGAAGCTAATGAAACAAGAACTAGGGAGAGAAAAAACCTCTCTCACAGTACTTATGTTTACTGGGAACAAAAGCTATCTTCTGAGCAGTCTGAAGACATTGTCCTCACTTCCTTTGAGCACATTTCATCAGGATGTTCTGAAGATGTCACTACTGCTACACTGCTAGTCCGGCAAGTGAAAGAACAGACAGCTGGCACACACCTCCAGTGAAGAGCACTGGTTCAAACAAACTAAGGATAAATGTGGCTTATATTAAACCGTAACTGAATCTATCCCGGCTATTCACATGGTCAATAAATCTCTGTTACTCAAGCACTAAAACAATATTCAAAATCCCAAGGTCAATTTTATGTGCATTTTCTCTCTCTTCACAGAAAACCTGTGTGAAATACAGCATACAACATCCAGGCTACTCCTTTTCAATTATTAATAAGAGCAGCACTTCAATGTGTATGTGTAAGACTCCACCTCCCTCAGGCTTTCTAGGTAAGGTGCAAAGCAGGCTATTGAAACAGCTCTGCCTGAGCTACACAGCAACACTCATAGTATAAGAACAACCACAGGCAAATAAGGACTATTCAATAATTCAACTAAGTTTCACTAGGCAAATCTCCTCCTCATGTGCATTGGTTCTGTTGTTGAATATGTATGGTCCTGCCTGTGTGGGCATATGAATACAGTCGCAGTTGAAGGCCAGATGGATTGGATCTCCTAGAGCTGTAGTTAGAAGTGGTTGTGAGCTGCTCAAAGGGGGTTCTTGGAACTGAACTTGGGTCCTCTGAAAGAGCAGTATGTGTGCTTAGCCAGTGAGCCATCTTCCCAGCCATTCATCTGAGTTTTTTATTAATTGAGATTGTATAATAGCCTCATTTCTAATATCATGGTATCTTAGAGAATTTGCTTAGAGCTCAAATATAATAACAGTCAAATTCTCAGGTTCTCCATGCCTCAGACAAGCAAACATTTTATCGAAATATCTCCATGCAAGGTGTATAAGACAGCAGTCGTGACCATGCTCAGGGAGGAACACATCCCAGCCCTGTGGGCATCTTCTTGTTCTTGGCTTTGTAAAGTGAAGTTTGTTGTTTGATTTCTATGTCTTTGTCCTTCTACTCCAGGGGAAATCTTATATGAAGATACAAACCAATGAACTCCAGCAGAGGCACAAACATGATTTAGAGCTGAAGTAACCTTTAAGGAGAAACAGTGGTTTCTCACGTAATCTATATTCTTGCTAGAAGCTTTATAAGTTTTGCATCTCTACATAGACACTCAAATATTTTAAGCATGGTGGAAGTTCATCAATTAAGGTTTAGTTCCTGGGTAAATCATCTTCAGTGTCACTGCCAAGCCCTCTCACTGCTGCCCCTGGTTCTTATAGACAGTGCACATGTGTGGTGGGTTCACCAAGGCATCACTTCCATGAAGAGGTCATTTCTACTTTACACTCTAAGTTGGGAACAGTCTCCACAGAAGACTCCCAATGCAGTAGCATTTCCTCTTACAGAGGAAGCCAGAGGCCTTATCTGGAAGACTAACAAAGCCCTTGGGTAGTCCTGTAAAGGGAATGCTGTTTGTCTCACAGTAACCAGAACCCAGGCAAACTGCTGAAGATGAAAAGTTACATGCCAGCTTGAAATCTGGCAGCTTACCCCATTAAAAAATGGGGCTCAGAACTGAACAAAGAATTCTCACCTGAGGAATACCGAATGGCAGAGAAACACCTGAAAAAATGTTCAACATCCTTAATCATCAGGGAAATGCAAATCAAAACAACCCTGAGATTCCACCTCACACCAGTCAGAATGGCTAAGATCAAAAATTCAGGTGACAGCAGATGCTGGCGAGGATGTGGAGAAAGAGGAACACTCCTCCATTGTTGGTGGGATTGCAAGCTTGTACAACCACTCTGGAAATCAGTCTGGCGGTTCCTCAGAAAATTGGACATAGTACTACCGGAGGATCCAGCAATACCTCTCCTGGGCATATATCCAGAAGATGTCCCAAGCGGTAAAAAGGACACATGCTCCACTATGTTCATAGCAGCCCTATTTATAATAGCCAGAAGCTGGAAAGAACCCAGATGTCCCTCAACAGAGGAATGGATACAGAAATTATGGTACATTTACACAATGGAGTACTACTCAGCTATTAAAAAGAATGAATTTATGAAATTCCTAGCCAAATGGATGGACCTGGAGGGCATCATCTTGAGTGAAGTAACACAATCACAAAAGAACTCACACAATATGTATTCATTGATAAGTGGATATTAGCCCAAAACTTAGGATACCCAAGATATAAGATACAATTTGATAAACGCATGAAACTCAAGAAGAATGAAGACCAAAGTGTGGACACTGTGCACCTTCTTAGAATTGGGAACAAAACACCCAGGGAAGGAGTTACAGAGACAAAGTTCGTAGCTGTGATGAAAGGATGGACCATTTAGAGACTGCTGTATCCAGGGATCCGTCCCATAATCAGCTTCTAAACGCTGACACCATTGCATACACTAGCAAGATTTTGCTGAAAGGACCCAAATATAGCTGTCTCTTGTGAGACGATGCCGGGGCCTAGCAAACACAGGAGTGGATGTTCACAGTCAGCTATTGGATGTATCACAGGACTCCCAATGGAGAAGCTAGAGAAAGTACCCAAGGAGCTAAAGGGATCTGCAACCCTATTGTTGGAACAACATGATGTACTAACCAGAACCCCGGAGCTCTTGTCTCTAGCTGCATATGTATCGAAAGATGGCCTAGTCGGCCATCATTGGAAAGAGAGGCCCATTGGACTTGCAAACTTTATATGCCCCAATATAGGGGAATGCCAGGGCCAAAAGAATGGGAATGGGTGGGTAGGGAAGTGGGGGGCGCTATGGGGGACTTTTGGGATAGCATTGGAAATGTAATTGAGGAAAATATGTAATAAAAATATTAAAAATCAAAAAAAAAAAAAAGAAATCTGGCAGCTTAATGTCTATCTCCAACTTTACCCTGTACCATTAGGGTGATGGCATTGTTTGGTGTCACAGTAGCAAATGAGAAGTGTCAATGTCACACTACTTTGTGGTTTAGCTACACTCTCACAAAGTCCAGAGAAGATCTCCCAAAGGTCCATCATTCATCTCCCTGCCCGGCTTCTCAGAGATAAAAATGGTGAGCTTTCCCTTGACAAGCCAGTTTCAGACAGCACACACAGCAGCTTAAAACTGAGGAATCTATGTGGCTGTTAGTATTTTATAATGAATAAACTTACGGAATCCATAGAAATTGCACTGCCAATTTCTTCCAAGGAATTCAGCATATAATTTTAGACTCTCCCAAGGAAGTCAGCATATAATTAATCCTAAAGAGCCTGGATTTATACTCAAATAAATAATCTAGTGCCTGAGGAAGAAAAACTTAAAATTGATAAAATAATGAGAAAAATACAGGTTATACATGGACCTTACCTTGGCTAAGTTATAATGTCAGTGTAGGTTACTGCATTTAAAGGCACAGCCTATGATGCTGGTGAAGGCTAGCAAATCTATCCACAGACAGAACAGCCCTGGGGTCTGTGACATCAGTATATAAAAAGACAAGGGCTACCCTGGTTACCACATTCAGATATTTACTTGCTCAGCTGAAGTTGGCTTAGAAGACCAATACTGAACAGCTTTTGGGTGTTCTCTGGAACGTCCCATTAGACCCTAGTGACTCTCAGCTGTCTTGCACATCCAGGATTATCAAGTCTGGAGAAGCCCAGAAGCATCAGTCCTTGTTTCCCAGATGCTTCAAATGTGCAGCCAGGCTGCAGGCTACACTGCAGCTCTTCCAGAGGCTGCTGCATGAAAGCACAGGACAGTTCCAGGCTAGACAGTTCTGTGGCTTCCAAGTTCCAAAAGAAAGGGGTCTTTTTAGAACAGGGCCCAGTTGTGCTTCCTCTAAAGACACAGGCTGCTGTTTGGAGGTGCTGACGGTCAGAGGTTATCTGGAGCGTTGGTTGTAAAGAAGAAAGTCCTTGTCTTGGCAGAGCAGGCAGAGTTTCAGGCTTCGGCAGCTGCCTCCAGCAACATAAAATGCCCAGATGCCCATGAGCACCATGATTATATATGCGGTTACCAGATTCAATTCATAATAAGAACTTAGAAAAGTCTGCAAGGGAAAAATAAATCAGTTTGGGTAAAGCACAAACTTATTAAACATGTGGAATAAACAGAGATAGTGGAAAATACACAATGCTTCCAACAGCTGGACTGTCTCACAAACATGAGATGAACATCATCTCTGTGTCAGGAAGGCACAGAGAACAATCTATTCAACAAACAGTGGTCAGTGAATTGGCACTTTGCTTGACTGAAATGGCAACCCAGAAGAGAGCTGTTAGCCAGAACTTAATGGATACTTAACAGAAAACACATGGAGGATATGCCTAATTTATACCCATTTCTGTGCTAACTTGGCTTTAAGAATTTACAAGAAAGTCAGGTACATCTAGATTACTTTAATAAGAACCATTAGTAGTCAAAGGAACATGAGGAAGCGGAGTTAGGTTTTGGCTGTGCAACTTCTATGGATTCCAAAACACTAACAGCAACATAGCTCAGCGGCAGAGTGCATGCTTATTATGCATGAAGTCCTGGATTCAAGCCCCAACACCAAAGCATGATTGACAGAGTGCCAAAAGGTGCTGTGACTGAAATGACTGAGGACAAGGCTTCACTCTGGTGGAACTTATATACTAATAAGTAACAGATAAAGAAGAAATAAATTAACTGCCAATTGTGATTGATGCTAAGACAGAATACTTACAGTTATGACAAACGCTAGGATGAGAACAAGGTGATCTATTTAAGGGGTGATGTGGGCCCCGAGAAAGTGGCACTTAACTTGAGACAGACAAGAAGGAGCATGCACTAGCCCTGTGCAGGCTGGCCATGGAGGAGCAGACATGAGGACAGAGATGAGATCTAGATGATACAGATGCGAACTAGAGTCAGTAGGAATACAGTTTAGGAATGGAGGAGCAGATGAGGCCAGGCAGCTGTGAAGCCCTGGCTAAGGGATGTGAATGCTACTCTGTGTGATGCAGGGCCATAGAGAGGGTTTAGATTGGGCTGCTAATGATTGGTTTTGATTGTTGAAGTGGATTAAAGGCACTGGTGAGGAGAGTGTGAGGTGGTGATCTATGGGGTATGGGAAAGACGAAAAGCAGATAGGATGAGCTCACATGGCTCAGAGATGGGCTGAATGTGAGGAAGATGCCAAGACTGGCTCTGGTATTTCTGACTTGGTGGTAGATGAATGCTTAAGAAGCACCAACCTTGGATGAGACTGGAAGCAGTGGGCAGGAATAAGCTTACAGTCCTCTGCATTTGCTTCAGTGTATTTCCTTGAGAGCCATTTTTCTCTTTTTGGCAATCACAAAAACAATGTAGCTTTGTTACAGAAAATGGGACTATACAGATGAAAAAACTAATCTCTAAAACTTGATATTTAGCTAGATTATTTATTCATCAGAACATTAAAAATGAAATAATAGAACCCAATTCATTAGACAACAAAAAATGGAAAACCTGGACTGGGGAGATAGCTCATGGAAGGCTTGCTTGTGTGCATGCAGTGGACCCTTAAATAGAGCCCCAGAACCACACACATAAGACCTTCAAAAACAATATCAAAACAATGCAAAAGCTGGATGTGCCAGTTCATGCCTTAAATACTAGCTCTAAGGCAGCTGAGACAGGAGAATTGCCACAAATGAGGCTAGCTAAAGTTACAGAGTGGAGTCTAAGACAGCTTGGGCTATAGCATGAAACTATCTATAAAACAAAACAAATAAAGACAAAATACTGTAGAAGCTCTTTGCAATACCTCTACCTCTATCCCTGCCTTAGATTTTTTATAGAAAATATACTCTTAAAAATTAAAGACAGAAGAGCAAAACACTTGAACAAAGGCATCAAAAAGAATTATCCACCTGACAACAGACATATAAAGATGTGTTTATTGTCCAGTAAATGAAAGTTTGAAATTTATTGTGTTTCTACTATATTCCAAGCAGGATAAGAAAGAAAGTTATAACAAGTTCATAAGTAAGTAGTTAGTGCTTAAGTCAACATAACCATGCTGACAAACTGAGAGATACCAGCAACTGACTAATGTACTCTAACCAGAGTGCTTCTGGGTATGTGTCCAAAAGCAGTGTGCATGTGTTTTTGCTGATGGGCATATATTTAATACTTATATTTAATATATCTAGTCACACTCTACACAATAGTTAGCAGCTAGAGAGCTAATGAGGTGACTCAGTGGGTAAGTGCTTGTTGCCTTACTTGAGGTCAGACCCTCGGGACTCACATTAAAAGGTGGGTGCAGCCATCAGACGTTGTGATGCATGCTTTTATCCCAGCACTTTGCAGGCAGAAACACGGGGATATTTGTGAGTTTGAGGCCACCAAGGTTACAAAGTAAAATTCTATCTTTAAAAAAAGTGACATGGAACATGACATTTTTAGATGCCAGGAGCTTGCTGCTTGGCTAGTCTAGCCAGAATTCAGAATTCTAGGTTCAGTGAGATACCCTGATTCAGAAAGAAAAGAAAAGAAAAGAAAAGAAAAGAAAAGAAAAGAAAAGAAAAGAAAAGAAAAGAAAAGAAAAGAAAAGAGGGAAGGGGGAAGGGATAAGGGGAAAGAAAGGGGGTAGGGGGAAAGAAAGGGGGAAAGGGAAAGGGGAAAGAGGGAAAGGGGGAAAGAGGGAAAGGGGGAAAGAGAGAAAGGGGGAAAGAGGGAGAGGGGGAAAGAGAGGGAGAGGGGGAAAGAGGGAGAGGGGGAAAGAGGGAAAGAGAAAGAAGGGGAAGGGAAAGGGAAAGAAGGGAAAGGGGGAAGGGGAAAGGGAAAGAAGGGAAAGGGGGAAAGGGAAAGAAGGGGAAAGGAGGAAGGGAAGAAAAAAGAAAAGAAAAGAAAAGAAAAGAAAAGAAAAGAAAAGAAAAGAGAAACGAAAAAGAAAAGAAAGGAAAGCCCACATGGGCGACAGATGAGACTATCTCAAAAATAAAAAAAGAAAAAAAGAAAAAGAAGAAAATAACCCATCTGGAAATACTCTAAAGGCTCCTATATTGTAGAATAGATGTTATGATCTATGCACAGTAAAATGCTGTACAACAATGGAATGGTTATTAAATGATGAATATCATAAATACACCACCAGTGGTAGTGCTCACACTGCAGGCTCTCTGAGCAGATGCCACAAAGAGCAAAGGCTGGGGAGATTTGGGGAGACAAATCATGCCTGAAACACAGCAGGACAAGAAAGTGCATGGCATGAATGGTGGAGAGCGATGGGAGGCAAGTGTCACAGCCCCAGATGACTAAACCTGACATCAAACAAAGACTTTAGGCTCTGAAAACTTTGAAAGCCCTCATCTCTCCTCCTCAGTGAGCTTGGCTCCCAGGGAACCCAACTCTCTGGGTTTCCCAATTTCCCCCAGTTTTCAGTTATTCCTTGTGCTTCCTTGCTGGCTCCTCCTCTGTAGCCTAAACTCAATGATGGATATCATGGGACTCATGTTTGAGCATCTCTGTTTATCCAAAATCCTTTGAATTACCTTTTATCAACCAAACTCCTCCGCCAAAGTTAGTCTTTTCTCATCTAACTTTTACCTGACCTAGTCTACTCTTGGATATTTGACACCTCCAAAGTAATGGCGCCAGATAAAACCCATGAACGCCCTTCTCAAGCCTTCAGTCTCAGTTGGTGACAACTCTATTCTTTCAATTGTCTGGGACAAAACCTTGAACAAACCCTTGGCTCTTCCTCTTCCTCTCATCCACTCTGTAAGAGGCACTGATGGCTCTGCTGTTGACACCTGTTTCCTGAATCCAGCCATTTCTCATGCCTCACTGCTATTTTGTCTCAGTCTTCCCTGTCTTTCCTTAGTGAGGTGACCTCTCCCAGCTAGTCTGCTCTTAGGGCATCGGTCAAAACAGTCCTTTCCCAGTGTGTGTCAGATTACCCCCCACATACACACACACACACACACACACACACACAACTTTTCCCTCTTTTTGTATTTTAAGATAGGATCTCACTCTGTAGCTCAGGCTTGGCTAGATACACAAAACCTTGCTTGGTTTTACAAAGATGCCATCATATTAAAGACAACTTTAGTATCCACAGATACTGCATTGTCAACCATGTAAGAGGTAAAAAGATTGCATTTTAGTTGGATTAGAGGGCAAGAAGTCCCGTGGAGAAAATATGATAGGAACTCCAAATAGACAAGAGAGAAGCCGGAAGAAAGTTCTATCGGTAGAGATATTTTGAAAATATCATCATCATTTATGTATGTGTGTAATGCACATGTCAAGATGCCACTGTGGAGATCAGAGGACAGTTTTTGGAAGTTAGTCCTGACTTTCCATAATGGACTCTGTGGCTCAAACTCGAGTCACCAAGCTTGCCTAGAAAGCACCTTTACTTACTGATCCATCTCCGTGCCCAAGAGAAACCTTTTCAATACTGTGTGTAAAATGTGCGAAGAGTCTAGACAAGGCCATAGCAGGGTCACTTTGATAACTGTCATGTATTTGAATGACATATTACCAGTCAAATCCAAGTCATTACACACTGCGCTAAAAATAGATCTGACATGAGTTTTAAACTTTACTTTGTGAACTGGCACTGTTATAATGTCAGTAAGGAGTGGAACCAACACTTCTGCTACTGGTCAGAAGTGGAAAGGGTTGCCAGCTTACAGAGCATGTTTCATCAATTTGTATCCAGCACTCAAAATACTCACTCCAATTAGTCAGTTTCCATGGTTCTCTACCTCAAACCCTATGGGAAGAGTCCTGCACTTAAAAACAGTCACAAAAGCTCGACAACAAACAGGACAACAACAAAAGGGAAGTGATTAACCAGTCAGATTAAAGTAATTTTCATGTAACGATTTAAACTTACTAAAATGTGTATCTTGAGGGATCTATAATGAAGGAAAATCGCTTCAGATGCCCTTCATAACACAAGCACAGTGCCAAGCACTTTAGGCTTGACCATACATCCACTGAAGGACAGGCATGGGAAATCTCTAATGAGACAGACCCCATACTGACAGTGGCTGTCACTCTACTAAACTGGCAGGACCCATGTCCACTTCCAGGGCTTCCCTGGTTTGTGCTCATGTCCCCATGAGCCTGTCCCTTAACTGGGGTGGAATCCACCACTCAGAGGTCTGCACCTGAGCTGCACAGGCCCCAAGCACAGTGCCAGCACTCACCTGGGTGGACACCACCAGATGTGTCAGGAGAACCGTGAGGAGGATGTACCACTTATTCTTCTCACAGCCATCAAAGAACACAACGCCCCAGAACACGTGCAGCATTATGATGACCAGTGTCATGAAAGCTGAAAGACATGTCAGCAGTTAGGGGCCAGGCCTGCAGACAGCAGACACCAAAGCCAGGGGAACCCCACAACTGCTCACCAGCTCTGAGGGGCCCCTGGCTGCAGTGGCAGAATCTGGCCACCAGTGCCCAGAAGTGGCTTTGAGAGGAACTCTGAGTTAACTGTCAAAGAAGCATATCTTTCTGGAAGTGGGGTGCAGCCTTTGTAGCAGCTATTCCTCTAGAATATGGACCTGGTTGACAAAAACCCAACTTGGATTTGGTTTTCAAAGAGGTTCCCTGAGGTATGAAATGAAATTACTATAAAATCTATACAACTATTTGCTTAAAACACATTTATTTTTATATGTATAGGTGGTTTGCTTGTAATGTGTCTGCAAATATGCCTAGTAGCAGAAAAGGTCTGAAGAAGGCATAGTATCTCCTGGGAATGGGATTGAAGATAGTTCTGAGCTGCTTTGTAGGTCCTGGAAATTGGACCTGGGTCCTCTGGAAGAAGGGCCAATAGTCTTAACCACTGAGCCATAGCTCCAGCTCCAACACGGCTGATTTTGAATTAGCCTGCAGCCCCACTAAAACAGAATTTTCTCAACCGAACAGAACATCTCCTATCTAAAAAGGCCTCTGCACTGAAGGGGGCATTTTCTCTAGAACTTTTAAAAAATAATGTAATAAAAAATTTAAAATAGTGCAATTAAAAATCACTATAATTATCTAAGATTCTTCTTGTGTCCTATGTCCTGAAGTAACATTTTTTATAAGCAGGCAAGCACCATATATTCTTTTTACTTTAACATGAAAAGGGCATATAGATTTCCCTTTCCTGCCGAGTAATAAAGAGACCATGAGCTTTAACCCACCAGACAGAAAAACACCAAGCTAGAGTTCCATTCTTCCCTGCTTGAAGGAAAAATAACATGGCATTGCCAAGCAAAGGAGACTAGTCTGTCTGTGTCAATCCAGCAAGTTATTTAAGCTACACTATGTACTCTCTCTATACCCCAACCCAGGTAGTTCTCAGATCAAGGGATCACTAGCCTGGGACCTGTTATCAGTGCAACTTACTGGTACCCATCCCACCCATGAATCAGAAGCAGTGGGGCAGGAGCCCAGCACAGCCAGTTTAAACAGCCTTTCTAGAGAATCGATACAAGGTCAAGTTTCAGAATCCTGGCAAGCAGGCATTCCTATAAATGTGCACAAGCAGATACAAGAATACTTACACCAGCACTGCTGCAATAACAAAGAATGCCCGCCCTTATCCCAACGGAGAAGCAAAATACTGTGTACTCACAAAGTGAGCTACTGTATATGACCCACAGTATGAACCATCTCAAGAGCATGCTGCTGACTGAGGACAAACATGAACATGATTGGGAACATGAAGTAAGAGACTCTCAAAACAATATTAAAAGACATAACTGTTGTGGCTACAGGACAGTAAGTTGTCACATCTCTGACAATATCTTCATGTCAAGCTCTGGCAGACCACACTAAAAGGATTCAATTCAGGTCTAGACATCCTTCTGAAGAGGACAGTTCCTATGGACAGATGGATGCCAATGGTGTGACACTGAGACCACTAATGCCCAGGGCTAAGTTTAGTTCTTTTAATATACCTGAGTCAAAAAGACTAAGGCAAAACCTGACACAATGGGAATTCTTTTTAAATCATAATGTTTCTTGATGTCAATCAAGAAATAAGGGAATTCACTACCACAGGCATTTGGCATCTAGCTGGCAGCCTCTGCTCACCCTTCTCTCAGGACATTGCCATGGGTGCTAAGATCAGCTAAGTGTGCTCCCAGGGCTAGCTCCTAGAGTCCAACTACTTGGGAAATACTCTTGCTGGTGACATTTTCCAGTCTGTTCTTATTCAAAACAGTGTTACCCTGCAAGCTTCAGACAAGTATCCTCTAGACCTCATTGGCTCTGATCTTGCTTCCAAGTTTTAGGTCTGAATGTCTTGATCCTTCCTATTAAGAAGTCTAATGGACTGAATTTTCCTCTATTGTCAAGTCAGACATCTCCAACTAGCATTCAAAGACTTCTACAGTCTAGACCCAAATGACTTTAATTTATAGATTCTCTATAAATCTTCAACTGCCTTCTTATGCCAGAATCACAGAACTCAAGCCAGGGATAGTTGTACAGCAATTGGGGGAATAGAGACAGAAGTAGGGGCCTCAGACCTTTAAAGTCATCCTTAGATACATACTAAGTTTGAGACTAGCCTGGGCTACATGACACCCTCAAAAACAAAAAAATGAAAAACAACTTTTTCTCTCTCCTCCTTTCCCCTATCCTATCATCTCCTTCCTCTCCTTCTTTCAATGTATGTGTGTATGTATGTGTATATCATATGTACACAGATTGTCCTTTTTCCCTGACTATGCATTCCTCCACATTCTACCACACCTAATACTTGCTCTAAGACAAAACACCGGGCCAACAACATGGCTCAGTAAGTAAAGGAATTTGCTGCCAAATCTAATGATATATGTTTAATACCTGGGTATACTTTTTTGAAGGAGAGAACCAATTTTCTTAAATTGTTCTCAAATATCCATACATGCATACACACACATAAATGTAATAAAAAAAGTTAAGATCCAGCACAATGTCACTTTTTCAGTAGGCATACTTGATACATTCTCTTTTCTATAGCTCTCATAAATTTGCTGTTGAGGGTCCTGTTCCCTAGACCAGCTGGCATCCGACTGCCCCAGTCTCCTGAGTATGGTAATTATAGGTATAAACCACTGCATCTGTGTGTGTGTTATACTACTCTTCCTCTGTGTAGTTGATTTTATGCTTTGTGTAGTTAGGTGTTTGTTTCTATCGTCAAAAGCTATGGAGACATTTTTAATAATTATTTGTAGACTGCATACTTAAATAATCAAAAGGACTTCTCCCCAAATACTAAATTAGTGATCCAGAATATGACTTGAACTTAGGACCACAATTCCATACTTCCTTCTCTACCAAGCATTTCCAAGAAACAGCAATGACTCTAATTACTGCTGTCCTGCTCCACAACCACAGATAACAAAGAACCAACTTACATTTATGTGTAAGTTATATGTAAGTATACTATGTGTACTTCATAAACTATGCTTGTCTGTAACATAAAAATCCATGTATATACATGTATCATACAGTATGTGCATTATTAACACAACTGACATAGATAGAGATGCTAATTAACAACCCCACACTCCTTACTTATTCTAATTACCATTTCAGGAACAAAATGGTAATTAGAATACTTTTCTAAGGGATTCATTTTAAGCTGGCCTTGAAAACAGCTGGCTTTCTGAAGGGAATTAGCACCATCTAGAGGACAGAAACTTGTAGCAATAAAGGACAATGGAAGGAACTGGCTCTTGCAACAATGTAAACTATAAGAAAATTTACCAGCTACTGGATGGATCACAGGGCCCCCAATGGAGGAGCTAGAGAAAGTGTCCAAGGAGCTAAAGGGATCTGCAACCCTATAGGTGGAACAACATTATGAACTAACCAGTACCCCGGAGCTCTTGACTCTAGCTGCATATGTATCAAAAGATGGCCTAGTCGGCCATCACTGGAAAGAGAGGCCCATTGGACATGCAAACTTTATATGCCCCAGTACAGGGGAAAGGCCAGGGCCAAAAAGTGGGAATGGGTGAGTAGGGGAGTGGGGGGAGTGTATGGGGGACTTTTGGGATAGCATTGGAAATGTAATTGAGGAAAATACGTAATAAAAAAATATTTAAAAAAAAAAAACAAAGAAAATTTACAAGAAACACAGAAGGTATCTTATTAATTTCTACTAGATTCTAAGACATGAACCATTAAAACTATATTTGTTGTTTTTACAAACTTAACATTTTTACCTTTTAATTTTTATTTTAGAAATGTTCCAGTTTAGAAGGTGATCGGCTCTGTTGGAGGCAGCGTTAAGCATGACCTATTAACACACTCTCCCTTAACTCAGAGCTGGAGTTAAATAGTCTGAACTGTATGCTGCAGGCCTCAGAAAGGCAAAGACCTTTCCAACAGGGAAGACTAACTTGCTGGCTGCACAGAGAACTGGTTCTCTTGAGTGGCTGACAGCATTGATGTCCACAGGAGAGGCTGAGATTTGAACTAACAAGGAAACAGAGAATGGTGGAGGACTGTCAACGCACTCAGGGACATGGGCATGATAAGACAGATGGCTCTAAGCCACTATAGCTTTTAAAATTGGCCATTTCTCTGTACAATCTCTTCTTTCTATTAACAGCTACTGAAACTCTATTTATTTTTTGGTCCTATTTCCCTAAAGATGGTCACCTCCCTTACTGAGCATTAGCCTGGGTGTGAACACTGACTTAATTGGAAAAAAAAAAGGGTATATGAATTCCCTTATTTCAATGATAGAACTGCTATTGATCTAGACCTAAATAATATTCTGATTATAAAACAAACTTGTTGTCATTGTACTATAACATATAGCTAGAGAAGAAAAAGCAATGTGAAAAGAGCTGGTCCTCTTTTATTACATCTTTGCATAGAAAGATCAATTTGTCTACTATTTTTCACTCTGAATTGAAAGACCATATCATATTGCCTATCTGTAAATATCAACAAGTTATAGATAAATCAAAGAGTAGAATTTAGGGCTAGGGGTCTTATACTGAGTTCCTAACACTAAACAAGAAGAAAAAATAGGGCTTACAGGCTTATGTTAAAAATAAATATAAAATCCCAAAATAAAGAGAATATGTCTCATAAAAGTTAGCTGCTAATGTTTCAACTATTTTATATATATATATATATATATATATATATATATATTTCTTATGCAAGATAAATTCTGTCATATTCCAAAGCACTCAAACCCCTGTCCCCACTCCCAGATCCTTCACTTATAGTGCCTAAGAATATCTTGCCTTTAAAAGGCTTAACATAGGGTTAGAGAGATGACTGCTCTTCCAGAGTTCCTGAGTTCAATTCCCAGCAACCACCTGGTGGCTAACAACCATCTTCAATGGGATCCGATGCCCTCTTCTGGCTTGTCTGTACTCATATATAATAAATAGACAGACAGACAGACAGACAGACAGACAGATAGACAGATAGATAGATAAATCTTTTTTAAAAGCTTAACATAAATCATCATTCACTTGAATTCTGAAGCCAATGAATGCAATACAGATGATCCTTTAGAGCAGAACCCTGAACACGCACAGCTATGGCACATACCTGAATTAAGGAAGAACTGAGGAGAATCACCATGAATGCCCACTGTGCCTGGCCCCAAGGAGTTAGACAGGGTGTTCACAAAGGAAAACACTCCACTCATGATTCCAAAGCCCAAGCCAGAAACTAAAGAGGAAGAAAAACACCGGTAAACCCTTTTCCTGTTAGGCGTCCACTTCAGCTCTCATTCACAAGGCCTGGGGAATGCTGTTTCACTGCAGGGACAGGGTCTGCTTTCTCAGCATGTGGAAGGCATGGTGTAGTTCCTACAGCTGCAGAGAAAGTGCTGCTGCAAGGCTGAGGAGGAGTTGGGTCTTTGAACTGGAAGGAAGAAGGGAAGGAAACAGCCTGCTGTTGCTGAAGCACTGGCCAGCCAGCTCTGGAAGGCTACGTGAGAAAGTGGAGGGGTAAAGGGAGTGTGGAGAGGATGAGTGGGTAAATGAACAAGGGACAGGCACAGAAGGGACAAGAGAGGATATAGGGGATTAACTGTTTACGAAGTGAGACACCTGGGCCAGACTGAGTTAACTCTATATAGAGACCTAGATCGTGTGTGTGTGTGTGTGTGTGTGTGTGTGTGTGTGTGTGTGTGTTGTTTGTCCGTGCTACATGTGCATGTGTGTGAGAATGTGTGTGTGTGTAGACATGCACACTGGTGCCTACATGAGTTTATGTGTACCATGTGCAGGTGTGCAGGTGTGTGTGTGTGTGTATTGTGTATGTAGACATGCACACTGGTGCCTGCATGAGTTTATGTGTACCATCTGCAGGTGTTGGGTCCCCTAGAAGTAGAGTTAGAGGTGGTTGTGAGCCACTATGTGGGTGTTGGGAACTGAATAGTAGGTGCTCTTAACTGCTGAGCCATCTCTCTAGCACTTCTACTATTTTTCTTCATGACACCAAAGGGTCTAACTTACCATAGGCCAACAGTCGCATCGAGGGTGCTGTCTCCTCAGGGTTTATGCTTTTCAAACCCTCACTGGCTTTTCTAAAAGAAAAACACACATATTTTGTTGTTTTTACTTTTTAAAAAGCAGTATATGAAGGAGGTCATAGGACCCTTCAAAACTAGCTATTAATGAAGCTTCAGATCAGGTTACATGCTCAGTCCAGAGTCCATTTAAGTCAAACCCTGCCGCAGACCCCCTGGGCCCTGTGTCTGCGTAAAACGAGTCTCTCAAGCAGATGGACAAAGAGTCGGATGAAGTGACAAACAGATACACACACACACAGGAGAGGTGTTGAATCTGAATGTAATGTTCTGGGCGAGCCTAAGACTATTATATTACAAGAAATTATCAGGAGCTACAAATCACAAATAAGACAAGGTACACTGAAATTTACCAGATACAACAGAAAAGAATTTGCAGGAACTAATTAAATGTTTACATTAGGGATAACAAGCCCTGCCTAGGATCAGCCTAATGCCAGGCAAGAATTTCACACTTTAGTGTTAATAGCACCAGGGGGTTTTAACTCTTGACAGGCCTCAAGAATAATGTGGTATCACAGAGCTCTAAATTCTTAGGTCTTGTAAAACTTTATCTTGTCTGGAGAATTCCCCATTTATCAGGATAGTATATCAACTTGCTCTTGACATGGAATGTAGTCTGTAGTAAAGATTTCTATCTCAGTGAGATTCCCAGGCTCTTACTGCAGATAACTAAGTTAATGGCCCTGATTTATAGTAACACTTAATTAGTTACAGAATAGGTTAAGCTCCTTGCTGCTATCTGGGATCTTGGAACACTGGGAGAGGCTTTAGCTAATTCAGAATACAATCTTAAAAGGCATTTACAATAAGGTAATACTAAATAGAGAGCACATGGATCCATACACTAGACTAACGTGGGAGTGAAAAATTAATTATATGGGTTAGGGGAAACGCCAAACTCCAGGAGGGAATTTCCGTGGAACTCTTTTCCTCATGGGCAGCTTCTAAGCTTTTGCTTGTCAAGCTGACCCAACTGGAGAGCTGGCTTTTGTCAGACTCCAGGAGGAGAGCTTCCTTGAAACTGTTTTCCTCATGAGCAGCTTTTAGGCATTTCTGCCTGACAGGCTGACTCCACCAGAGTGCCATGGCAAAACCCAATATTCTTTTGCTATTGTTGTTGTTTGTTTTGTTTTGTTTTGTTTTGTTTTGTTGTTTGAGACAGAGTCTGTCTAAATAGCCCTGGATATCCTAAAACACAATATGTAGACCAGGCTGACCTCAAACTCACAAACGTCTGCCTTTCTCTGCCTCCCAAAGGCTGGGATTAAAAGCAAATACCACCATACCTGATCCAGCACATTTTCAATGACTGAAGTCAAGTGAGATTTCTGCCAACTCCATCTAGCTGATGTTTCCATAAAAGGAAAAATTAAAAATAATAGTAGCAAGTCAATATGGATTGAGTTCAATAGGAATAAAATCAGTGATGTAATTTCTGAGCCCAGGGAATATTATTTCATCATCTTGAGGGACCTACCTCTTTGAATTTTGTACTTCCCATAGTCTTAGGTCTTTATCTCCACTGTATTTGCATTCGGTTGTATTTTCCTCTGTGGCTGCACTCATTCTTGTTCCTCCTTCCCTCTTTCTCACTGAAGAACCAAGATTATTCAACTCTCTAGTAACATATTTTTTCTTTAGAGTCAGGAACTGAACCCATGATTCACACATGCAAGCACATACTTTCCCACTGAGTGACACCTATAGGCTGCCTGCTCTGCTCCTGTAAAATTTCTTAAAGCAGCTAGCTGATACACTAAGAGGTCAAATTCTCACGTTGATTCTTAATCACATGATTAAGAATATTAAATCACATGATTAAAATATTTTAAAATATTTTATATTTTTATTTAATATTCCCAAATAGGACTCAGGATCAAAAGCAGAATATTTTTATAATACTCTATATGATAAAATGCTGTCATTAGAATAGGATACTACAAATCAATCCAGAGTGATCATATCCACACTTCTGTTACTGCCAGGTCACAAATGTACCAAAAATCTGCCTCTGTCCCCAACCATCACCCTGCAGACATATTAGGAATGCTACATGTAGTTTGTTATATTACTATCTCTGTTACTAAAATCTATTTCCCAAAATTTATGCATCCATTTGAAAGACAGCTGAAAGGATATTTAAATCATATTTACTGTAAAATATGTTTATTAAAGTACTTTGGAATCAATCACTGTTGAAACAAAAGCAGGTGAGATGTATAAGAACAGCTATTTCAGTGTTGCCCATTTGGAAGCATAGAATCCTTCCAAATTTAATGATTAAACTATATAAGTTTGTTGATATAGATTATTGGCATTAAATATAACTCATAGGGATGAATTAATATTCCTCTAACAGGTAGATTTGTTTTATTGGGAAAATTTGGGTAGTTTAGTTGGTTGCTGCTCCAGAGAAATATGAAGACAGCCACACAAATATCTGGGTCACATCTTTCCTGCAATCAGGAATATATTAAGTTCCTAAGCAAGGAGGCCAGTGACTGAAATCCTAACACTTGTGAGGTAGAGGCAAGAAGGTCAGAAGTTCAAGGTCATTCTCAGATACATACTGAGTTGGAAGCCATTTAGGGCTATGTGAGATCATGTTTCGAAATAAAATAAAGCAAACAATAAAAAACAATAACACAAAAACTAAAATTTTGTATTTATTTTGTACAGAGATCCCTTGATAGTCTCCCATATGTGTGTGTGTGTGTGTATGAATATTGAATATATTTTCAATCTAACTCTTTCTATATATATATATGGTTGAAAATGTATAAATGAGCCAGATGTGATAGTGCATGCCTTCAATCCCAGCATTTAAGAATCAGTGGCAGGTAGATCTCTAAATTTGAGTTTGATACCAAGTTCCAGGCCAGTGATAGATAGATAGATAGATAGATAGATAGATAGTAGATAGTTAAATAAGAAAGTGATTTATAAGTAGTTTTACAAGGTTTAAGAATTGGAAATTTTAAGTTTTGTCCTTAGAATCTGGTAACAAATATAACAAAAGAATTTTAGCAGCGAGAAGGAGACATCCCGCACAGTCAGTCATCTAATCTGTTCATCAGAAACACAGAAACTCATTATGTTTTGTGCTTTCTCACTTCCTAATGTTAACAGGGAACTGTCAGTGCTGTAACATTTCCTCAGGAACTCTGTAACACAACATGAGGAAGTTTTCTCAATTCTTGAAATTATGTATTTAAGATATTTGGGGTTTTTTTGGTTTGGATTTTTGAGATGGTTTATGTAACTAGGCTGGCTTCAAAATCACTATGTCGCTATGAACCCAAGGCTATACATCTCCAGCCCACCTAAATACACCATTTTAGAAAAATTAAAAAACAGAGAGACCCTTCTTTAAACAAAACAAACAAACAAACAAACAAAAAAACCCTATAGTAGGGCCAAGGGTATAGGTCAGTGGCAGAGCTCTCCTCTTGCTTCCACAAAGACTCTGGTGTGGAGGACATGGGGGTAGGGAGATAAAGCAAGCAAGCAAACTCACAAAAACCCTGTAGCTGTGATTATCTTAGCTTTTTATGACAAAATAGTCACTGTATCAATGTTATATAAAAACTGAATAAGGTTGCAAAATTTTCAATCCAAGCTTTAAAACTATCCATATATTTCAGGTATCATACAGCAGTTTTAGACAACACAGCAGTTACAGAAGATAAATGTTAGGCAATGACAGTTGTGTTTTAGGTAAATAAACAAATGCATAAATAAAGCATAGCATAAAAAATCAATTTAAATACTTACATCCTAACCCCAAAAAGAGGGCTCATGACTTGGTCTTTTGTTAAATGTATCTTTCATTTGCAGACTTGAAACTATAGAAAATATTTTTAAGTGAGCCTTTGTTTCCCACTAACAGTTATAATAATGGAAGGCATAATCTCCATAAGAATAATTTACTTGTGGTGGTAGGAGGGAAGCATGAAGTTCAAATGCAAAGGCTTTTTATTGTTTCAGTAATTATTTCCCTGTGTTATTTTTCTTCAATAGTGGATTTCTTTTTGTTCATTCATATCTTGCCTGTTTCCTCTCATTATAAACTCTACCAGGCCAGAGCTTCTGTCTCTTAACCCACCTTTGTACCTCAGTTTCTACAGAGTGTCTGACATTGGGAAAATTCTCAAGAAACACTTTTGGGAAGAATGAAGAGGGAAAGATAAGGAGGAGCAGGAGGGCAGGCAAACTGGATTGTAAATTTAAATATTCAATATTTTCAGGCTAAAAATGTAGCAATCACTAAATCGTAATTCAAGTCTAACTGGGAAAATAAAACAAACCCTTAACTTACTTTAACAGCTTATAATATGCGAGCCTGAACAGCTCTTGGATACAGACAGAGAGCAACACTCCGAAGATGAGCAGGTAATTCTGTACTGGTCCATCTCTGTTGTCAGTAATGACTCCCACTAGGAACCAAAAAACGGATGACAGCAGGAGAGACACCAACCAGAAGAAAGCACTGGAACATAGAAGGAAAAAAAAAATCACAAGTTAACAGAAGCACAAGCTTAATAATGACTTTAAATCAAAACCTGCTTGAGTTACAAATCATTTTTAGTAAACAATCCTCACAAAGTGATGTTTTAGATCAGAATTTTTTTTTCTCCTAGTGAGACAAATAGTCCAAGAGGAACGTCAGATGTGCTTAACAAGAACGATTCAGTGACCCTGTCGTGTGCACACTAGGACACTATCTGTCAAGGACTAAGATGAACTTGGTTGCTGACTATTTTTCCTAAGAGATGCTTTGTGTGCCATAGAAATATACAACCAGTAACATTTGCAAATTTCATATCCTCAAAATTCACCAGAAAAATGTAAATTTAATAGTTAGATATTGTCAAGTGTCTTTTTCTGAAAGAAAACGAATGCCTAACGCCTGCATTAATATAGTGGAAAGTTCAGAAGCTGCAAACTTCTGGCAGGTGCAGAGACCAAGACCACGTTCACCAGCAGAGTTCCGGTATTTACCAAGCTCCCGGGAGGACACGCCTGGTCAGGTGTTACTGTGTTTTCTCGAGCTTTCCTCTTTGACTGCACCCAAACCATTACCCAGGAGTCTACAAAGAAAATCTGAGCCTGAATAGCCGGCACAGATATTCTGAGTCCGAGGATTGATGTGGGTGGGGGTGGGGGTGGGGGGGCAGCGAATAAGCATCTGATCTCCAGGTGACTTTAATGGCAGAGAGTAGTGATAACGACTCTTCGATGCTGCTGAGCACTGAGGGAAATGAGAGATTCCTACAGAAAGACAAAGGCTTCATGCACGAATCTATCTGCTTGTTCCCACACTCAGCCAACAGAAGCCAAGGGGCGCCTGCTTAGCCTACGGGCCTGCTCTTTTCAGACCCTCCCAGGAACAGAAGAGCCTCCGGTCCTCTCAGCCCTGGACCGCACCACAAGCTGGAGCCCCTAGGAGATGGGGATCCCGGGGTCGTGGGAACCCAGGAGAGGGAGGGAACCCGCGGCGTCCCGGACACAGCGCAGCCTCACCCGGCGATGAGGAAGATGACTCGCAAAGGGTCGGTGGCGATGGTGAAGACGTAAAGAGCGAGCGCGGGCCCGAAGGCGATGAAGGCGCAACCAAAGAACACGGCAGCCGTCATGACGACCCCGGGAGCCAGTCGCGGGGACCCGAGGGCCCTGCAGTGCCCAGTGGACAGCCGGTCCTGGATACGGGGCGGGGCTGGGTGGCGAGGCTCCCGTGCTCCGTCAGAGCAGTGGACGAGGCGGAGCCCGTGAGGCGGGGTCTGGAGATGCCGAGGGCGGGACAGGGCTCGAGAGGCGGAGCCTTCGGTGCCCTAGTCAAAAAGGCAACGGGAGCTCCGGGAGGCCAGGCCTGGAAGAGTTCCATAGCCTGTCAGAGTGGACCGCAGGGCCAGGCTTGGCATGCAGGACTTCGAGGTCCTCTAGTCACACGGAACAAGGCAGGGCTCGGGAGCTGGGGCCTGAGCTGCTCCATGGCCTGTACTGGGGGGTTGCAGGGCCGAGCTCCGCAGGCGGGGACTCAATGTGCTCCAAGCGCAGAGGAGGGGCGTGGCTTCGGATGCACAGATCCAGTCAGAACAGGAAACGGAGGTCGGAAGGCGGAGCCTGGAGGTGTCCCACGCCCAATCAAACCAGTGCCCGGTCGGCGCCTGGGAGGCGGGGCTTCGAGTTGCTCCGAGACCTGTCAGAGCCTGCAAAGCGAGCTCAGAGCGCCGCCCTGCTCTAGCCAGAGCGAGCGGGAGTTCTGGAGACCTAGTAATGTAGTGGGCGGGGCTCCGAGGTGTTATAAATGTAGCCGTAGTCAGCCGCTCCAGACGTTAGGCCTAGGGTTTGTCCCTGCTCATTTACTGATGGAGTTTTGTTCATCACATTGAGCCCCACTGTTCCTAGGCTTAGCGTTTATACCTATGTTACATGCTGATGGAGAAAGAATATAGAGGTGAAAGCTGTAATACTTGACATATATATTACAAAACCTGATGCATAGAGAAATGCCAGAATCCATGTAAAAACACATAGAATTCTTCCCACCCACATAGCAGCCTTTCCCGGTCACATATCAGTAGGGCTATGAAGGGTTATGCCAGATGAAGAGGTTTCTGGTCATCACAAACCAGAGAAAATTCGAGAGCAACCAGCAGAATCTTCATCTTCCTAGTTCTTGTCTTCCCTCATCTCCAGAAGTTCGGAGTAGGTCAGTTGTTAGAAATAAACTGACTTGACTTCTCTCTTTAATTAGGTTCACTCTAAATAATAAGGTTCTTTTAGCCCGATGAGTGGAAAACTAATTATTGTTCTTTAAGAGACCTTGATAAAATATTTACGGTCCTAGGTGTTAGGGATAGTGTGTTTGATCTTGTGTCATTTATGAGTGGGTTTGCTTTTAAATGAAGTTTAAGTTGAACTGGATGAACCTAGTACATAGAAGGGCAGAGTCCACATGCAGCATTGCTAGGACAACATTTTTCTATTCTCCTATGCCTTGCTCCTATCTACTTATTAACACCAAGTATGCTGAAGTTACTTTTATTAATATATAATATTTTCAATAATTTGAACATATATACAATGTCATATTTATCCTAACTCTTTCCAGATTCACCTCCATCCCCTACCTGCTCCCAACTTCATGTGTTCTTTTTTTTTCTCTTAAATTACACACTAAGTCTAATTTGTATTGCTCATGTACGTCTGGCAGTAGGGACATCCATTAGAGTGTGGTCTACCTCCCAGAAGCCATGCCCTCGAGGAAAACTGACTCTATCTGAAAAGCCAAGCTGTCAATAGCTTCCCAGTTAGTGTTTGCATCTTATGAACTTCTTCCTACTCTGTGCTAGAATATTGACTAGCTTGATCTTGTGTAGGCAAACAGGCTGCTCTAGGTTTGTGAATGCATTTTTTTTTCCATGAATGCATTGGTCCTGCCAAATCTAGAACTGTTTGCTTTGCTCTGCCCTGACCTCTGGCTCAGACAATCTTTTTTTTTTTTTTTTAAGATTTATTTATTTTATGTGAGTACACTGTAGCTGTCTTCAGATATACCAAAAGAGGGTATCTGATCCCATTATAGATGGTTGTGAGCCACATGGTTGCTGGGAATTGAACTCAAGACCTCTAGAAGAGTAATCAGGGCTCTTAACCAGTGAGCCATCTCTCCACCCCAGGCTCTTACAATCTTTATACCATACCATCACTTCTATGATGTTCCCTGAGTTGTGTAAGGGGGTGTTGATACAGATGCCTCATTTGTGTGTGTGCATCCCACAGTCTCTTTTCTTCCATTCTTTGACCAGTTGTGACATACCACATTGAGCTTGGTCAACTGTCACATGTTGTGCACTTACAGAGATCATCCATCTGTATCTTGGCATCTTTATTGATTGATCAAAAACCAGTTGGGGACAAGGACCTTTAGCATTTGGACACACAGATTCCCAATTGAATCAAAGCATTAGAACCAGTCTCCAACAGATTGTTTATCTTCAGAGATCTCAGCCAGCCCATCACTGGTCCACAAATACCTAATAAGATCTCTGGGGCAGAGAAGTTGGGGCTGATGCTATAGACAGATATCTTGTGCTTTTGAACTCCCAGCCATGGCTGTGTGACTGTGATGTGGCCAGTGTATTCTCTGTCTCAGTTTCTTTACAAGAGGATACATAGAAAAAGATCTTTGCTATACCTATAAGTTAGGTTTAAATATGATTTAAATTTGGGACATGAAATTTGCTCACATTAGCAGAGTCTGCTACTACTTGAAATAAAAGGGAGAATTCACCATGCTAGGCCCTCAAGGACAAGCAATAGCCAGGAGTATATGTTCCCTCATAAGCCTATCAGAACAGTTGACAGATAACTGAGACACTTATCCAGCTATGCTTTCCATGCTGAGTCTCAAAATGAGTTGCTCAAGTCACTTAAGCCTGAATGTTGCTCTTATGACTGTGTACTGGCTGACTCCAGATACTAAGAGTTGTAGACATCCAATAAAGCATGGTTCCCTCTCAGATTCAACAAAAAGTCAAATTTCAGCCCTGGAGCTGATTCTGAGACCAAGAACTTCATCCCGGGCTTCAGTGTGCTTATCTCTCTGTATCCCACGTTTTTGTTTGTTTGTTTGTTTTGGTTTTGGTTTTGGCCAGGCCCCATCTGATTACCACAGGGTCATAATGAAAGTCACAAGAGTTTGGGCTTTGTTTGATATTCCTGGCTCAGTTATCCCAGCACCCAGCCTCCTCTTGTTTTGGTTTTGGTTTTGGCCAGGCCCCATCTGATTACCACAGGGTCATAATGAAAGTCACAAGAGTTTGGGCTTTGTTTGATATTCCTGGCTCAGTTATCCCAGCACTCAGCCTCCTCTGTGCTGGATAAGTCAGATGAAGGATTTTCATCTACTGCAGTTTGTCTGCACTGTGTATGTCCTGCACTGAACTGTCAATCCCCATTGCAGAGACACCAAGTAGAGTAGGCAGGAACAGTACAGGCTTGGGGGTCCAGAGTGTATAAAGTAGAATCCACACAATCCAGTTTCCAGAAGTTACAGGGAATCACTTGCTGGGTGATACATGGAGTTTTGTTTGTTCATGTTGATGATATGTATCAAAGGTTTGCATGCTGTAACATCTTGTATCTTTCTGAGTGACATTAAAGAACAGCAGGGATCCATTAGTGAATATTGTCTCTCTACCACTGGATTGATGCCCTCACTTATATGAATCAGTGGGATATTTTATAAGATACAGTTTAATCATCTTCTTTGCGATCAAAACATTTGTACTGGGAAAAGGCTTGCCAATTCTGTGATTTATTGTGAACATGTAGAAGAATGCTGTGCCCTTCAACAACATTGGCTGGCACTTCAATAGTTAGTTTGGCTATGACTGGAGTGTTTCAGCATGTTAAAAGTGAGACTAGAAGGAAAAAGACAAAAAAAAAAAAAAACATCAATATTAGGACCACTGTACCCTGAGTAGGTTTTATCACTCAATCTGGTTGTGTGGGTGTGGGTGTGGCTGTGCCTACCTACTTGTTGGAGATAAGCAACATGCCTCCATTCCCTCCATGTCCCTAAAGTTGTTTCCTCTTCATTATTGTTTTGTATGTGTATCATATGCACACATGGTGCTCAGGGAGGCCAACATAGGGCAGCAGAACCTAAAATTGTAATTATAGACAGTTGTAAGTCTCCATTAGCCAGGTCCCCTAGAAGATCAGGCAGTGCTCCTAGCCACTGTACCACGCCTCCAGCCCCAGGGTGTTTTCTCTGAATGGTATTCTCTCCTCAAGTCCACACCACTCTACTTCACTACCCTCACTTCTCTGCTCACACTCAAGACTGTTTGGGGGTACAGTGATGCCTTCCTGACTTCTTTTTCTACACTCTGCCTTTTCACTTTCTGGCTATTGTTCTGTTCTTTGTGCTTGCAGCTGATTGTGGATTTCACTCTGTGATACGTTTACTGGGTCCATCTTCAAGTCCTCTAGAACTAGATAACAAGATGGTCTCAGAGACTACTCTGACCCTTTAGAAAAGGCTCAGATCCCTTTGAATGAGTGAATGTGTATCCAGGGCCCTGGTGTGTCCACGGGGTTTCTTACAAAACTCTCAATTCTGAAGCTAAAGTGGTGCTTAATTTCACTGTTTGCTTTTTATTTCTCATATACTTACTTATGATGTATACCTATGTTGTGTGTGTGACAAAATATTAAAAGTCTAATTAAGCCAGGCAATGGTGGCGCACGCCTTTAATTCCGGCACTTGAGAGGCAGAGGCAGGTGGATTTCTGAGTTCCAGCCTGGTCTACAGAGTGAGTTCCAGGACAGCCAGGGCTCCACAGAGAAACCCTGTCTCGAAAAACAAAAACAAAAACAAAAACAAACAAACAAAAATGTGTAATTAAGATTTACATGTGGATTTACTTACAAGTCAATTTGGTATTAAAAAAAAAAAACTTAAATAAAACAACCTACAAGGCCCTGGGTTTGGTCCTCAGCTCCAGGGGGAAAAACAAACAAACAAACAAACAAACAACCTTAAGCTCAAATAGAGAACACATACATACACAATCATACTTAAGACCTATTTTTAAAAAATCAAGATTTTGAATATTATTGTTTATTGGGATTGTCTCTCCTGTGGTCTTCACTGTGAAAAGAAAATTCACAAGAAAGGCTTTAGTAAAGACATAAAACATTACATTTAGCAGTTTCATAGTAAGAATATTTGGATATGTTATGAAAGAGAATATAAGGCTAATTATATTTCTAGTTCTGTCAGGAATTTTTGGGTTTGATGGCAGATTAATGTGTAAAAATATGTTCAATAGTAAAAAGGTAAAATCCAGCGTCACGTGCCACAGCTTTCATTCTAAACAGCTGTTCTAACAGCATAGCAGTTCACTGAAATGTCCTGATATTGGGTCTGGTTAATTTTGGCATGAATTTTCTTTATTTGCAATCTTTTTCTGTAATAAAGTTTAAAAGAGAATATTTCAAAAAGAAATGTAATTTTGTTACCCCTGATTGTTATATAAACAAAATAAAATTGTACTTGACATATATATTTATTTAGGACCTATTTTAGAAGGAAATCCTTATCAAAAATCTATTCATATAGCATTATATTTTGTAGCTTAATAAAATCTTTATCTTATGAACTCTAAGTTATTTTATGTAAACAAATAGCATTTTAAGGTTTATGAAATATTTAATAGCCCCAAAATGCCATTTTAATGAATTCTGAGTGCCCACATTTATAACTCTGTAACTACCAAGCCTTTTAATATATCATCCAAGTCTGGACATGTACATTTTAGTAGGGCAAGCAAAAATAATTATTTTAGCCTACAATATAAATGAAATTTTAAGAACTTGGGAAAGAAAGCTTAGCTTCTTTCTTTCTTTCTTTCTTTCTTTCTTTCTTTCTTTCTTTCTTTCTTCCTTGACACAAACACCTAATGGAAACAATTATCATAGACACACATGACACATTTTCATGAAGTCTAGGTAGGTGCACCCTGTAAAAAAACAAAGTTTCTATCCCTACCTCCTTAAGTGTCAGAAAGGCTTAGTAACACAGAAAAATCAACAGGAGAAGCTTGTCATGTAAACTTAAGGTAAAACTCTTTTCTTTTCTAATAGTTGAAACCTATTAAATGATGTTTTATCGACTTTATTATTTAAAATAAAGATCTTGCAAACAGAAATGTCACAAACCAAAATTAACCAGACATAAAGTGTACAGAACTTAATGAACTCATGTACAGTTAGAATTGGCACTCGAAATGGATGGTGTGAAGCTTGACATTAAATTTTACAAGTTGAGTATCAAATATGCTGTTTGCACTTACCCACCACCAAAACCACAAAAATCCTTTCAAGATCTAACTACATGAAGGGTAGATGCCTGTGTTGGTGAAATGTTTTTCTCCACACTACACTAAGTAAAGTTTTAAAGCGTGCTTTTAAGTCTTCAGATTAAGGCTTATAATAGGGACTGGGGTCTATTTCTGATGCTGGCACCAATGCAAGAAGGCACCCTCATCTGGAACCAATGGGTGGTAGGGGGACCCAGAGCTCCCGCATCCCACTGGTCACACTTCAGTCTGGAGCTCAGAGCCGCTTGGCCTCCAAGCAGGTAAGGGGCTGGATAGAGAATCCAGACCAGGACCCTGTACAAGCTGTCTCTGAGGGAGCCCAACCAACTGCGAACAACAAAGAGACCAGGGGCTCACTACTGGAGCACATAGCTAGGGGTGCTGCCAAGCCTGGGCAAATATCCATAGGTACTAAAGGAAGGCAAGGTGATATGATCCAGATAGCCTGAGTGGTGATGAGGGGGTGGGGTAGGGGGACTAGTGTGCCTGACCGGAGAATCTCAGCTCCCGGGAACATGGATAGACTACCGTGCCCACTTGCACAACCACAGTGCTTCGTTCAGCTTTTGGTCGCAGCCAAATTCAGATACGCACAGAAGCTATGCTCTCCCACCTCCCTAGTCCAGTTCGGAAGAACCCTGAGCAACTCTAGGCTGTTTTACCTGCGGCCTCGCCTGCCCCTCCCTCTGACCCAACAGGGAGGCTGTCCCACTCTCTAGCCACTTTTGACTGACCTTGGAATAGCTAGAGACAACCCACCCCCATCCCCCACTTACTCTGGCGTATGGACCGAGTGTGGAGAATTTAGGAGCTTAGCCCTACTCACTATGCAATCCATGCAATCAAACTAGATACACAAACCAATTACTGTGAAAGTATACCAAAACTAAAACTTACCTACTGGAGTGCTTAAACAAACGGCTCAGAATAAGCAAATGAACCAATGTGTTCTGCCACCTCTGCTGTTCAAAAGCCCCCCAAAACTTAAATGTCTCTTACCAGCATGATGGCCTCTGTATTCCTGAGTGAAGAGCAAGCCTGCAGTCCCAGTCCCTCCTCCCGATGATCACACTTGCTCTTTCCAGATTAGGCTAACTCCCACTTAACCACAGGCAGTCTTGCAGAGCTCCTTCCTTGATGGGTGACATTGCTCCTTGAGCTCTTTTTCTTGGGGGTGGGGGGAAAGGGTTTGCTCTCTGCAGTTCTACCCATAGCAGGTTCTGCTAGCACTCTAGGAGGCCCCACCCGCCTCTCACTCCGAATAGCTCTAATAACTGGCCTGGAGCCAACTGCAGGTGTGGCCAGTACAGGGGATGCTTAGTTCCCAAACTGTCATCGGTGGGGTTTTCGCTTCTGCCTCACCTTACCTAATTCTTGGCCCCACTTGCCTTACCCTCATCTGAGATCAGGTTCCTAGTCAGTGACAGACAGACTGAGTTTTCATCTATCTCCAGGTGAGGTATTGTTTCCACAGCTACCACATTAGTCAGGTGAAGGTGGCTACTCATTTCCTGACTTACACTGTCTTTCCCTTCTTCATATGGGGCACTAATAAGGAGCTACCCAGCTCCCTCTTGCTCCTGTCCCCCCCACCCCCCCAAATGTCTAACTTCCAACTTTTCCTCTTTTCACAAATCACCTCTGCACAGTTGTGTTTGTTTTGTTTTGTTTTTTTAATCTAAGTTCAGTAAACAGGGCACCTGACTCACACTATTTGCAGTCTGCAAACAGAAAGTGGCTCCTCTCAATGTCCTTCCCCCTGAGCCAACCTCCTGTCACCCACTCTCGGGGACTGGGCTCACCAGTGAGTAGGACCCCTTTGCAGAACACTGCAGAAGGTAACTCCATGGTGTTCCACACCTGTCGGTATCAGCTCCAACTGGTTCTCCCACGTGCTGTCTGAAATTAGAGAATTCCTTAACACAGGAGCTATATATGGGAGATGTGGCAGTGGCGGGCTGTGGAAACATCTGTGTCAGGGCCAGGGCTCATGTCAGGCCCTTTATAGCCACTGTCCTTTCTTCAGAGCTGAAGTTGTATGACTCACCACAGCACAAGAGAAAGTGCTGGGCAAAGCAGACCTAAAATGCTATGTCCCTTATCCTTTCACATGAGCGTTAGGACAGTATAGGTTACATACCCTCCGCTTGCCATTGGCTTTGGTTTTGAGGTTTTCTGTGTAACCCTAACTGTTCTGGAACTCACTATGTAGACCAGGCTGGCCTGCCTCTGCCTCTCAAGTGCTGGAATTAAAGGCCTGCCCCACTACCTCCCTGTGGAAAATATAATCTTAAAACTATAATTATTTGACACAAAAGGAAGCATTAAAGGCATCAGGAAAATATGAATACATAGCATACAGAAGTAATAAAGAGCTAAGTGACAAATGTTATTAAAACTGTAACAGTAACTACATTTAATGAGAAGTATTAAATGTTCTGATCAAGAAACTGCCAGAAGGAATAAGAATGTAATAATCAACTGTTTATGCTCTGTAAGTAGCTCACCATATGTACTAGCTTCTCTAGAGAACCTGTAGAATGAATAGACTCTCAAAGAGGAGTTATTAGATTGCTTACAGGTTGTGGTCAGAATAGTCCAACAATGGCTGTCTCAGGGAAGAGGGTGAAGCCCAGTACTTGCTCAGTCCATGAGGCTGATGTCTCAGCAATATCCATCTGGCACCAAAGGCCTGGAGGATTCCTGAAGAGTCTTTCTCCTCAATCCTCATCGGAAACTGGAAGAACCTATTTGTAATAAAAGCAGAAAGAGTCCAGATGATACCACCCATGTCTAAGGTGAGTCTTCTACATCTATTAAACCAATCAAAATAATCTCCCACAGATATACCCACAGGCAGGTGATTCATAGAAGCTCTCTCTCCCAGGTATTTCTAGTTTGTATCTGTTAGGATTCTGTCTGGACTCCACCCCCACAGTTACCTGGCAACAGCCAGGTAGGCCTGGCCCACTATAAAAGGGGCTGCTTGTCCCCTCCTCTCTCTTACTCTCTTACTCTTGTCTCTCTCCCCATTCCCTTCCCCTTCTCTCCACGTGATCATAGCTGGCCTCTACTTCTCTACTCTCCTTCTCTCTGCCTTTCTCTCTGCCTCTACTACTTTCTTAGCTTCCCTCCCCATGCCCTGAATAAACTCTATGCTATGCTATACCATCTATGCTATACGTGTGGCTGGCCCCTCAGGGAGAAGGGATGCCTTGGCATGGGCCCACCGAGACATCCCCTTCCTCCATACCTCTCCACACACCCATAGAGCATATCTTAATACATCTTTATCGTTTTATAATCACAACTGTATCAAGTTGACAAAGTTAAATAGTGCATCATGTGACATTTTATTTGTTACTTTATTTTTCTACATATTGGTTTGTGGTACTGAGTATTGAACTTAAGGCTTCAAACATGCTAGCCAGCCTGAGTACAGGCCCAAAAGATTCACCTCTGATTGAAAGATATAGATATATTGAAAGAGAAATACAGCAAAACGTGTTCCATTCACAAAGTAATCACAACAAAGATGGAGTAGTTACTGTAACAAGGCCTCAGCCCTTAATAGCCTCCCCCAGCCCCCATGACCTTAGCACAACCGACTCCATGGTGGAAGAACCATTCAGGCTCTAAAACTCAGCACATACACAGCACCACCAGCAAAAACTATAACAAAGGCCTAACTCATCAAAGTCCATACAGCTCTGGGAAAGTCTCAAAATATACTACCCTTACATTTGAGCTTCTAGTTCCCTCTTTGTCTAAATGTTCTTGTTAACTCAAGTATGTCAACCCAGAACATGATTTTTGTGCTTAAAAGCTTGCCTTGAGAAAGGCTCGGGGCTACACTGGAATTCTGAACACTGGCCAGCTAGTAAAGACTTTCTGTTGCCTTAAACTATGTCCACGCAGTCTTCTCAGGTGAACTCCCCACAAGAGTTACATTACTATGAGACAAAATAGAACTTACAAAATAAGGATTATGTGAAAAAAGATGGAGGGGTGATAGCCCCAGCTGTCCTCTCTTGAAGATAGCAGAGGGCGAAGAGCGTCATTGGAGGGGGCAAGACTTGGTCTTGTGAGATACTTAGGGATGCCTTTTCTATAATAAAACCTTTAGCTGTCTTAGGTCTAAGTTACTTTGCAGTGGTAGCTGACCTGCCTGAGTTCCTCTGAGGCCGGAAACTGCAGTCTCTGGTGTTTAGCACCTCATAGTAAAACAGCAGGGAGGATTAGTGAAAGGACTTACTGCTGCTGCTCCTTTCTCTGGTGAGTCAGCCAGAAGCCTCTCTGGCTAAGCTGGTTAACTCTTTGCAAACCAGAAAGGAAGAAAAGGAAAAGAATTAAGATGCTTTATACAGGCAAATATGCGCAGACACATACATTCAAACATTTACACACCCACTCTCTGGCCTGGCCCAACTGTCTGTCACAATCAACTCTACAAGTATTCATGCATGCTTACATATATACACATATACCTACATGCATACATATAGACAGACAGACATACACACTAAGATGGATGGATGGATGATGGGACAAAGCTCCACATGCCGAACCATTCAACCAACAATTTTATTTCTTTTCTCTGGCTTTTTTTTATACCTTCTTAGACAAAAAGTTCTTTAGAAAATTACCTCAGAGATAAAATGTTACATAGAATGGTAGCTACAGAAGGATGTTGATAGGAAGTTCAAAGCAGTGTTTCATTCTAATATGCTCATTATAAGTTGAAAGCAACAGTTTTTTTCATGGTCTTGCCCTTATCATAGTGCACACCTGTGACTTTATCCTTGGATCTAAATGTTTTCCTGGAACACAAATTTGTCCCCCAAGTCTGTTTCTCCTTTTAGTGTAATTATGAAAGCTCATTGTATTTCTTACTATGTAGTCTTTACTTACCATTATGAGGACTGGGCACATTCTATTCTTGATTCTTGTTACATCTAGCAAAGCCACTAAGACCACTTCTAAAAACTTTCTTCCTAAAATTATCTTAATCAAATCAGGAATTCTATAGTATCACTACAAGATAGAACATCTTCATAGATCTGCAGAAATCTGCTCAAAAGGGTGGGTCAATACCTAGTGATTGTTATATATTTGATAATAACAGGAAAGGCATATTAATAGCAGGACTCTTTCCTCCAATGTAGTCTCCTCAGCCTTGCCTAAGGAAGTAAATCTGTCACAGATATGCAGTCTGCGGCAGAACCATCTCAGGAAGAGCACCTGCTAGTTTTCAGCTTCTTCTAGGTGGCTCTTGGCACAAAGAGGCCAGGGAGATGGCTCAGCAGGTAAATGTGCTTTCCATGCAAGCTTGACAACTCAGCTTTGATCCCACATAAAGAAATGGATGCAGTGGCACACACATAACCCCAGCACTCCTATAGTGAGATGGGAAGAAAGAGACAGGAGGCTTGTCTGCAAGTTTTCAGGTGAGCTAGCCTGAAGAACACACTGCATGGAAACATGGAAAGGTTACCTCAGTAAAGGAGATGGCCAAAACTGACTTCAGAAGGATGTCTTCTGACCTCCACATGTGTACCTATATATGGACCCATGGATACATGGACACACACACACACACTTCATAACAATAAAATGTTTAATATCAGGAATATATAATGATTACAAATGTAAAGTCATCTAGCAATGAAAAAATACACATTAGACAAAATCTGAAAATTGAAGAAAAAGACAATTCAAATGAAAAATTTAACCTATGTTAAATACCCCAGCCACTCTCAGTAAATGATTAGAACTCTGAGCACAAAGTCAGAAAGACTCTAGAAGACCCTATATACAATTACCCTGGCTGTGAAACCACTAAGTCTGTGTTTTCAAGTACACAAGAAACATTTTTCATTAGTTAGCTGGGCATGGTGGCACATGCCTTTAATCCCAGGACTTGGGAAGCAAAGGTAGGCAGATCTCCAAGCCTGGTCTTCAGGACAGCCAGGGCTACACAGAGAAACTTTGTCTCAAAAGAAAGAAGGAAGGGTAAGAGCCCTGACTGTTCCTCCTAAAAGTTCTAAGTTCAAATCCCAGCAACCACATGGTGGCTCACAACCACCCTTAATGAGATCTGATACCCTCTTCTAGTGTGTCTGAAGTCAACTACTGTGTGCTTATGTATAATAGTAAATAAATCTTTAAAAAAAAAAGAAAGAAAGAAAGAGAGAAAGAAAGAAGAAAGGAAGGAAGAGAAAAGAAAAAAATCCTTGTTAGATCAAATACTAAGCCATAAGGCAAATCTTCATATATTAAAATTTATTTTATTTAAAGTATGCTCTTAACAAAATGGAATTAAATAAGAAACCAGAAACAAAGCTCTTTGAGAAATATTCTAAATATGTGGAAAGTCATCATCATTTCTGATTAATTCCTGGGCTATACAAAAATAATTTTAAGACTTTATAAGGCATATTGAAATAAATTAAAAAGAAAACATTGGATGTCAAAGCACACACTAATTACAGGAAAATATCTACTTTAAATACTTGAAAGTTATTCCCATGATACAACATCTCAGTGTATTCATCATCAGCTAGGTGAGCACCTATTATGTTCTGGAAACAATGTATTACATGCTGAGTTAACATAGAGTTCTCCCTAGAGGTCATCACCATGGGGGAGGCTGTTCAGTAATTAAGAAATTGCTTGTACTGTGTCAAAATAAATTTTTGAAAATTTTGATGAAAACATAGCAAGTGTGCATAAAATGAAAAATTCCAAACTGTATTTCAAATTATAGATGCAAATATTTATGTGTTAACTACACTCATCACTATGTTGACCCGATCCCGATCACTAAAATTTACTCTTCTCATCCATCCAACATGGTCACTTTGGACAGTGTCTCTCTTATCCCCCAGTCTTTGGTAAATCTTACTCTACTTGAGTTCAAACTTTTAGATTGCATAGATAAGTGATATCATGTGTCCTCTTTCTGGCCCTGACTTATTTCATTAGTATAATGTCCTTCAAGCTTATCCATTTTTCAAATAATGGAGCTGTCACCGGCCATTTAAGGCTGAACAGGATGTTGTTGACACCTAGATACCACATGAAAAGCACACATTGAAGCACACTGACTGCATATTTACATCAAGGTGGATGGGCTGTTATCTTGACATTTCCTGTCCATCTATTACTCTGAGTTGCAGATAGATCCTTTTTGTTTTTCTAGAATCAACTAATCTAATAAACAATAAATTCTGAATTACTGAGTGCTCACTCTGTGCCAGACACCAATCCAAACAAAGGAAATCCAGCAGGGAATACACAGTCTAGATGCTTTTCCCAGGGCGTGCATACTATAAAGAGGAGCTGGAACTCAGGAGGTAGAGGCAGGCAAGTTCGAGGCATCCTGATATACACAGCAATTTCCAGATGGGCCAAGGCAACACAGGAAGACTTTGGACAGGGAGTAGGGGGAAGGAGAGAGGGAGAGAGAGTCTGTGTGGTTGTTTTTCTCAGCAAATGAACCCTACCCGAGGCAAACTATAAGAGCTTGTAACATTAATAGCACCAAAATGGCTGACCTAAAAAAAGCCAGAGAGCAAAGAATACATAATGATTGATTCAAGAATACATAATGATTGATTCAGGTGCTTTAGAGTTTGAAAATAGACATTGAACTATAGTGTTTATGTATAATAAGTTGATGCTTAATGTAAAGGATGGTGAATTAAGTACCAGATAGCTGATGAGTGGGAGGGCATATGATTAGACATTTACATCACTGTTGTGTTTAAGGCAGTTTCCTAGCTGTGATATGTAACACACTCTTTAAAAATGAATAGGATATGCATGGAGGATCTAATTCATGAGATCTATACAGTTGGGAAACGCTTCAAGGAAGCAAATAACTTCCTGTGGCCCTTCAAATTATCTTCCCCATGAGGTGGAATGAAGAAAAAGACAACTCACTTTGTAGAAGAAGGTGGAGATGCTGGTAACAAGGAAGATCAGATAAACAGGCTTATTAGACGGATGAACCAAGGTGTCACCCATGGTATTTTTGTAATCTGGTCAGTTGATAAACAGTCACAGCTTGGCAAATTGAAAAAAAAAATGAGTAGGAGCCGGGTGTGGTGGAGCATGCCTTTAATCCCAGTACTCGGGAGGCAGAGGCAGGTGGATTTCTGAGTTTGAGGCCAGCCTGGTCCACAAAGTGAGTTCCAGGACAGCCAGGGATACAAAGAGAAACCCTGTCTCAAAAAACCAAACCAAAACAACAACAACAAAAAAATGAGTAGGAAACACAACATAATCATTTATTCGATTGTCTAGTGTTCAAAATCCATTCTCAGAGCCCTAAACAAAACCCTATTCCTGAAGCAGCAGCTTCTTTTCCTGGACCTCTCCTAACCTAATTTCTCTACCACGGCTCCTACACAGTCCATATAAGTAGAACCAGACAACATTGGCACCTTCTGCTTACTAGATTTAGCGTAATGCATTCATCTACACTGAACCTACATCAGGACTCCATTCATTTATGACTGCATACTCTTCATCCTTATAAAGAGAGCTTTAGGCTCTTACACTAGCATTTGTTCAGGCCTTTTTTTTTTTTCTTTTTTAAGAACCACCAAAATGTTTCTAAAGCAGCTGTATTTTACATCCCTACTAGCAGAAAATGCTCTAATTTTTCCATATCCTTACCAACATTTTCCTTTTTATTGTTTTTAATATTTATTGATTTTTTTTTAAATCTTCTGTGTATTGGTGTTTTTCCTGAATATATGTCTGTGCGGGATGTCAAAACTACTGGCATTGGAGTTACAGACAGTTGTGAGCTGCCATGTGGTTGCTGGGAATTGAACTTGGGTCCTCTGGAAAAGCAGCCAGTGCTCTTAACTGCTGAGCCATCTCTGCAGTCCTTCTTTTTCTTTTTATTCTATTAACTGTGAATTTGTATCTCATTTTTTCCTAATGAGTAAAGACATTAAGCACACTATGACAACTGGCCATTTGTATGATTAAGCACACGGTGAGGCCTGGCCATTTGTAGGTCTTCTTGGAGATACCTACTCAGGTCCTTCACTCATTTTCCTTTTTTGAAATCATATTTTGAAAATATAATATAATTGCATTGTTTCCCCTTCTCTCCCCCCTAATTTCCACATTACATCATTTGTCTCTCTGCTGTCCAGCTGATAGACAGCTATACAATTTGCCAGCATTTTTCTAGGTTTTCTTTTCACAGCCTTGATCATCTGTTGATGTGTAAGTTCTTAATTTGGAAGAAGTCCAGTTGTCCATTTGTGCTGTTGTTGTCATAACTAGGGCTTAACTGCCAGATCTGAGGTCATGAAGGTTTATCTAACATTATGATTATTTTTTATGATTTAGCTCAAATATTTAGATTATTGATTCATTTTGAGCTAATTTGTCATAGTTGTGAAACAGTTTACATGAAAACTATTTCAATATTTGTTATGGAGCCCAAGAGAAAGCAGCATGAATCAACCAGTAAGGGACACACTAAATTAGGGCTATTCTTGAAGACAGATATGTGCATAGAAACCAGGAGATGAAAACCTGAACAAGGTATAGTCTCAAGAAAAAAATATGTGAGGCAGATATGTGTGTGGATTTATGTAAATTTCTGGTGCAAGATACAATTATTCTTTCAGTGATTGTTTAAAAGAATGCATAGCTTTTTTCATTGTAATTTGGGAAGTTATTCTTCTATTTTGATGCACCCAAGAAAAACAACGATCGGACTTCAGGATGTTGGTTGGATTTTTCAAACACAATCTCATTTCAGGAAAGCATACATTGCTTCCACCACGACTACTTTAAAAGGAACGTTCCTTTTTATGTACCTAATATTCCTGGCTACAAAACCAAGCCACAACAGGCTGACTGCACACCCAAAATGACCAGGGGCTGCAAATCAGAACAACTGAATAACAAAGGAGCTTCTGTCTTTAAAAAAGCTTAAATGCTTTTTAATTTTAAAATTGTTCAAATTTGCTTAGTCTATGCAAGGAGGAAAAAGCAGCCAATTGTGCTTCCATACTTAATTTTCTGATATTGGAGTGCCTTGTAAAAATTGTATGATGTCTTCAGAACTGATTCTGTTGTCTGCTTAACTTTAGCTCATTTTACCAGTGGAAATGAGAGAGGAGGGAGGAAATGACCTTCTCCTTAGTGCTGGTCCTGATGGTTTTGATCTGCTGTCTGATTCGCTTCTCAAACAGCCCTCTTTAGCAAGTCTCATTATCCCAAGTTAGTGCCAAAGTATTAGAGGCTCTGGTGCTGAGTAATTTGTCTGAAGCGAGAGAGTCATTTTTGCAGATTGAATATGAACTCATAGCTGGCTGTAAAATCATTATGCTTTTCAATATAGTAAAGTGTTCTGGAATCAGAAGGCTGTCTGTAACAAAAACTTGAGACTTTGGTAATGTCCAGTTTGGTAAATTATAAGGTGTTAAAAAAGTACTGGCTATTGAAACAAGTATATAATTTTGCACCATTTGCTTTTTACAATTAGAAACACTTGCTAGTTTTAGAAAAAGATATGTAAACATGAGTCAATATAATTAACATTTTCAGACTTTCTCTGATATTGCCAAAAAACCCCAAACCAAAACAACAACAACAAAATCCTGTTTTAGGTGGGTGTGTTTTAGGGGCAATGGGCTTGTCTGGCATGTTGGAATTTCCATTTTGAAAATATCCCAGTGGGGAAGAAAAGAAGAACAGAGGTAGAAGCTATAGTATCAAAGGCTGGGTGGAATGATCCAATTTCAGTGAGCCTTTCTGAGAGAGAGCTAGCCACCTGCTGTGGTCTCCTGGGGAACCTGGGATGGTGCCTGTTGATGTTGTCTGTTATCCAACTGAAAGGAAATTAGGTTAGCAGCTGCACTGGGCCAAAGGAGCACAGTGTTATCTTCTGGTGTTATCCGGTACTGGTAACAGGTCAAGGGATGAGGTCCAGTCTTTCCCATTCTGACAAAAGCAGGCATGGAACCAAAACCTCAAATTTGGGGGCTGAAATTTAGGGGCAAGATCCTATGCTGGATTGAAATTGAGTGCTTAAAAGGAAAAGTAAGGGCTGGTGAGATGGCTCAGTGGGTAAGAGCACCCGACTGCTCTTCCGAAGGTCCAGAGTTCAAATCCCAGCAACCACATGGTGGCTCACAACCATCCGTAACGAGATCTGGCGCCCTCTTCTGGAGTGTCTGAAGACAGCTACAGTGTACTTACATATAATAAATAAATAAATCAAATAATTAAAAAAAAAAAAAAGGAAAAGTAAGATAGAATGCTAGGTTGACAAATGAGGGAAAACAGAGGCCCTACCAAAGGGTTCTATATCCTGATAGAGACACCAACGCCTGGTGCTTGATGCAGTCTCAGCGGACCCTACAAAGTTCAGTACATCAGAGACTACGGATCTAGCTCCCACATGACTGTTTCCCTTAATCTGTATTAATTCCAGAGTCCAATGCTTAGGACTGGGGTTATGAATAAAGTGTGAATCCCCAGAACCCATGCACATCTTGGCTAGGTAGCAGGCACCCATAATCTCAGCACCTCTTTAGTCAGATGGGAGCCGAATACAAAAGAATTCCCTGAAACTCCCTGCCCAGCTCTCCTGGCACTCACAGCACCAACCAACCAAACCACAGAGGCCTTGTCACAAACAAGTAGAAGGTGAATGAAATCCCCAAGGTTGTCATGTGACCTCCACATATGCACCAAATATAGGTTCCTGTCCTCACACTTCCATAGGAATGAAAACACTCCCCACCCCACACACACACCATACACATGCACATATGCACACATGCACAAAAAGATTTTTTTTAAAAAAAGAAGAGAATACTGCACACTTAATATGAGACATGAGCAACTTAGCGGATGGAGTAGTACGCTTCATTAATCTCTTCATTCATTCATTCACTCGGCAAACTCTTTCTGAGGGCCTTTGTAAAGGTTTGCGTATAGTGAGTTTCTTGGGTTTAGATCACATTCTAAGGGGCTGGAAAGATAGCTCAGTGGTAAAGAGTACTGTTTGCTTACAGAAGTTTCAGTTCTCAGCATCCACATGATGGCTCACAGCCATCTGTAAGGCCAGTTCCAAGGGATCCAAAGCCCATTTCTGGGCTCCTCAGGTATGCAGAGGGTGCACAAGCACACATTAATGTTTGTTTCTGATCTACCAGCAAACAAACAACAGCAAGTATAGGTACATAATAAATCCTTTACTGGATCAAAAACTAAGAATCCTGTTGCCTCAGCTCAGACACAGGGTTACAAAAGTGCACCACCATGCTTGGTCACACTATTTCCTTACTGCCATGTAAGTTCAGGCCTATAATTTATTCCCACTTAGAATAAAAAGATGTATAGGTGTCTATGAAATACAACAATCAATGGAAGAAGAAAGCTGGCTTATACACGTGTCCTTTGACCTCCACACACACATAATAAAATAACTGCTAATTTTTTAAATTAAAAGAACATTTTGGCCACATCAGACATTTTAAATGTGGATACAACACAGGAAGTTTATATGGTAACTCCTAACAACTTTATTAAGTATGTAATACATGCATGGCATCCACTCACTTATAAGTGGATATTAGCCATATAGTACAGGATACCCACATTCTACTCCACAGACCTAAAGAAGCTAAACAAGAGGGAAGGCCCAATTGAGAATGCTTGACTCTCACTTAGAAGGGAAAATAAAACAGTTATAGGAGGCAGATGGAGGGAGGGGACTGGGTAGGAGAGGGAACAAGGACGGGGACTGAACCACCAACCAAAGAGCATGCACAGGCTGGACCTGCTCCCAGCACATATGTAGCAGATGTGAAGTTCTTTCTTCATGTGGATCACCCAACAACTGGAGTGGGGCTATCCTTAAAGCTCTTGCCTGTCTGAGAAATATGTTCCCCTAACTGGGCTGCCTTGTACTGGCCTCAGCAGGAGAGGATGCACCTAGCCCTGCAGAAACTTGATGTGCCAGGGTCTGGGGATACATAGAGAGGGAGTGTGTGAGATGAGGACCAGGAAGGGGTGCAGCAATTGTGGTGTAAATAAATAAAAATTTTTAAAAAGATCCTTGAACATATCTATAATTGCTGTTTTGAAGTCCTTGCCTGATGATTCAGCTAAATTGAATTTCTTGGGGCCTATTACAATATGGTTACTAACTTCTAAAAGAGGTATATTGTCTTGACTGTTCTTGTTTATGTTTCTGTGCTGTGATCCAGTCACTGGAGTTACAGTGTCTGAGGTGTTACGTGGGGTAAATATCTGGTTTGGTCTTTGTTGAGTGGGTATTCTGTTCTTTGGTTCTTGTTGCTCACTGCTCTGGGGGTCCCCAGTGATTCTGCCAGGGAGTGGATGATACAAAGCAATGGAGATGAACTAAGAGGAAAGGCTGAGAGAGTCAGCAAGAAAGAACTAGGGGTACAGAGGTCAGCATCAAGATGCAGAGTCCCCAGGGAGAGGAAGTAGAATGGGAACAGGAAGGCTGCTACAGAACTAAGAGTAACCCTGGAGAGACAGAAATGGTGGACAGGAATGATAGTGAAATTTGCCTGCCTGAGTGGGGCCACTGGGTTCCCTGGTAGAAAGTGTTCTTCAGATCAGCATCTAACACAAAGGAACAGGGATGGGCTAGACAAAAAGGCTGAGAGGGTCACTGAGAGGAGACCCTGGGTCTGCACCAAGAGGCAGAGTCTCCAGGGTATCAAGATCGCACTGGTAATAACAGTAATTCTGGAGAGACAATAATGAAAGTGCTCTATTTCCAGATTTGTTTATTTTATTTTATTTTATTTTAATTTTGAGACAGGGTTTCTCTGTGTAGCCTAGCTGTCCCAGAACTCTGTAGACCAGGCTGGCCTTGAAATCACAGAGATCTACTTGCATCTGCCTCCCAAGTGCTAGGATTAAAGGAATGTTTCACCACCTCCTGGCATATTTACAGACTTTTTGAGGTAAGTCTCTAGCTCAGGCTGGCCTTAAACTAACAAGCCTCCTCTTACTTCAGTACCCCATCCCATCCCCAAGTACTGGGATTATAGATGTAAGCACAATCAATGGCCTATACTTAATGTTTAAATCTATGTGATTAATTATAAGTTCTTAGGCAACAACAAAGGTCTTATACTATCATGTTTTTCAATCCTTTAAAACTGTATAAGGAATGTTTTGTGCATGACAAGCACTAATAAATTACTATACATTCCATTTATTATTTTATACAAGTACTTTTAAAAAAAGATTTATTTATTTATTACATATATAGTGTTCTGCCTGCATATGTATCTGCAAGCCAGATGAGGGCAACAGAGCTCATTATAGATGGCTATGAGCTACCACGTGTTTGCTGGAAATTGAACTCAGGATCTCTGGAAGAGCAGTCAGTGCCCTTAACCCCTGAGCCATCTCTCCAGCCCCCTTACACCAGTACTTTTAAAAAATATACTTTACAAGATTTACCATGATTTATACTTAAATAACAAGTACCACCTACAAGTCACTGAGCCTCAAAGTCTTGAAAGACACAGTTGCAATAGTCACCTTAGAATGTGTTGAACATCCAAGTGTTCTACTCAAATTCAGACACTAAGACTGCTGATTTTCAATGAGATAAAAGCAAAATACATTTTTTTTTTCCAATAGGGGCTTTTACATACCAAGGCTGGTCACCAGAAATATCCATTGTAACTAAAATCTAAACAAAAGACAACTAAAAGACTTACAACTTTATTGAGAAAGGGCCCATGAAACTGTAGCCGACTCTGGGCTGACTTGGGAAATGTGCCCCTCCTCACCCGTATTACAAGCTAGTGGCTCAGAGGTATTGGGCCTGAAGCTGGAGCATCCGGGAAGACGATCAGTACAAACCTGGAACAGCCTCATTCAAACAGAGCCAACTGCCACCATATGGATTCCAGTGATTGGTCCTCCCAGTTTCCTGGACCTCCTGTCTGAGGGTAAAGGCCACACAGCCTCTCAGCTGCTTCGTCTCCTCACGACGGGGAGGGGAAGTGACAAGACTAAGCTATTCAAAGCTGCCAAGTAGACGCTAACTCATGGCTATTTTCACCGGCCTCTGTCTTTAGCTACTGCTGCACACTAATGTCCACTGTTGGTTTCTGAGACTTTGTCTTTCTAGTCCATGAAAAATAATATATGAAGCTACAAACCAACAAACTCCAGCAGAGGCACTGACATGACTTAGAGCTGAAGTAACCTTTAAGGAGGTAACTATGGTGGATTCTCGGGCAGTCTGGAGTCTTGCTAGACACTTCATTATTCCTGCATCTCTACACAGACACTCAAATATTTTAAGCATGGTAGGAGTTCATCAATTAAGGTTTAGTTTCTGGATAAGATTCTAGCCAGCTCAAAACACTGGCTGCATCTTTGTTTAAAACACACCCATTCTTCTTGTTACCATGGTGCTGTCACCCTCACCTCCAGTGTCACTGCCAAGCCCTCTCACTGCTGCCCCTGGTTTTGATACATAATGCACGTGTGTGCTGGGATCATCAAGGCATCACTTCCACCAAGAGGTCATTTCTACTTTACACTCTAAGTTCCCAAAAGACTTGGATTGGGAACAGTCTTCATAGTAGACTCCCAATGCAGTAGCATTTCCTCTTACAGAGGAAGCCAGAGGCCTTATCTGGAAGACTAACAAAGCCCTTGGGTAGTCCTGTAAAGGGAATGCTGTTTGTCTCACAGTAACCAGAACCCAGGCAAACTGCTGAAGATGAAAAGTTACATGCCAGCTTGAAACCTGGCAGCTTAATGTCTATCTCCAACTTTACCCTGTACCATTAGGGTGATGGCATTGTTTGGTGTCACAGTAGCAAATGAGAAGTGTCAATGTCACACTACTTTGTGGTTTAGCTACACTCTCACAAAGTCCAGAGAAGATCTCCCAAAGGTCCATCATTCATCTCCCTGCCCAGCTTCTCAGAGATAAAAATGGTGAGCTTTCCCTTGACAAGCCAGTTTCAGACAGCACACACAGCAGCTTAAAACTGAGGAATCTATGTTGCTGTTAGTATTTTATAATGAATAAACTTATGGAATCCATAGAAATTGCACTGCCAATTTCTTCCAAGGAATTCAGCATATAATTTTAGACTCTCCCAAGGAAGTCAGCATATAATTAATCCTAAAGAGCCTGGATTTATACTCAAATAAATAATCTAGTGCCTGAGGAAGAAAAACTTAAAATTGATAAAATAATGAGAAAAATACAGGTTATACATGGACCTTACCTTGGCTAAGTTATAATGTCAGTGTAGGTTACTGCATTTAAAGGCACAGCCTATGATGCTGGTGAAGGCTAGCAAACCCATCCACAGACAGAACAGCCCTGGGGTCTGTGACAAAAGTACATAAAAAGACAAGGGCTACCCTGGTTACCACATTCAGATATTTACTTGCTCAGCTGAAGTTGGCTTAGAAGACCAATACTGAACAGCTTTTGGGTGTTCTCTGGAACGTCCCATTAGACCCTAGTGACTCTCAGCTGTCTTGCACATCCAGGATTATCAAGTCTGGAGAAGCCCAGAAGCATCAGTCCTTGTTTCCCAGATGCTTCAAATGTGCAGCCAGGCTGCAGGCTACACTGCAGCTCTTCCAGAGGCTGCAGCATGAAAGCACAGGACAGTTCCAGGTTAGACAGTTCTGTGGCTTCCAAGTTCCAAAAGAAAGGGATCTTTTTAGAACAGGGCCCAGTTGTGCTTCCTCTAAAGACACAGGCTGCTGTTTGGAGGTGTTGACGGTCAGAGGTTATCTGGAGCGTTGGTTATAAAGAAGAAAGTCCTTGTCTTGGCAGAGCAGGCAGAGTTTCAGGCTTCGGCAGCTGCCTCCAGCAACATAAAATGCCCAGATGCCCATGAGCACCATGATTATATATGCGGTTACCAGATTCAATTCATAATAAGAACTTAGAAAAGTCTGCAAGGGAAAAATAAATCAGTTTGGGTAAAGCACAAACTTATTAAACATGTGGAATAAACAGAGATAGGGGAAAATACACAATGCTTCCAACAGCTGGACTGTCTCACAAACATGAGATGAACATCATCTCTGTGTCAGGAAGGCACAGAGAACAATCTATTCAACAAACAGTGGTCAGTGAATTTGCACTTTGCTTGACTTAAATGGCAACCCAGAAGAGAGCTGTTAGCCAGAACTTAATGGATACTTAACAGAAAACACATGGAGGATATGCCTAATTTATACCCATTTCTGTGCTAAGTTGGCTTTAAGAATTTACAAGAAAGTCAGGTACATCTAGATTACTTTAATAAGAACCTTTAGTAGTCAAAGGAACATGAGGAAGCGGAGTTAGGTTTTGGCTGTGCAACTTCTATGGATTCCAAAACACTAACAGCAACATAGCCCAGCGGCAGAGTGCATGCTTATTATGCATGAAGTCCTGGATTCAAGCCCCAACACCAAAGCATGATTGACAGAGGGCCAAAAGGTGCTGTGACTGAAATGACTGAGGACAAGGCTTCACTCTGGTGGAACTTATATACTAATAAGTAACAGATAAAGAAGAAATAAGTTAACTGCCAATTGTGATTGATGCTAAGACAGAATACTTACAGTTATGACAAACGCTAGGATTAGAACAAGGTGATCTATTTAAGGGGTGATGTGGGCCCCGAGAAAGTGGCACTTAACTTGAGACAGACAAGAAGGAGCATGCACTAGCCCTGTGCAGGCTGGCCATGGAGGAGCAGACATGAGGACAGAGATGAGATCTAGATGATACAGATGAGAACTAGAGTCAGTAGGAATACAGTTTAGGAATGGAGGAGCAGATGAGGCCAGGCAGCTGTGAAGCCCTGGCTAAGGGATGTGAATGCTACTCTGTGTGATGCAGGGCCATAGAGAGGGTTTAGATTGGGATGCTAATGATTGGTTTTGATTGTTAAACTGCATGAAATGGATTAGAGGGACTGGTGAGTCAGGAGATGAGTCAAGAGGAGACTGCACTGGTGAGGAGAGTGTGAGGTGGTCATCTATGGGGTATGGTAGAGATGGAAAGCAGATAGGATGAGCTCACAGGGCTCACTGATGGGTTCAATGTGAAGAAGATGCCAAGTCTCTTGTATTTCTTGCCAAACCCTTGAGTGCACCCTTGCCACCTCTTCCTCTCACAGGCCTCTTTCACTCTGTAAGAGGCACTGATGGCTCCACTGTGGACACCTGTTTCCTGAATCCAGTCATTTCTTGAGCCTAGCTGCTCTTTCATCCCAGTCCTCCCTGCCTTTCCCTTACTGAGGTGACCTCTCCATCCTTTCCAGATGTGCATTCCAAGGCATACTTGTGTGAGATCATGGAACTCTCGAAAGTTGGTTCTCCTCTTCCATGAAGTGCTCCACAGATTAAACTCAGGTTTTCAAGTTGGCCTGGCAAGCACTTTTGTATGCAGATGAGGCGTGGTGCTAATTAGCATGGCTGTGGAAACCATGTGGTATCAGTGGGAGATGCGGTTAAGAGTTGATGGTGAGAGAAGTGTGTGGCTTGGAGGTTAGAGGCACATCTAGAAAATGTAAGGCTTTGGCTTTTCCTCTTAAACAGAACAGTTGTTATAACAGTGTTGAAGAAAGGAATGTGGCACTGTGGAGGCTGAGGCAGCATGACTTTGAGGCCAGTCTATGTACCTTGTGATTACCAGAATAGCGTGGGCTACAGACCGAGATCCTGCCTCAAAATACAAATTACTTTTACCTTTTCCCTGGATCAGGAGAAACCTTGTCAATACTGTGTGTAAAATGTGCGAAGAGTCTAGACAAGGCCATAGCAGGGTCACTTTGATAACTGTCATGTATTTGAATGACATATTACCAGTCAAATCCAAGTCATTACACACTGCACTAAAAATAGGTCTGACACGAGTTTTAAACTTTACTTTGTGAACTGGCACTGTTATAATGTCAGTAAGGAGTGGAACCAACACTTCTGCTACTGGTCAGAAGTGGAAAGGGTCGCCAGCTTACAGAGCATGTTTCAGCAATTTGTATCCAGCACTCAAAATACTCACTCCAATTAGTCAGTTTCCATGGTTCTCTACCTCAAAACCTATGGGAAGAGTCCTGCACTTAAAAACAGTCACAAAAGCTCGACAACAGCCAGGACAACAACAAAAGGGAAGTGATTAACCAGTCAGATTAAAGTAATTTTCATGTAACGATTTAAACTTACTAAAATGTGTATCTTGAGGGATCTATAATGAAGGAAAATCGCTTCAGATGCCCTTCATAACACAAGCACAGTGCCAAGCACTTTAGGCTTGACCATACATCCACTGAAGGACAGGCATGGGAAATCTCTAATGAGACAGACCCCATACTGACAGTGGCTGTCACTCTACTAAACTGGCAGGACCCATGTCCACTTCCAGGGCTTCCCTGGTTTGTGCTCATGTCCCCATGAGCCTGTCCCTTAACTGGGGTAGAATCCACCACTCAGAGGTCTGCACCTGAGCTGCACAGGCCCCAAGCACAGTGCCAGCACTCACCTGGGTGGACACCACCAGATGTGTCAGGAGAACCGTAAGGAGGATGTACCACTTATTCTTCTCACAGCCATCAAAGAACACAACGCCCCAGAACACGTGCAGCATTATGATGACCAGTGTCATGAAAGCTGAAAGACATGTCAGCAGTTAGGGGCCAGGCCTGCAGACAGCAGACACCAAAGCCAGGGGAACCCCACAACTGCTCACCAGCTCTGAGGGGCCCCTGGCTGCAGTGGCAGAATCTGGCCACCAGTGCCCAGAAGTGGCTTTGAGAGGAACTCTGAGTTAACTGTCAAAGAAGCATATCTTTCTGGAAGAGGGGTGCAGCCTTTGTAGCAGCTATTCCTCTAGAATATGGACCTGGTTGACAAAAACCCAACTTGGATTTGGTTTTCAAGAAGGTTCCCTGAGATATGCAATGAGATTAGTATAAAATCTACACAGCTTATTTTCAATTAGCCTGTAGCCCTACCTAAGGTGAATTTTCAGGTCTAGCCATTCTGAAGAGGACAGTTCCTAAGGACCGATGGCTGCCAATGTTGTGACACTGAGACCACTTACCTGAGTCAAAAAGACCAAGGGAATTCTTTTTATGTCATAGTGTTTCTTGATGTCAATCAAATGTCAAGGGAATTCCCTACCACAGGCATTTGGCATCTAGCTGGCAGCCTTTGCTCACCCTTCTCTAAGGACATTGCCATGGGTGCTAAGATCAGCTAAGTGTGCTCCCAGGGCTAGCTCCTAGAGTCCAAATGCTCTTACTGGTGACATTTTCCAGACTGTTCTTATTCCAAACAGTGTTATCCTGAAAGTTTCAGACAAGTATTCTCAGGACCTCATTGACCCTTATCTTGCTTCTAAAGTCTATGTCTGAATGTCTTGATCCTTCCTGCTAAGAAATCTGATGGACTGACTTTGCCTCCATTGTTAAGTCAGACATCTCAGACTAGCATTGAAGGCCCTCAACAGTCTAGACCCAAATGACTTTAACAGGACATCCTCTAGGAATTTTCAACTGCACCCTTATGTCAGAAACACAGAACTTGTGCCAGGTTTGGAGGTGCAGGACTCAGGAGGTAGAGACAGAATTAGAAGGCTCATAAGTTCAAGGTCATCTTTGATTTGCTTAGGAGATATTAAGTCATATAAAGTAGAGTTTAGCTAAGGGAGCACTTTCTCCAAAATACCACAAAGGTAAGTAGTAACCAGGCCTGTCAATCGTGAAGAAGGCTAGGATGTGTTTGTTTACCAGGACTGGCCAGTGTAGGCTCTATTCCCAAGACAACAGTGACAAGCCTGACTTAAAACCAACCATTATGCCTATTTTCATATCAAAGAACATGCCTATAACAGACAGCCCAAGGAGATAACACAGGGTAGCAACCACTGACAAATTCTTATAGGTCATAAAGCTCACATAGTTCTCTTCTTGAGAAAACATAATTCTAACAGATGGGCAAAATGACTCCTGGTCACAACTATTTGAAAAAACAAACAACACTGGTGTACTTAAAATAATTATGGCAATATCTTTAGTGTATAAATCTCTCATCTGCTAAGTCTCCAGATTTACACTATCCTGTCTCTGTTTACATTGTATAACCTATGAGAGGAGTGTTTAAGAATGACAGCATATATAAAATGCATAAGCCTAAGATGTACATATAAGTTAGGGAGGTCTACTGTTTGAGGCTGACTCTTCTTCAGGCATTAGCCAGAGCTGGATTATAAAGAGCTGGATTATAAAGGAGCACTTGTTTATTAATCTCTAACTATAGAGAATAATTTCTCACTGGAAAGACCCAATGCTGTAACAGTGGCAGGAGGAGAGAACTGACTCCCACAAGTTGTCCTCTGACCTCCACACATATGCCATGATACCCAAAATTATGTTCTCAAATAAATCTATCCTCTGTGCAGCCAGCAAGTTCATCGGCTTAAAAATCTTTGACTTTCTGAGGTCTATAGCATACAGTTCAGATCCTCTAAATCTGGCCACAAGTTAAGGGAAAGTGTTAATGGATCATGTTTCTTAATGTTGCCTGTACATCTCCATGTCAATTACCTTTGCAAATATCCAACTCAGCTCCATTCCCATATAAAATTAGACAACCTTGACTTACAGTTGGCCATTAGGCCCATCCCATACCAAAGAACCTGCCTTTAACAGGTAGCTCATGGTGCCAGTATAGGGTGACTCCCATCATTCAGTCCTAGCAGATCATTAAGTCATCTGTGCTCTCATTAGGAAAAGCCTAATTCTGTCAGGTGGGCAAGATGACTCTAGGTAACAACTCTTCAAAAAGAACAACCCTGGTGCACCTAAGGAACACTTTTGGCAATGTCTTTGCTATATAAATCTCCCAATCGCCCAAGTTGCTAGACTCGTGTCTTGTCTTCAAGTGTAACCTGGGGTTAGGATGCCAAGGAGATTTAAGGTTGACAGTGTATGTTGAATGTGTATGCCTAACGTCTATATAAGCTGGTAAAATTTCCTGTTTGAGGCTGGCTCCCTTTTGTGCATTAGCGGGAACAAGTCATACACTGTCATTAAGGAGTAGCTGTTTCCTTCATCAATCTCTAAAGTGTGCAGAGTAATTTCTTACGGGTAATGCATATTGACTCTATGCCACAATACAATAAATTACAATGTGAATGCTTCGTCTAGAAACCATGCCATGCAGCCACCCTGAAGTGATCACTGTGACTCTCTTTAGCAGAGATGTGGGTAGGTTGCAAGGGGAGGTTCAGGAGGGACCCGGCACTGTAGAGCCAGAACTAAACAGAATTGGCTGTTAAACAGGCCCACAAATGCCAGGGTTCCTAATACACACAGCCAGCCACACAGTCACAGAGCCACATGGGTTCTAGCTGAGGTTGTTGAGGAAGGCTAGACTAGTAAAGCTAAAAGTAGGGTGGAATTTTCCCTTTCAAATGCTTGTAATGCTGAGTTTAGTTTCATGTAATGCTTAATGACTCTAGGCATTCTTTCTTCATTTTTCATTTTCTTTAGACAGTGTTTCACTATGTAGCTCAGGCTGACCTTGAACTCGTGGGGATCCATCTGCCTCTGCTTCCCCCACTCCCAAGTCCTGGGATTAAAAGTATATATGCCACCATACCCAGCTTTTTGGTCATTGCTTCTGTCCTGTCTGAAAGTACTGGAAACTGAGGCCTGTAGGGCCTCTTCCTTCTACTTGGAGCACCCCTCCCTGCAGCCCTTTCCTTTGTTGGCCTTGGTTATTAATCATCTTTAAGAAATTTCTATTCAAATGGCACTTCCTCCATAAACTTGTATTTACTTTTCAGTAAATATTTTTAAGTGCCATCCAGTAAGAAAGGTCTCCATGAGGCTCTGGGGATGGCCATGAACGAGATAGCCTTAACTTTTGCTTATATCATTTAGCACACAACTGGGACAGTAGTCACATCAGTCACTCACACCTGAGGTACATATGACAAAGGCAGAGACCTTTCCTGTTGCCATGTGAGTCCATGCCTGTCTTCCTCTCTGTAACATCTACATTATTCTTTGTGTTTGCTTTTATTCCACCATGGGCAGAAGGCATGGAGAAACCTTTAATAGTTATTTACAGAATATATAGTTAAATAATGGAAAGGACTTGTCCCCAAGTGTTAATGAGTTAGGATATGATATGACTTGAACTTGGAACGCCAATCCCATACTACCTTCCCTAGCAAACTTACAAGAAATGGCAGAATCTAACTCACTGCTGGCCTGCTCCATAGATAACAAAGGACAAACGTGTTCATTTCATAAACTATGCCTGTCTGTAACATAAAAATCCATGTATAGACTTCCGGCACCCTCCCAGCCGGAGGACAGAGACCTGCCCTGCAGAGAGCGCCATCTTGGCTCCGGGACTCCGCCGAACTTAGTCTACAGGTTAGAGTGAGGACCACAGAGGCAGACAGCTTCTGGGACAGGCGGGAGCCACAGAGCCGCTGAGGCAGCACCCTTTTGGGGCCGCAGACATCCGGCACCCTCCCAGTCGGAGGACAGTGACCTGCCCTGCAGAGAGCGCCATCTTGGCTCCGGGACTCCGCCGAACTTAGTCTACAGGTTAGAGTGAGGACCACAGAGGCAGACACCTTCTGGGACAGGCAGGAGCCACAGAGCCGCTGAGGCAGCACCCTTTTGGGGCCGCAGACATCCGGCACCCTCCCAGTCGGAGGACAGTGACCTGCCCTGCAGGGAGCGCCATCTTGACTCCGGGACTCCGCCGAGCTTAGTCTGTACAGGTCAGAGTGGGGACCACGGGAGCAGACGGCTTCTGGGACAGGCGGGAGCCACAGAGCTGCTGAGGCAGCACCCTTTAGGGGCCGCAGACATCCGGCACCCTCCCAGTCGGAGGACAGTGACCTGCCCTGCAGGGAGCGCCATCTTGGCTCCGGGACTCCGCCGAACTTAGTCTGTACAGGTCAGAGTGGGGACCACAGAGGCAGACAGCTTCTGGGGCAGGCGGGAGCCACAGAGCCGCTGAGGCAGCACCCTTTTGGGGCCGCAGACATCCTACACCCTCCCAGCCGGAGAACAGTGACCTGCCCTGCAGGGAGCGCCATCTTGGCTCCGGGACTCCGCCGAACTTAGTCTACAGGTTAGAGTGAGGACCACAGAGGCAGACAGCTTCTGGGACAGGCGGGAGCCACAGAGCCGCTGAGGCAGCACCCTTTTGGGGCCGCAGACATCCGGCACCCTCCCAGTCGGAGGACAGTGACCTGCCCTGCAGGGAGCGCCATCTTGGCTCCGGGACTCCGCCGAACTTAGTCTGTACAGGTCAGAGTGAGGACCACAGAGGCAGACAGCTTCTGGGACAGGCGGGAGCCACAGAGCCGCTGAGGCAGCACCCTTTTGGGGCCGCAGACATCCTACACCCTCCCAGCCGGAGAACAGTGACCTGCCTTGCAGGGAGCGCCATCTTGGCTCCGGGACTCCGCCGAACTTAGTCTGTACAGGTAAGACTGAGGACCACAGAGGCAGACAGCTTCTGGGACAGGCGGGAGCCACAGAGCCGCTGAGGCAGCACCCTTTTGGGGCCACAGACATCCGGCACCCTCCTAGCTGGAAGACAGTGGTCTGCCCTGCACAGGAGCCCTCTGCCTCAGGAGCAGGGAGCACATCTTGGATCCAGGACTCCACTGAACTTAAGGACTTAGTCTGCACAGCTGAGAGTGTGTACCACAGAAGCCTACAGCTTCTGTGACCTGCCAAAGCAACACAGCATCTGGGAAAGGTCCTGTTTTCCGCCTTCTTCTTCGGCCAGGAGGAGGTCCAAACCCCAGATATCTGTACACCTTCCCTTTAAGAGGAAAGCTTGTCAGCAGGGAGTGCTCTAACCACTGAAACTCAGAGGAGAGAGCCTGTCTCCCAGGTCTGCTGACAGAGGATACTCAGAATCCCCAGAAGAACAACCTCTGAACAGAGACAACTATAACAACTCCAGAGATTACCAGATGGCGAGAGGTAAAGGTAAGAATCTTACTAACAGAAACCAAGACCACTCACCATCATCAGGACCCAGCACTCCCACTTCGCCCAGTCCAGGGCACCCCAACACACCTGAAAAACTAGACCTGGATTTAAAAGCATATCTCATGATGATGGTAGAGGACATCAAGAAGGACTTTAAAGAACTACAGGAGAACATGGCTAAAGAGTTACAAGTCCTTAAAGAAAAACAGGAAAACACAACCAAACTGGTAGAAGTCCTTAAAGAGAAACAGGAAAACACATCCAATCAGATGATGGAAATGAACAAAACCATACTAGACCTAAAAAGGGAAGTAGACACAATAAAGAAAACCCAAAATGAGGCAACACTGGAGATAGAAACCCTAGGAAAGAAATCTGGAACCATAGATGCAAGCATCAGCAACAGAATACAAGAGATGGAAGAGAGAATCTCAGGTGCAGAAGATTCCATAGAGAACATGGGCACAACAATCAAGGAAAATGGAAAATGCAAAAAGATCCTAACTCAAAACATCCAGGAAATACAGGACACAATGAGAAGACCAAACCTACGGATAATAGGAGTGGATGAGAATGAAGATTTTCAACTCAAAGGACCAGCAAACATCTTCAACAAAATTATAGAAGAAAACTTCCCAAATCTAAAGAAAGAGATGCCCATGAACATACAAGAAGCCTACAGAACTCCAAATAGGCTGGACCAGAAAAGAAATACCTCCAGACACATAATAATCAGAACAACAAATGCACTAAATAAAGATAGAATACTAAAAGCAGTAAGAGAAAAAGGCCAAGTAACATATAAAGGCAAGCCTATCAGAATTACAACAGATTTTTCACCAGAGACTATGAAAGCCAGAAGATCCTGGACAGATGTTATACAGACACTAAAAGAACACAAATTCCAGCCCAGGCTACTATACCCAGCCAAACTCTCAATTAACATAGATGGAGAAACCAAAGTATTCCACGACAAAACCAAATTCACACATTATCTCTCCACGAATCCAGCCCTTCAAAGGATAATAACAGAAAAAAACCAATACAAGGACAGGAACCACGCCCTAGAAACAACAAGAAGGTAATCCCTCAACAAACCTAAAAGAAGACAGCCACAAGAACAGAATGCCAACTTTAACAACAAAAATAACAGGAAACAACAATTACTTTTCCTTAATATCTCTTAATATCAATGGACTCAACTCCCCGATAAAAAGACATAGACTAACAAACTGGCTACACAAACAAGACCCAACATTTTGCTGCTTACAAGAAACTCATCTCAGAGAAAAAGATAGACACTACCTCAGAATGAAAGGCTGGAAAACAATTTTCCAAGCAAATGGTCTGAAGAAACAAGCTGGAGTAGCCATTCTAATATCAGATAAGATTGACTTCCAACCCAAAGTCATCAAAAAAGACAGGGAGGGGCACTTCATACTCATCAAAGGTAAAATCCTCCAAGAGGAACTATCAATCCTGAATATCTATGCTCCAAATACAAAGGCAGCCTCATTCATTAAAGAAACTTTAGTAAATCTCAAAGCACACATTGCACCTCATACAATAATAGTGGGAGACTTCAACACACCACTTTCACCAATGGACAGATCATGGAAACAGAAACTAAACAGGGACACAGTGAAACTAACAGAAGTTATGGATCAAATGGATCTGGCAGATATCTACAGAACATTTTACCCTAAAACAAAAGGATACACCTTCTTCTCAGCACCTCATGGTACCTTCTCCAAAATTGACCACGTAATTGGGCACAAAACAGGACTCAACAGATACAAAAACATTGAAATTGTCCCATGCATCCTATCAGATCACCATGGACTAAAGCTGATCTTCAATAACAAAATAAATAATAGAAAGCCAACCTTCACGTGGAAACTGAACAACACTCTTCTCAATGATACCTTGGTCAAGGAAGGAATAAAGAAAGAAATTAAGGACTTTTTAGAGTTCAATGAAAATGAAGCCACAACATACCCAAACTTATGGGACGCAATGAAAGCATTTCTAAGAGGAAAACTCATAGCTCTGAGTGCCTCCAAAAGGAAACTAGAAAGAGCACACATTAGCAGCTTGACAACACACCTAAAAGCACTAGAACAAAAGGAAGCAAATTCACCCAAGAGGAGTAGACGGCAGGAAATAATCAAACTCAGGGGTGAAATCAACCAAGTGGAAACAAGAAAAACTATTCAAAGAATCAACCAATCAAGGAGCTGGTTCTTTGAGAAAATCAACAAGATAGATAAACCCTTAGCCAGACTCACTAGAGGGCACAGGGAAAGCATCCTAATTAACAAAATCAGAAATGAAAAAGGAGACATAACAACAGATCCTGAAGACATCCAAAACACCATCAGATCCTTCTACCAAAGGCTATACTCAACAAAACTGGAGAACCTGGATGAAATGGAGAAGTTCCTAGACAGATACCAGGTACCAAAGTTGAATCAAGATCAGGTTAATGATCTAAACAGCCCTATATCCCCCAAAGAAATAGAAGCAGTCATTAATAGTCTCCCAACCAAAAAAAGCCCAGGACCAGATGGGTTTAGTGCAGAGTTCTATCAGACCTTCAAAGAAGATCTAATCCCAGTTCTTCACAAACTATTCCACAAAATAGAAACAGAAGGTACTCTACCCAACTCATTCTATGAAGCCACAATTACTCTGATACCTAAACCACAAAAAGACCCAACAAAGATAGAAAACTTCAGACCAATATCCCTTATGAATATTGATGCAAAAATCCTCAATAAAATTCTTGCTAACCGAATCCAAGAACACATCAAAACAATCATCCATCCTGACCAAGTAGGTTTCATCCCAGGGATGCAGGGATGGTTCAATATACGGAAATCCATCAACGTAATCCAGTATATAAACAAACTCAAAGACAAAAACCACATGGTCATCTCGATAGATGCGGAAAAAGCATTTGACAAGATCCAACACCCATTCATGATAAAAGTCTTGGAAAGATCAGGAATTCAAGGCCCATACCTAAACATGATAAAAGCAATCTACAGCAAACCAGTAGCCAACATCAAAGTAAATGGTGAGAAGCTTGAAGCAATCCCTCTAAAATCAGGGACTAGACAAGGCTGTCCACTTTCTCCATACCTATTCAACATTGTACTTGAAGTCCTAGCCAGAGCAATTCGACAACAAAAGGAGATCAAAGGGATACAAATTGGAAAAGATGAAGTCAAAATATCACTTTTTGCAGATGATATGATAGTATATATAAGTGACCCTAAAAATTCCACCAGAGAACTCCTAAGCCTGATAAACAGCTTTGATGAAGTAGCTGGATATAAAATTAACTCAAACAAATCAATGGCCTTTCTCTACACAAAGAATAAACAGGCTGAGAAAGAAATTAGGGAAACAACACCCTTCTCAATAGTCACAAATAATATAAAATATCTTGGCGTGACTCTAACTAAGGAAGTGAAAGATCTGTATGATAAAAACTTCAAGTCTCTGAAGAAAGAAATTATAGAAGATCTCAGAAGATGGAAAGATCTCCCATGCTCATGGATTGGCAGGATCAACATTGTAAAAATGGCTATCTTGCCAAAAGCAATCTACAGATTCAATGCAATCCCCATCAAAATTCCAAATCAATTCTTCAACGAATTAGAAAGTGCAATCTGCAAATTCATCTGGAATAACAAAAAACCTAGGATAGCAAAAACTCTTCTCAAGGATAAAAGAACCTCTGGTGGAATCACCATGCCGGACCTAAAGCTCTACTACAGAGCAATTGTGATAAAAACTGCATGGTACTGGTATAGTGACAGACAAATAGACCAATGGAATAGAATTGAAGACCCAGAAATGAACCCACACACCTACGGTCACTTGATCTTCGACAAGGGAGCTAAAAACATCCAGTGGAAGAAAGACAGCATTTTCAACAAATGGTGCTGGCACAACTGGTTGTTAACATGTAGAAGAATGCGAATCGATCCATTCCTATCTCCTTGTACTAAGGTCAAGTCTAAGTGGATCAAGGAACTTCACATAAAACCAGAGACACTGAAACTTATAGAGGAGAAAGTGGGGAAAAGCCTTGAAGATATGGGCACAGGGGAAAAATTCCTGAATAGAACAGTAATGGCTTGTGCTGTAAGATCGAGAATTGACAAGTGGGACCTCATGAAACTACAAAGCTTCTGCAAGGCTAAAGACACCATCAATAAGACAAAAAAACCACCAACAGATTGGGAAAGGATCTTCACCTATCCTAAATCAGATAAGGGACTAATATCCAATATATATAAAGAACTCAAGAAGGTGGACTCCAGAAAGTCAAATAACCCCATTAAAAAATGGGGCTCAGATCTGAACAAAGAATTCTCACCTGAGGAATACCGAATGGCAGAGAAACACCTGAAAAAATGTTCAACATCCTTAATCATCAGGGAAATGCAAATCAAAACAACCCTGAGATTCCACCTCACACCAGTCAGAATGGCTAAGATCAAAAATTCAGGTGACAGCAGTTGCTGGCGAGGATGTGGAGAAAGAGGAACACTCCTCCATTGTTGGTGGGATTGCAAGCTTGTACAACCACTCTGGAAATCAGTCTGGCGGTTCCTCAGAAAATTGGACATAGTACTACCGGAGGATCCAGCAATACCTCTCCTGGGCATATATCCAGAAGATGTCCCAACCGGTAAAAAGGACACATGCTCCACTATGTTCATAGCAGCCCTATTTATAATAGCCAGAAGCTGGAAAGAACCCAGATGTCCCTCAACAGAGGAATGGATACAGAAATTATGGTACATTTACACAATGGAGTACTACTCAGCTATTAAAAAGAATGAATTTATGAAATTCCTAGCCAAATGGATGGACCTGGAGGGCATCATCTTGAGTGAAGTAACACAATCACAAAAGAACTCACACAATATGTATTCACTGATAAGTGGATATTAGCCCAAAACTTAGGATACCCAAGATTTAAGATACAATTTGCTAAACGCATGAAACTCAAGAAGAATGAAGACCAAAGTGTGGACACTGTGCACCTTCTTAGAATTGGGAACAAAACACCCAGGGAAGGAGTTACAGAGACAAAGTTCGTAGCGGTGATGAAAGGATGGACCATTTAGAGACTGCTGTATCCAGGGATCCATCCCATAATCAACTTCTAAACGCTGACACCATTGCATACACTAGCAAGATTTTGCTGAAAGGACCCAAATATAGCTGTCTCTTGTGAGACGATGCTGGGGCCTAGCAAACACAGGAGTGGATGTTCACAGTCAGCTATTGGATGTATCACAGGGCTCCCAATGGAGAAGCTAGAGAAAGTACCCAAGGAGCTAAAGGGATCTGCAACCCTATTGTTGGAACAACATGATGTACTAACTAGAACCCCGGAGCTCTTGTCTCTAGCTGCATATGTATCGAAAGATGGCCTAGTCAGCCATCAATGGAAAGAGAGGCCCATTGGACTTGCAAACTTTATATGCCCCAATATAGGGGAATGCCAGGGCCAAAAGAATGGGAATGGGTGGGTAGGGAAGTGGGGGGCGCTATGGGGGACTTTTGGGATAGCATTGGAAACGTAATTGAGGAAAATATGTAATAAAAATATTAAAAAAATAAATAAATAAAAAAAAGTTTAAAAAAAAATCCATGTATATACAGGTATCATACAATATATGTATTATTAACACAACTGACATAGATAGAGGTTAATTTACCTCTTACTCCTTACTTATTCTAATTACCACTTTAGGAACAAATCTACTTTTCCAAGGCACTCATTTTAAGCTGGCCTGAAACAGATTTGTTTACTGAAGGGAGTTGGCACCATCTAGAGGACAGAAGCCAGCAATACAAGAGGATGGAAAGAAGTTCCTTAAACACTGTAAACTTTAAGATTCATAAAACTGAACCAGTAACAGACTTTAGCTACTTAAACTATATTTGATTCTTTTTTTACAAATCTAGCATTATGTTCATTAAAATTCATGTCACAAATATTCCAGTTTAGAAATATTTACAAAGGTGATCTGCTCTGTTGGAGGCAGCATTAAGCATGACCTATTAACACACTCTCCCTTAACTCAGAGCTGGAGTTAAATAGTCTGAACTGTATGCTGCAGGCCTCAGAAAGGCAAAGACCTTTCCAACAGGGAAGACTAACTTGCTGGCTGCACAGAGAACGGATTCCCTGGAGAGGCTGATAGCACTGATGTCCACAGGAGAGGCTAAGATTTGAACTAACAAGGAAACAGAATGGTGGAGGACTGTCACCATGCTCAGGGATGGCATGATAAACAGATGGCTCTAAGCCACTACAGCTTTTAAAATTGGCCATTTCTCTGTACAACCTTTTTATTCTATTGAAATCTACTGAAACTCTATTTTTTGGTTGTATTTCCCTAAAGATGGTCACCTCCCTAATGAGCGTTAGCCTGGGTGTAAACACTGATTTAGTTGAAAAAAAAATAGATTTATGAGTTCATGTATTTCAATGACATAACTTCTGTGGGTCAGACAATTATAAATACAACAGTTGCCGGGCGTGGTGGCACACGCCTTTAATCCCAGTACTTGGGAGGCAGAGGCAGAGGCAGGCGAATTTCTGAGTTCAAAGCCAGCCTGATCTACAGATTGAGTTCCAGGGCAGCCAGGGCTATACAGAGAAACTCTGTCTCAAAAAACAAAAATAAATAAATAAATAAATAAATAAATAAATAAATAAAACTTATTTTCCTCTATTTTTAAACAAATGTGAAATTTAATGAAAAAATATTCTAATTATAAAACAAATGTGTTTTCATTGTTGCTGGTGATTGAAAAGCAATGTGAAGAGTGTCCTTTAATAGTATCTGCATAAAAGACAATTAATCTATCATTTCTTCTCTCTGAACTTAAAGATTAAACCATACTATGTAAATCTAAAAAGCACTGAGATGTAGACTAAGTAAATATTAAGACTTAGAACTGGGGGCCATGTATTTAATCCCTAGAACTAGATAAAGAAAAAATATTAAGACTAATAGGCTTACATTGAAGATGAATATAAAATTTCAAAACCAAAAAGACTTTATCTCATACAAATGAACTGCTAATATTTCAAATATACTTTAACATTTTAGAATGACAAAATAAAGATATAGATCTTATGCATGATAAATTCTGTCATATTCCAAAGCACTCAAACCCCAGCCCCCACTCCCAGGTCCTTCACTTACAGTGCCTCAGAATATCTTGCCTTTAAAAGCTTAACATAAATCATCATTCACTTGAATTCTGAAGCCAATGAATGCAATACAGATGATCCTTTAGAGCAGAACCCTGAACACGCACAGCTATGGCACATACCTGAATTAAGGAAGAACTGAGGAGAATCACCATGAATGCCCACTGTGCCTGGCCCCAAGGAGTTAGACAGGGTGTTCACAAAGGAAAACACTCCACTCATGATTCCAAAGCCCAAGCCAGAAACTAAAGAGGAAGAAAAACACCGGTAAACCCTTTTCCTGTTAGGCGTCCACTTCAGCTCTCATTCACAAGGCCTGGGGAATGCTGTTTCACTGCAGGGATAGGGTCTGCTTTCTCAGCATATGGAAGGCATGGTGTAGTTCCTACAGCTGTAGAGAAAGTGCTGCTGCAAGGCTGAGGAGGAGTTGGGTCTTTGGACTGGAAGGAAGAAGGGAAGGAAACAGCCTGCTGTTGCTGAAGCACTGGCCAGCCAGCTCTGGAAGGCTACGTGAGAAAGTGGAAGGGTAAAGGGAGTGTGGAGAGGATGAGTGGGTAAATGAACAAGGGACAGGCACAGAAGGGACAAGAGAGGATATGGGGGATTAACTGTTTGCAAGGTGAGACCCCTGGGCCAGACTGAGTTAACTCTATATAGAGACCTAGATCGTGTGTGTGTGTGTGTGTGTGTGTGTGTGTGTTGTGTGTCCGTGCTACATGTGCATGTGTGTGTGTGTGTGTTGTGTATGTAGACATGCACACTGGTGCCTGCATGAGTTTATGTGTACCAATGTGTAGGATCTGCAGGTGTTGGGTCCCCTAGAGGTAGAGTTAGAGGTGGTTGTGAGCCACTATGTGGGTGTTGGGAACTGAATAGTAGGTGCTCTTAAAGGCTGAGCCATCTTTCCAGCACTTCTATTCTTTTTCTTCATGACACCACAGGGTCTAACTTACCATAGGCCAACAGTCGCATCGAGGGTGCTATGTCCTCCTCCGGGTTTATGCTTTTCAAACCCTCACTGGCTTTTCTAAAAGAGAAATACCTTTTTAAAAAATTTCAGCTGTGGGTTTTTTGTTTTTTTGGTTTTGTGTGTGTGTGTGTGTGTGTGTGTTTAGGTTTTTACAAGACCCTTCAAAACTAGATATTAATGAGGCTTCTGATCAGGTTACACTCTAAGTCCAGAATCCACTTACCTGAAACCCAGCATATTTTTTGGTAACTTAAGTCAAAGGAGATTTATACTCCTCCTAGCTGAGGTTTACATAAGAGGAGAAATTTAAAATATTTGTAATAAACCAATAGGGATTAAGCTCAATGGAATTAACAGCGATGTTTTAATTTCCGAGATCAGTAAATACTTCTCATTATCCTGAGGGATCTACCACTTGGGATTTTCTTTTTCTCAAACTCTTATATCTTCATCTCCAACTTCTTGGTATTCTGTTGTGTTTTCCACTGTGGCTATATTCTCCCAGCCTCTCTTCTGTCTTCCAGTCCAAATAACCAAAATCCTTCTCACCCTTCTTTAGCACTTTTTTCACACACGCCAAGAACAGCATCTATCACTGAGCAGCACCTGCAGCCTGCCCTCCCCCAGCTTGTCCTACTCCTCCCCATCGCAATTTATTGTAATAACTGATAGACTGAGAGGCCAATGTCTCATGTTGCTACTTAACCATACCATCTTATGATTTTAAAATATTTTACATATGATTCATATTCCCAATTAAGCGTCAAGAGAAATGCAGTGTGCTATTTTTCTAATATGCTATATGATAAAATGCTGCCTTTAGAATAGGATATAAGTACTTAAATGAAAAAAACAAATACTTCTCAGTAAGTAATCAATCTGGAGCCATAATATCCACACTTCTGTTACAGCCAATTCCCAAACATACGAAACAGCTGCCTCTGCTCCCTGCTTCACCGTGCAGGCATATTAGGAATGTTAGGTGTGGCTCATTATACTGCTGTCTCTGTGGCCCAGAAGCTCTGCCACCGTTTAAAAGCCAACTGAAAGAATATTTGAATTATACTCACTGTAAAGTCTATCTACTAAAATAGCAAAAGAACCAACACTTTGGAATGACCTGTCAGTCAGTGCTGAAACAAAAGGAGGTGAGAGGAACTCTAAGAACAGACCTGTCAACCAGAGAATACTTATTTCCCAGCCTCGGTGTGAATTGAAACTCTAGGGGAGCCAGGTGTGGGGTGCAGGTTTGTAGTCGTAGCACTTGGGAGACTGAGGTACTAGAACTACTGCATGTTCAAGGCCATCCGGGTCTATACAGTGATAGCTACTCAAAAAGCCAACATAAAATACATTTTAAATATCAAGGAACAGACACTTATTACTGTTGGTCTACTTATTGCATAAATACAGAAATACTGCATGAATATCATTGCTTTATTAATCACTGTTCTGGTGATGTAGAATTCAATCAAGATAGCCAGATGCATACTGTCCTCTGCTTTTCTAGAATCGAAAAGAACAATCTGCTATTTCAGTGTTGTCCATTTGGAAGCACTGTTTAGTAGGAAGGATGTGGCCCAGATGTTTATGTGACTGCCTCTGCAGCAGAAACCAACTAATAAAATAAACCTACCATTCAAGGAACTCTTTTACATGTTAGTTAAACCTTATGAGTTATACAACAGCAATAAGCTATTATCGACAAATGTATCAGTGCAGTTTAATCAATACGTTGGGAGAATTTCTGTTTTGTGTAAGTTGTTTTTCTCTATTGGACACACTGTGGTACTGCAATCAGGAAGATATGAAGTTTCTAGCCATAATAGCCCATGTCTGAAATTCCAGCAAGGTCAGAAGTTCAAGGCCATTCTCAATTATATACTAGGTTGGAGGCCAAGGGAGAATGCAGGAGACCCTGTTTCAGAGTAAAACAAAGCAAAATAAAACAAAACAACAACAAAAACTCAAATGGTGTATTTCTATACAGAACCCTTGTTAATCTCACACTCGCATATACACACAAAAAAGAATAAACAAGACAGAGGTGGTGGAGTCCCCTTTAATCCTAGCACTTTGGGTGACAGGCAGTTGGAGCTCTGTGAGTTCAAGGCTAGGCTGGCTTTATATAGTAAGCTCCAGGCCAGTCAGTGTTACATAGTGAGATGCTATCTTAAACAAGCAAACATGAAGAAAATGATTTATCAATAGTTTCACAATTTTATATTGTAAAATTTGGAACTTCTAATTTTTGTTCCTGGGAACCTTAACAAATGTAATGGAGAATTTAGACTTGCGTAAACAGAGGAGACATCGTACCAATCTCTGTCATGTTTTGTGCTTTCTCACTTCCTAATGTTAAGAGGGAACTGTCGGTGCCCCAACATTTCCTTTCTCAAAACTGCTACACAGCAAGAGGAAGTTTATTCCACTTCTGGATTTATGTATCTAAGATATTTGAGGTTTTTCTTGCTTGTTTGCTTGGTTTTTGAGCTAGTCTCGTGTCACTGGCTGGCCTCACTGTTGTTGGAGAGAGCTAAGAGTACAGGGTACAATACCCTGCCCTCAACCCCCAGTACTTTAAAATAAAAAGCAACAATAAATTAAATCTTTATGATGGTAATAACTAACTTTTGCATATCACAAATATTCAACACAATTAGATGTCCTCCCTGTAAACAACTTAAATGTTACATTTTGTTTCTTTGAAAGCTCTGGGCTCTTTTCATGGCTACCACGCCCAGCTTAAAATGTTAGTTTTTCCTCTCTTTCTTTAATTTTTAAAACAATACTGGAGATCAAATCCACAGGCTCTGGGCAAGCTACCAACTGAGCTACATTCTCTGTCCTTAACATTACTTCCAACATTTACTTAATGCTCTTTACATTTTTCCCAGAGACTACAAATTTTCATGTTAAACCTTTTCAAAAGTATATTTTTAAAGTTACATTTATTTATTATTTATTTTCTGTATGTGCATACTCCTGATCACATAAATGCCATGGTATACATGTGACGGTCAAGAGACAACTTGAAGTTCTTTCATTTTTCCTACCTTTAAATGCGTGCCAGGGCTTGAACTCAGGTCATCAGGCTTGGTGGCAAGCACGTTTACCCACTGAACCATCATCTTGCCAGGTACTCCAAAGCTATGCTTTTTTGCTACTAAGAAATGGCTTCCTGGTTTTCAGTTTGTAACTTAAATTGCCTCATTATGGAAAGGGAACTCAGTATCTACTGCTAAAAGCAAGATGTTTTTAAAAATCCAGAATAACAACATGTTAGGAAGGGAGATGACCAGAAGCCTGTCCCTGGGGGTGTTGCTGAGGCTTACTTTAGGTTTTATCTATGAACTTCGTGGAGAGTCTGAGTGGCAGGAACGAAAACATTTGTCACTCCACTGACCTTACCACAGAAGCAAAGCTAAACTCATAACTTCCTGAAAGAACACAAGAACATAGGGCTCCAAGTCCAAGCTCTGACTCAAATTACTGGTTTCATGTGACGTCCTCATGGGTCCTTCAGCTGATCATATCCTAGCCCCAAATGAAAGCTCATCACACACACACACACAAGCCAGACCTCATGACAGTCTCTCCCTCTCTCTGTTTTTTTTTTTTTTTTTTTTTCCCTAAGAGAGGCTTCACTATACTCTGTGGATGTCAAGGAACTCACTTTGTAAACCAGACTGGCCTCAAACTCACAGATCTCTGCCTGTCTCTGGGGATTAAGGTGAGCACCACCAGAGCTTCTGTCTTACCTTTGCACCTCCAGTTCTGACAAAGTATCTGGGAAAATTCTCAAGAAACACTTTTGGGAGGAAGGAGAAGGAGGGAAAGACAAGGGAGCAAGGGAGCAGGAGGGCAGGAGGGCGGGCAGGCAGGCAAGCCAGGTCATAAATTTAAATACAATTTTCAGGCTAGAAATGTAACAACCACCAAATCGTAATTCAAGTCTAACTGGGAAAATAAAACAAACACTTAACTTACTTTAACAGCTTATAATATGCGAGCCTGAACAGCTCTTGGATACAGACAGAGAGCAACGCTCCGAAGATGAGCAGGTAATTCTGTACTGATTCATCTCTGTTGTCAGTAATGACTCTCACTAGGAACCAAAACATGGACGAAAGCAGGAGAGACACCAACCAGAAGAAAGCACTGGAACGTAGAAGACAAAAGTCACAAGTTAACAGAAGCACAGGAAACAAATATCTTGATCTTTTTTTAGGAAAGAAACCCTTCACATGGTATTCCGAATCAGCATTTGCTAATCAATGGTCCATTTTCCTCCTAATGAAAAAACAGTCCAAGAGGAACGTCAGATGCCCTCAACGAGAACGAGTCAGTGTACACCAGAACACTATCTGCCAGGGACTGGCAACAAGGAAGTTGGCTACTGCTTTGCCTCATTGGTGTGCCATAGAAACATATAACCAGTGGTTGTTAAAATTTTCATATCCTAGAAAATATGAATTTAATGGCGTAGCTGACTGTAAAGATAAGTATCTTTTCTGAAGGAAAACAAATACCTACACCTGTATTTATTGTGTGCACCATGGAAAACTCAGAAGTTGCAAACCCATGCTGTGGTCTAGTTGTTTTCCAGGCCCGGTCCTTATAACTTTCCTGTGGACTTTAAGGACACAGCAAGTTTTACGTTCAACAGACTCTATTGATCTTTAATGCCAACAGCGAAGGAGCACTATTTATTACAGGAAAAAAGAACGCAGAGAGGCTGGAGTTCCTGGCTAGCTATTGAGCTGCCTGGGTGCCAAGTCTCAGAAACTCAAGTCTCAGCAGGTGCAAAGGGATCAAGACCGCAGTCACCAGCAGAATTCGATATTTACCAAGTTCCCAGAAAGACTGGTGAGGTGTTGCAGCGTTTTCTCAGACTTTCACCATTGGCTGCACCCCAACCATTACCCAGGGGCCTACAAGAAAAATCTGAGCCCAAATACCTCACAGGCATTCTGAGTCCAAGAACGGGGGGTTGAGGAGGTGGACAACTGATCCCCAGGTGTCTTTAATGGCAGAGAGTGAGAACAGCTCTTCGATGCCGCTGAGCACTGAGTGAAATGAGAGATTCCTACGGAAAGACTAAGGCTCCATACACGAATGTATCCACTTATTCCCATCTAATTCCACAGAAGCCAAGACCCGCAGGGCTCGCCTGCTCAGCCTGAAACCCCCCCCACCCCAGTCTTGGACGGTCCCACAAGCTGGAGCCACTGGGAGATAGGGATCCCGGGGTCGTGGAAACCCAGGAGAGGGAGGGACCCGCGGTGTCCCGGACTCGGCTCAACCTCACCCGGCGATGAGGAAAATGACGCGCAAAGGGTCGGTGGCGATGGTGAAGAGGTAGAGTGCGAACGCCGGCCCGAAGGCGATGAAGGCGCAACCGAAGAACACAGGCACCGTCATGGTACCCGCAGAAGCCAGTCCCGGGGGAACTGAGTGGATCCGAGGTGACTGGGAAGATTTCTTAGCGGAATGCGGGGCGGGGCAGGCCTGCCAGGTGCTCCCGGCTGGATCAGAGAAGGGGGCGGAGCAAAGCCCGGGAGGCGGGGCCTCGAGGTGCTCGGAGGCTTTTTTGAGCGGAGGGCGGGACGTACGATAGGCGGTGCCTTAGGGGCGTTTTCTGGCCAATCAGAGCCTGGGGGCGGTGCAGGACACAGCCAGTCAGAGCAGAGGGCGGAGCGGCGCTCGTGATGAAGGGCCTTGAGATGGAGATGCTCTGCTGCTTGTTTTTGCAGAGGGCGGGGTGGAGTCGAGGAGGCGGGTCCTCGAGCTGCTCCACAGCAAGGCAGGATCGGGCGGGGGGCGGAGCTCGAAAAACAGAGCCTGTAGTGCTCAACGGTCAATCGCTGAGGGGTGTCCAGGCGGAGCTCGGGAGGTAGTTCCAGGAGGTGCGCCAGGCGCTGAGAGCGAATGGCGGTGCAGGATTCGGGAAGCTGTTTCTTGAGGGGCTCAGAGTACTGTTAGAACCTGTGCAGCGGCATCGAGAAGCTTGGTACGCTGTCAGAGAGGCGGTTCCTCGAGGGACCACGTGCTGTCAGAACCGGGGTGGCCTCTAGGGTCTCTGCGTGCGTTCAGCGCAGGGGACAGGGCCTCGAGGGGCTTCATAAGCGGTCAGAGCAGACCTGGAGAGTGCAGCCTGGAAGGATTCGGTGTGAGGGCAGGCTGGGCAGCAACGCGGCCTCCTAGGACTCCACGTGCCGTCAGACTGCGGGGCGGGGCCTTGAGGAGCTGGGCAGTTCTTCAGAGCACTCGGGGTGCTGAGAATGGAAAAGGGTCCTTCAAGGTTTCTTCTCTAGGTTTCTCGGGGCAATGAAAGTTGCCCGCCGAACTGGGCAGGCGCCTAGACCTAGACTTGAGAGGCAAAGAGCTACATCAAGCCTCAGACTTGCCAGCGCTGCAGATCCTTATTCCAAAGCATGGCTCACTGAAGACTTAAAAGCTGTGCCCCAGCCCTCTTGCTCGTAGGTACACATTGTCCCTGGTGCTGGCCAACTGTGAGGTGGTCTAAGGGAGATTACCAGACCACTTTTGTGCTGAAGGTCAACTGAAGTAAACAGCAGGACAGGAGCACGGTTCCTTTTAAAGTAAGTATTTTTTTCTTTGTCCGTGGTTGCAGGAATGTGGGGCTCCCATCCTATGTAAAGATACAACTGGGCTGGTATGACCCAGGTGAATCATCCCTTATGGAAAAGGAATAATGAAATACTGACGAGTTGTTCTGACAAGTTGGTTTCCGTGCCACTAACCCCTGATCTCCAAAAACTTAATTTTTTTTTAAGGCATTCTCTAATCATATCTGAATTTAAATTTCAGGACAAACAACCACAGCTATGTTAAGAATTCTACAAGGTTGATATTGACTAATTACATTCATGTTTGTGGAGAATTGAAATGTTGTAGATACAGAGCCAAATTATCTTGGGCTATCTAGCCTCTTTAACAGCTATTCATTACCACCTGTGCATCTGCTCTAATGCCCTTGTGACTATCACGTGACAGGTTTTTTCCTTCATATTTACTACTAGCCTCCACCAACCCAAAAGCTAAGAATGTCGTCGGATTGCAGCATCTGACACCTGTAGCAGAGATTTCCCTGCTCTGCTCTGACCCACTTACCTGATATTTCCACTAATGCATCTGAAAGGGGCCTTGATTTATTACTTTCTTTTGTAACTGTAAAAACTTCATGTACTCATTTATTTCCATGTGGGAACACAGTATTTGGGGCAACCCCAATTCTCTGTTCCCCAGGCCAAGATCACTCAAATTTGGCTGCAGAATAAACAATTTTGAAATGAGAGCTGTGTTTTGCTTGGACATTTTTTATAGTAACATCGCTTTGCTATACGTTCAATCACAAGTCAATTTCAGTGATGCATCTGTCTTCCTGTTTAAATGTAAACTTCCAGAGGGAAAAGACTTTGTTATTTCCCAGTGCCTAGAAGAAACTAAAGTAAGGAATAGAATAATTTTGAAGATGAAGCATTGAAGCATCTGAAATCTATTAATTTCATAATTTCTAAGAAGCTTAAGAATAAAGATTATAAAGTTCTCTGGCCATTCATATTTAAGATACATCTTTATTCATGTTAAGTGAGACTACCTCATGAGTTATCTTGAGGACCAAGCCTGACACACCTATACATTCTGAATATCCATTGCTATAGTCTGCATCTGACCTGTCTCCCTCTGGCCAAGTTTGAACACTTGGACCCCAATTGGTGGCACTGTTCAGGAAGGTTGTTGACTCTTCAGGAGGTAGAGCATTGATGGAAGAAGTGGTTCATTAGGGATGGGCTTGAGGTTTTATAACCCAGTCTGATTTCCTGGTCATCATTGGCTTCGTGATTGTAGATGCAATGTGACCAGCTGCCTCCCCTCCTCAACTGTAAGCCAAAAGAAACCCTTCATCCCTGAAGCTGCTTCGTGTCAGGTGTCTTGTCAACAGCAATAAGAAACATAACTAATGCACCCATCACAAATAGTTCTGGGAAAGCCTCAGTAAAAAGACACTGAGAAAAGACACTTTCTCACTGGTAGAAAAAGCTGGGAACTAGTTTAAGGCATTTTGTTTATCATGTCTGAAAATAAGAAATAATTATTTCTTACGGAAGCTGTCATCTTTGCCACCTTAAACAGTCACATGTACATTTATTCCGCAATTATTCCACTGTATATTTATTAGTTTGAAACAGGGTCTCATTACATAGCTCTGGCTGGCCTGGAACTTACTATGCAGACCGAGGATTCAAAATTAAAGATTCAGCCTCCCTATTTCTGTAGGAGCTATAAGATTAGAAGTTGACTAACCAGGGAGCTAGACAGGCGATGGTGTTATTTACTATCGTGAAGAAAACAGGAAAAAAATTTCCCTTCTGGGCCTGTGATTCTGGTAGAGGTGCTGAGGAGCAGGGAGGATGGAGCTGCGGATTAGAAATGGTGTAGATTGAGGGGCAGAAATCTAAGAGAACATAGGAGGCTTGCGGTAGAGATACTACACCAAATTTCCACAAATGTTCTGGTCAGAAAAGTACAATCGTATACTCTTGTTCTATGCAAAGGTCTTGGAGGATAAGACCAAGGTGTTGGGGAGGCTGGTTCCTATAGACAGCTTTGTGATGGGGATCCTCTTTCAGGTCCTAGAGGTGGCTTACATTCCTCGGTTCACATCACCTTTTCTTGCTTTGCTTCCATGGTCTTATAGCTTTCTTCTAAGCCCTTGTGTCCCTCTCATAGGAAGGCCCCTTGGGACTTCATTGGACCCATCTAAATAGCCGAGGTTAGTGGCTCATCTGATAATTCTCACCTGACCACATCTGCAAAGTCCCCTTGACATATAAAGTAACTCAGGTTCCAGGGATTAGGACTTTGACCTAGTGGGTTGCATTATTTGTCCTTATCCAGGAGTCATTTAAAGATCCATGAAAGAAGATGGAATTATTCAGGAAGAGTAGGAATCAGGATGCTGTCACTGAAGTTAAGAGAAGGAAACATGTCTTTGACAGACAGGAAAGTTAGTAAGGACAAGGACTAAAAATTGTCACTAGTTTGCCAACTAAGCTGTTTCAAGCATCTGTATTAGTTTTAGGGTTTTACTGCTGGGAACAGTAACCAATACCATGACCAAGGCAGCTCTTATAAGGACACCATTTAATTGGGGCTGGCTTACAGGTTCAGAGGTTCAGTCGGTTATCACCAAGGCAGGAGCATGGCAGTGTCCAGGCAAGCATGGTGCAGGCAGAGCTGAGAGTTCAACATCTTCATCTGAAGGTTTCTATTGGAAGACTGACTTCAGGCAGCTAGGGTAAGGGTCTTTTAGCCCACACCCAAAGTGACACACCTTCTAATCATGCCACTCCCTGGGCTGGGCATATACAAACTATCACAGCATCAATGAAGTGGTGGGAATCTAGACTAGTTAAAGAAGAAATGGAAAATAAACAAATGAAGGTGGTAATTATGGGGTTGGCAAGATAGTTCAGTGAGGAAGGGCACTTGCCACTAAGCCTGGTGACCCGAGTTAGATCCTGATATCCACATGACAGAAGGAGAGAACTGATTCCTGTAAGTTATCTTTTGATTTCCACACACACAAATACACACATCAATCTATAAAAATGAAACAACTTGGCTGGGCAGTGGTGGCACGTGCCTTTAAATCTAAGCACTTGGAAAGCAGAAGTAGATGGATTTCTGTGAGTTCAAGGTCAGACTGGTCTACAGAGTGAGTTCCAGGATGCTAGGGCTATGCAAAGAAACCCTGTCTCAGGAGAAGGAAGGAAGGAAGGAAGGAAGGAAGGAAGGAAGGAAGGAAGGAAGGAAGGAAGGAAGGCAGGCAGGAAGAAAGGCAGGCAGGCAGGAAGAAAGGCAGGCAGGCAGAGTTTTAATAGGCAAGTCTCTTGTGTGGTGTACTTTTTTCTGAGACAGGTCTCATAAGAAGGAACTAAACTGAAGCCATTTTGAATAAAACTTCCATTTAGAATAGTAGTCAAATAAAATTTAAGTTCCCAAGACCTCCCTGGGTAACTGACATCCTCAGTTTGAGACATGGATGCTAGTCAAGTTGCCCTACCACAGCTGAATAACCCAACCAATGGGAACAACATAAGTGTACCACAAAGACATGTTCTTACAGAAATCTCCTATCCCTAAATCCTGATTGGTGGGATAACTTGGAACAGATGTTTGTGGTTTTGGAGCTTAAAAACTCTGTAACATTCTTGCTCAGGGTCAGGGGTGGAGGTGGGGTGAGGATATGGCAGGAGGGCCAGCATGCTTAGATGTGGAGGGGAAAGGGACAGAGTAGGATGGGTTTGAAGACATGAGCTCTGAGTTCCCTGAAAGCAAGATAGGCTTAGGAAGATGAATCTGGGAGGGGGGGGGCAGGGGAAGAATCAGGGTAGGAAAATGCTCTGTCATCAAGAAGACAGAATGGGGATGAATAGATCAGAGAGAGAGCTAAATGCTTCAAGATTGTTGCTATTTTTCCCTAGGAGACCTTAAGGAAACAGGTTGATTAAAGTGTGAAATAATTTTGAGAAGACTGGGAAAGATGGACAGCTGAGACAGGAACAGGTACAACAAACAGTGGGATAGCCAACAGGCCTGGTGTCATCAAAGTGTTATTTATCAGTTAGAACACAAACAGGAGAAACTAACTTTGCAAGGACTAAAGAAGGCAGAACAAGTAATGACAGGCTGGAGATTCAACAACAGGAAAACCATGGTGTAGTCTGACTATGAACAAGCAGAGCGTCTGGTCATTTTGTCTTTAAACACATCAGGCTGAGGTATGAAGTTTGCTAAAGTTTTACAAACCCACCATGGTTCAAATCACACTCTTAGAAAAACCGAAGAAGCATGTTTTAAATGTGTGATTCCAACAAAGGAAACAATCAATGGGGGAGATAAAGGCTCTTTGGCAGCCATAGTTATGGAAGACAGTATCTAGACTATACAAAGATAAAATTTAGAATAATACAAAAAATTAAATAGGAATTCAAGACGACCCAGTCAATAAGTGGGCTAAAGAAATTACATCTTTTCAAAAGATGAGGTACAAATAACCAATGAACATTTAAACAAATATTCAACCTCACTAGTCATCAAAGAAATAAAAATGAAAACTACACAAGAAGACATACTTTCAGGGATCACGCCTATAACTCCTTACTAGGAAAGTTCCTCAGACTGTGTAGAGGACTGGAAGTGCAGCAAGGAGGTTGTGGTGGCTATTCTTGTTTGTCAGCCTAACTACACATGGAATGAATGACAATCCAGAAATGAAGGGCATCCTGTGAGAGACTATTTTTTGTTTGGGTGAATCCACTTCTAGTCTGGCCCTTTGAGGTAGGAAGACACAGACCTTTGACCTGGATCTTGAGGTGGGAAGAGACATGTTTTTGATTCTGATCTTGAGTAGGAAAGACCCAGTTTTAATGGGGGCTGTATTTCCTGCTGGAAGCCTGTCTAAGGACATGGAAGAGGCCTTTGCTCTTTGCTCACTTGCCCTTAACACATTCCATACCTTCACTGGTATTGGAGCCTGCTTCTTCAGGATTCCAGCACACACTGAAGACCAGCTGAGACATCTAGCCTTGTAGAACTGAGCAACGACTGGATTTTTAGACTTTCCTTCACAGCCATTGTTAGATTAGCCTATAAGTCATTTCAATAAATCCTATATATATTTATATATATGGTATGTATATAAGAATATATGTGAGAGAGAGAGAGAGAGAGAGAGAGAGAGAGAGAGAGAGAGAGAGAGAGACACTATAACTATTACTCTAGAGAACCCTAATACAGAGGTGTACATCACTGAGTGGGTGACTGGACAAGGACTGGCACAGCCTGCCTGAAGATACAAACCTCTGACGTGAAAAACTGAAAACACACTAACCTCTGAGGGCCATGTCACTCATGCAGGCAAGCCCTACTGCAACTATCCTATTTCTCAGGTATGTTCAGGCTCAAATTGAGCACAGGAGAGCTGAAAGCCACACTTGCAAGTAGTCCCAGGTTGTGGAAACCCTATTTCCAGTTATATGTTAGGCTCCTAGACACTGGGCGGGGGGAGGGGGGGCGCTCAATAGTCTGTCTCACCCTTAATAAACCTGAATCTTTGGGAGGAAAAATAAACGACAGTGAGATATTATCTCACCCCAGTCTGAACGGCTGACTTAGTTAAGAAAACAAAATCAAAGGTTCACACATTTTTAATTCTGGCACTTGGGTCTTAGAAGGCAAGGGGATCTCTCTAAATCTGAAGTACTGTGCAAGGCTAGCCAGGAGTACACAGTGAGACCATCTTTTAAAAAAGAAAGAAAAGAAAAGTATTTGCTGGCAGGGACTCTTAGACACTGTTGGTGGGAATGTCAACTATGGAAGTTAGTGTGGAGGCTCCTCAGAAACTTTCAAGTACATATTCCTCATGACCCAGCTGCCTGAAGGACTTTAAGTCAACATACCACAGAGACAGTTGCACATCAGTGTTTACTGCAGGACTCTTCACAGTAGCTGGGTCATCTAAACCAACCTAGGTGTCCAATTACAGAGGAATGAATAAAGAAAATGTGGCACATATATACTTTTTTTTTTCAGCCACAGAGAACATTGTCATTTGAAAGAAAATGAATATGACATCTGTCTAAGGTTATTCTAAAGGGGGCGAGTGGAAGAGGGAAGGAAATGATGGGCAAGCCTAAGGGGACAGGGAGGAAATACGCTTGACATACTTTATAGACTTGAATTAAAATGTTCTTATGAAACTCGCTATCATGTAAAACAAACATAGACCAATTAAAATAGGGTTTAAAATCCATATAGATGCTAAAATGTACAATCCACTTAAGAGTCATAATCATTTTTCAACATGTAGTTTTTATTTTAGATGAACATTATTATAAAAAAAAGTTCACCTGGAATAAAATTCATTTTTAAAAAACACAACATCAGTATCAGTACAGTTAATGAACTGGCTTCAACAGACTAGCCACATGGCAGGTCCATACTATCCACAGGAGCTTCCCACAGTAAGCCACTGAAGCAAAAGAAAATGTTTAAGCACACAAGTAGAAGTCTATGAAGAAACTCCATAGTTCCCATGGTGGGGCATGACTGTAGTCAGACAGTTCATGGCATTTTGCATTAAGGGAACTGCAGCATCAGTTGCAAACAGTCAAGACAAACCCATCCGTAAGGCCACAGGAATGAACGACCATAAGTTCACTTTAAAAAAAAGAAAAAGGTACAAAGAGGAGACATGAAGTTCTGTTAGTTCTTGGCATATGGCACACACTTCAAGATACACAGTAAAATCCAGAAAATCCTTAAAACAAATGCTCGCTGCTCTCCATTTCTATGCTCAGTCGTTTAGTTTCTTTATAACTAACAGGAAATTCATAACTTTTATTAGTATATCCTGACCTGCTATGTCCTTCGGAATCCCGGGATCTCATGCTCAGACACTCCTCTCTGCCACTGGATGTGATGAGAAAGCTAAAGGAAGCTTTTGTTTAGCTGTTCTTAAGTCTAAAAAAATTGAATTGTAGAAAATCTGAGATCAGTAAACCACCATAATGAAATGTGGTTTTAAAATTCTAGGCTTAGAATCTCATCTTTAAAGATTAAGAGCTATATTTATAAAAGAATCTAAGTCACAAGCTTGAAAAGAAAGTCTGTCTAATTTGTCCTTTTACTGCTCATAGGAAGACACTTTATAAGCCATAATACAGATCTCAACATTTGGAGCCTGAAAAATGCAGTTACAATTTCTTACTCATAAACTGCAGGACAACCTATTATATTGCACAACTAAATGCATTAATGGATGGACAGGAAAGTAATATTTTTGTATGCTACTGGGTATTGACATGCATGCTTTATTCGAAAGTATTTCTCTTTTCCTCCAGTTCAAAACAAGACAAAACAAAACATGCAGCCTAAATGTGTTGAATGCTTGGAGGCGGGCTCACTGTTTTCTACTGGTTATTAGAATATCAGTTAGCTAAATGAGGTATAATAAAAAAAATAGTCCTTCAAAGTAAAGAGCATAGTCTTCAGGAAATTTATAACAAAGACTGCATAAAATGTCCACATGAACAGTAAGAAGGCCTGTGGCAGCAACTGGTGCACAGGTAGATCGCTTTGTTATCATCTGCCTGAACTACAGGAGGCTAGAATAAGTTCCCAGTGGAACAGTTTACAATCAACTGATTCACATGCTACTTAGTTACAGTACATTTCACTGTTTGATACCCTCAGGCTCTAGTTGAAAATTTCGAGTCCAATCGTCAAAAATTAGCACAATAATAAAGTGCAGCCACTGAACCACTAATACTGCTGCAAAAATCCCTATGTACCCTATCCAGAAGACCACAGAAAGGTTCTCTCTCCCTCTCTCTCTCTCTCTCTCTCTCTCTCTCTCTCTCACACACACACACACACACACACTTCTAGATATCTTCAGCCTCAGCAGGGAACAGACAATTCTCTGTCACTAAATTCATCTACAAGTAGAAAAAATAATGCACATATGTACATTATTAAGCAAAGTAGACGATTTGCTGGGTTGTTTCTACCATGCAGAAAGTGACTTTCCTATGGTCTGAGCTCAAATTATATACAATTTAGCAAAGTTAAATGTAAGAAAATAGCAAGGACAATGTATTTCTATATAACAAGGATATACTCCCCGATTGCTGCTGCTTCAAAGAGCACTTTCAGACTCACCTAACATTTATAGGCTCTTTCAAAGAGAAGTTCATGGAGACTAGTTATTAACCCACAAAAGACACGAGAAGGGTGAAGATATCAAAAGCAAAGCATTCTGGTTTTGTTTGTTTAAAAAAAAAAAAAACAGAAACAAAAAAGAAGAAAAGAAAAGAAAAAGCTGACCACAGAACATGTCAGTTTTGGTTTGCAGACAACCCCTGAGATAGAAACCGAAGTGTTAAGACACCAAACAGTCAGAGGTAAATACTAAGAGAATTACATTCGTATGTGGTGTCACGGCCTGTGCTTTTTGCAAAGTACTTTGTGACCAATGTAACTGCTTGAACTTTTTTTTCCAGAAAAGTAGTGATAAGACATTTCTAAGAAAATACTTGTTCTTTTCAAATATGTATTTAATTTCACAATGTTAGACTTGTAATAAGTTCTCAATGAGTAAACTGCTTGCACGGGGGTAGTAATGTGTGATTTTAAGCCAATAGGTAACTAAAGAAGAAAAGGCTGAAGTTTGTCAACAGTGAAGTCAGCATATCCACTTAAGGTAACTCTGGGGCACTGGCAGCCACTGGAATGTCTCTGAGCTTCCCAACAGATGGGAAGGCCTGACTGGTCCAAACGCTGAAACCACAGATCTTAATCTGAGGCCGAATCGTCTGTGTAACCAGCTATCCACATCCACCTTAAGGCACAAGTGCCTGCCACTGTCACCTGTTTTTATGCTCTCTGTGTTAGGACAGCAGTGATATTATGATCTATAGTTGGCACAAAAGTTAACACTGAACACCCTCCCCGTCCCCAGTGCAGTGGCTTCACCCACAGCAGAAACATCAGAACCAGCATTTGGTGAGAAAGGCAGTGACGCCTATGGTGGGCTTTGGCCTGGATGGCCACACCACTTCTCTAATGACAAACCTAAGCAAACAGGGCTAGGTCTTAGATACCCAGTAATGGCTATTTGAAAGCTGGAACCTGAATCATATGTGCTCTAATGAAACCTGAATCATATGTGCTCCAATGAAAAGACAAGATTTCTGGAGGATGTGCTAGGTCTAATTACTTAAAAAAAAAACAAAACCCCAAAAGTCATTTCTTTCAGCATTACAAATAGCTGTCTTTTAAAGTTATATCAACATGTTTAATCTCTCTCCGTATATGTTATGTATGTTTTCTGCAAACTAAAATCTAAATCTAACCTTTGTTAACTCTCGCCGATGGGGATTCTGGTTAAGAACTGGGTGATATAAGCTAATGGGTGAAACGCAGAAAGAATGTACTACATAATCTAATGTGACAAGACCATAGGTGGATGTGGACAGATAGCTGTTATGACCACGGCGCTACCTATGTGAGATTGCTGCTCATGAAGTGCCCAGGCAGACAGCAGTGCTCATATACTATGGGTTTTAGATAAGTAATAACAACAGCAAGTCACACAGGAGAAGGGACAGCAAACAGAACCCTTGAACAGTGAGCCTGCAGTGCTTTCTAGAGGCCGAGTCCATGGAGGAGGCAGGACAGCCAACTTCAAAGGGGACACAGCTACTCAGGGGTGAGCATGGCTGATCGCTCCCTGAAAAGACAGCAATGCCATGGCCTCTGGATAGATGAGCATTTTTATAAATTTTGAACATTTATCAAATTAGGAATACTATAAATCAAAGCCCTTCAATAAATCTACCAACAGAAGAACTTTTGGCCATGTGACCCAAGCCAACCATCCTTTAATTGTAGCAGGTCAACCTCTGTTTAATGCTCTGCTGTCTTTAAGCATCCCCAAATATACAAGTGTAGAACTTTATGCCACTAAAGTGCTCAGTTAAGAGTCTAAGATTACGCTGTACCAGGGAAAGGCTGACACGCATGTGCAAAGAAAGACAGCAGCTTCCAGGACAGGCAGTAAAACAAGGAAAAACCAGTTAGGTCCTATGTGTGTCTCCACATCACTGCTTCTGTTTTTTAAAGAAAGGAGTCCGCTCTTTTGCTAGGCCACAAGGCTGGAATCCACTTGGCGGTCTGTGTGAGTTCCGGGGGTGCTCTCCGCAGCAGCCGGGCGAAGTGACTCTGAGGCTGGGTAGCCTGTGCTTTCAGAGAGGCAGGGAAGGGCCCTCTAGGTATTCTGCAGTCTCTCAGAAATGAGGAGTTCATCAAAGCAGAGAACAGCGGAAGAAACTGGTCTTCTTAGACCGGCTCTCTGTTATCTTCACTGGCCCACCTGCTCCTGATGAATTGCTGTCGTTCTGAAAAAGAGAGTGTGAAGTTGCTACGGAAACCAAGATTTCATGGTTTGACCCCAATTACCTACGAAGTAAAAGCAGAGTGGGGAATAGAAGCTACCACACTTTCACTTGTACACACTGGAAAGTTCTCTCAGAAGGAAAATTAGTTAAGGCTGTCTTCTTTGCATGTGGTGGATTAAAAAGAGAAAAACATTCAGAGGCTAGCTAGCACTTCTGTTTTAATCATGGGTTAGGTAGAATGCTCTTGTATCGTTCAAAGAAATTTCAGCCATGGCCTGAAGGGTGCCAAAGATAGTGATGGAGACAGGGTTAACACAGTAGACATTCTGCTTAGAGGAAGAAGAATTGTTAGTAGAAGGAAGATAAGTTTCATCAGGACCTATATTAAAATGAACTTCAGGGTGTTCTAAAGATTCATCACTGACAGTTTCAAATTGAAGCCAACTTGAGCAATTCCAAGATCATCATTATATAGATAAAAGTATGTATGATATGAGAAGTGAACTAGATAATCTTATGAAAAAAGCAATTTCTGTCATTATTATTTTTACTATTCTGATAAAAATTCAATTAACTACCCCTTAAGAAGCCAGAGGAAAGAGCTGAGACAGATGTGATGCAGAAACAACCCTAAAGCCATAGAAATTATAACCATGGTACAATCATATGAAAGCCTAAGAAACAAGTAGGTTTAAGGCGAGCATATTATAAACATGCTGTCCGTCCTGTTGAGTGACAAGCTAAAGGCTGTATCATGGAGATAAAAGCCGGAAGTGGTACATACCATTTTCCTGTTGAGTTTTGTCATTATATCCCGTGCAAGTGTAAAAAATGCCTAAAGGTCAAACAAAGAATATTGTTAATAGTTATATTTCAAAATAGAAATATAGAATTTTTATTATTTGTTTGTCAATATACCACTTCTGGGTTTTTAATTGAAAAAAAGTATAATTAAAATCTTAGCATATCCATGCTATTTGCTTTTTCAGTTACATCATATTTTCCAATGTTGTCACATTGTCACTTCATTCATAAAATATTTTATACATGTAAGGTTGCCACAGCTTCCTAATACGGCATACACTGAGTTATAGGTAGCTTCGTCAACACACCAAGATTAGGACAGGGGCTCTTGTCTACACTGCCCTTTTCCTATAGGGAAAGATGCAATCTCTAGCCCAGATATTTGTCTTAGTTAAGGTTACTGTTGCTCTAATGAAACACCATGACTTGAGGAGGAAACGGTTTATTCAGCTTCTGCTTCTATGTCACAGTTCACCATCAAAGGGAAGTCAGGGCAGGAACCTAGAAGCAGGAGCTGATGCAGAGGCCATGGAGGAGTGATGCTTACTGCTTGCTCAGCCTACTTTCTTATAAAAACCCAGGACTACCAACTCAGGGATGGCACCTCCACAGTGGCCTGTGTTAGCATTCCTTGTAGGCTCTGCCCAACAGTTACCTGGCAATAGCCAGGTAAGCCTGGCCTGCTATAAAAGGGATTATTTGGTCTCTCTTCTCTCTCTGCCCCCTTTCTCTCTCTGACCCTTTTCCCCCTCTATCCTTCCCCTCTCCATGTGTTCCTAGCTAGCCTCTTCTCCTCTCCCTTCTTCTTTTTCTGCCTCTGCTCCCTTCCCAACTCCCATTCCCATATCCCAAAATACACTCTATTCTACACTAAACCCAGTGTACGGCTGGTATCTGGGGGTGGGGAGTAGCATGGGTCCGCTGAGGTCCCCATTCCCACACTAATCATACCATGTTCTACAGAACACATCCTTGACCTTATAAAACACATCTCCATCAATCACTAATTAACAAAATGCTCTACAGGCTTGCCCATAACCTGATCTTATGGAGGCATATATTAATTGAAGTCTCCTCTTCTCAGATGACTTTAGCTTGTGTTAGGATGACATAAAACTATCTAGCACATTGCTAAAATCTACTTAAGAAGTGAATGAACAATTATGTATTAAACTCTACCTTTTCTTTCTGACCTCTTCTGAGGAATACCTAAGTATGCAGAGTCTTCCGTGCCTTAACACTCCAAAACTGCTGGTCCTCAGAACTCAACTCAACCCTATTCCAAACTCCCAGCCCCGTGGAAATCAGTTTAAAGGAAGCCAAGAAAATTCAAATTACTGACTTAAAAAAAACTTTCATTATTTTTACTTTGTTTTCACAGAGGTATGAATTTTGTTTTGTGGCCATGACTGGGGTGTAGAGGGGCTGGCATAAAAAATGTCCCTCTTTTGGTGCAAGAAATTCTTCCATAGCAGAAGGAAACTCACTTTTCTTTTTTTTTTTTTTTTGTTTTCTTTTTATCCATGCCTATGAAAATAAATCAGTGGCAGTTTTCTGTTTCTCAACACTCAGTAGCCAACCTAAAACATGAGTGCTGGTTATTTTAAAGAAAGAAAAGCTGCGGCATTTTCCAGTGACTACTGAGGCCCTTTAGTCTTGGTAAGGAGAAAAGAGTGAAGAGTCTAAGACCCAGAAAACAGCATCAGGATCATCAGGTCCAGTCCCATCTCCTACTACACATAAGTTAAGAAAACAGAGCATCTAGAGGTTTGTACAACAGATTTTCTTTACAGAGTAGAAATACCGATAGCATTCTGTGTGTTTTTTAAGTTGATCATAAAGTATACTTTCCATCTCCTCTTTTAAAACCTTAAGTGACCTTTAAATAATTATTACATCTTATTTCCTTATTATGTTTGTGTTTCTGAGTATTTTTGCCATAGCACACACATGGCAGTCAAAGGACATGGATCCCAGAGCTCAAACTCAGGGCCTCCGGCAAGCTCTTTTACCCTCTGGGCCATCTTGCCAGCCCCCCAGATAATCTGGCTTTAATGGCTTACGTAATGAAAGTTTATTAAGACTCAACTCTGAGAAAACTTCCTTATATCTACTAAATGCATTACAGTGCCATGCACAATCTACTCCTAATGTGTACACGAAGGGAATAAATTCAAGAGACAGCAGCTTACTGCAAGTGGTTCAGCTTGTCTGCCACAGACTAGTGCAGGGTGATGACAAATGACAGAGGACACTGGAGTCTGCACTCCCAACCTCCAAACAAAGGGCAGCTCTGAACTTAGGATGAACTTGGATCTCCTCTCTCCCAAGAACTTTAACTGAGTGATCTTGACATAACCCACATGGAGGCTGCTTGCTAGAAGTCTAGCGAGCAGAACCCATGTGACAGCCCAAGGCCCAGAAGGACACAGGAGGCTCCCATGCACCCCACAGAAGGACACAGGAGGCTCCCACGCACCCCACATTCCTTACCTCTTCTACATTTGTACTCGACTTTGCACTTGTCTCCAAAAATTTAATCCCATAGTCAATTGCTAACTGAAAGACAAACAGAAAATGAAATTTTGTGAGAGTGGCTTGGACACACAAAGCACTTAGCAGATTGCACATGTGTCAAGAGTATATGACAGAACTCCTATGGTTTTCAAGTTTTTTGTTTTTTTTGTACTGTGTTTTACATTTTCCAGTTTAACTTAATCTAAAAACGACACAGCATCGACTTAAAATATTATGTTAGAAATGTGTGCTGTTGTACTTGTGGGTCTCGAAAACACACAAGAAAAACCAGCAGACGGAGTCTCCCTGTTAGCTCCGCCCAGGATTCATTTACTCCTCTTCCTCTATCTAGTCTCTGAGAGCAGAGCTCTCCAAGGTAACCACCCTCATTCCGCTCTCTGAAAGATCTGCTCTGTGAAGGACCCCTGACAAGGGGCTGAGCTGCATACTTTACCTATCAAAGCAGGCCTGGCCTCCAGGTTCTCTCAGCATCCCTCAGACCCTACTGGGGTACCTTGCCCCCAACCCTGAATTTCCAGACCAGAGAGTGGACCGCCCTTCCCCAAGAGACTCTTCCCTATATAATCCAGACATTTTGTGCTCTCTTTCTCTTTTCCTTTCCTCCTTCTCCTCTCCCTCTCTCCCTTCCTTCTTCCTTCTCTCCTTTTCTTCTCTCTGTGTTCACACCCTTTCTTTCTTTCTCTTACCACTCCATCCCACCCCCACCCTCACCTGGCCTCTTCTTGGCAACTCTCCTGGCATCAAGCCTTGGGGCTAGTGAATTGGCCTGAGAGCAGCTTCCCGATAAACCTGCCTAACCCAATCTAGCTTGAATTAGCTCATCTCACTGGTGGAGAAATAATCCATCAGTAATGATGACAAATGTCAACTCTTTTTACATTTCCATCTATCCTCAGAGACCCCATCCATATAACACTACTCAAATTAAATGTAGATTTTTAAGAGCAAGTTGATAGTCAGACTGAAAAACAAAACACATTTTGCACCTATCACTGGAGAAAAGTTCCAGACTTGAAAAGGAAAGCCTTCTTAAGACTTGAGAAAATACCATAGGAGTAAATACACATAAAAAATAATTGTTTGCTCTATAGACTCAAGGCAGACAGGCCCCTGTAAATGTCACCCCTTATACGAATCAGCTAACCTGTAGTAAACTCTTAGGGAAAACAACAAGCTGGAAAGTGATTGTGGTTGAAATTTCACCTACTCTAGTATGTTTTTTCAGGAACTGAATTGTCTTAACTTCAAAGCTGGGCTTTTTACACAGATCTAAAAGAAAGCCTGAACTCAAAGCTGCAGGGATCTTAAGAAAGGCCAATCTGTATCTCAGCGGATTCTTTAGGGTGAGTCATGACGGGATGGTATAAACAGGGCGGATTTGAATGCTAATTCCCACAGTTCAAGCACAGACTACTTCTCAGGGCTGTTGGATAGGTCTCTGGGCCCCATCCTTTATCCACTGGGCTCACACTTACCTTCTCCCCTCTCTCTTTCGACACTTGTCTTTTGTCGTTCATATCACATTTGTTACCCAGGATCATTCTTTCAACATCTGAAGAGGCGTGCTGCAGGGTTAAAACAGTACCTTATAAAAACAGCCCGAGAAAGACCACGGCAATTCAATGGGAGAATCATAACCTGTCAGAAATGTGTGTTCAATGACAAGACCACCCTTCATTCAACACAAGGCCCAGTCAGAGAAATTACTTTAGCTCAGAGCCTTCACAGAGCCCATGCAAACATTTCCCCCAAAGGCTCACACTCTTTTGCATAACTCATACAATAAATATATCTTATGGTTACCTAACAGTCAAGCTTATCAAACAATTATTCTAGTCAAAGACAAAAAAGAAAAAAAGAAACCCACAAAAACCCACTTAAGTACTGGGTCATCAGTAGAGAAAGTAATCTGGATTCTGGACTATTAAAAAGATCTACTATGAGCCGGGCGTGGTGGGGCAAATGCCTTTAATCCCAGCACTCGGGAGGCAGAGGCAGGCCGATTTCTGAGTTTGAGGCCAGCCTGGTCTACAGAGTGAGTTCCAGGACAGCCAGACTACACAGAGAAACCCTGTCTCGAAAAACCAAAAAAAAAAAAAAAAAAAAAAAAAAAAGATCTACTATGGACGGGATCACTCAAATGTGTGTTATTTCCTAGTCAGTGTTAGCAAGTTAACCTTTCTTCTATGCTCCGCCCAACAGTTACCTAGCAACAGCCAGGTAACTGCCTGGCTTGCTATAAAAGGACTGTTTGGCCTCTCTCTCTGACTCCTCTCTCTTTCTCTCTCTGGCCTTTCTTTTTCCTTACCCCCGCCCCCGACCCACGCACGCACTTGTTCCAGGCCAGCCTCTTCTTTCTCCTCTCTCTATCCTTCTATGTCCCCTCTCTTTCTCTGCCTCTACTCTCTTCTCGTATCCCCCAAGTAAACTTCATTTTAAACTAGACCTGTTAGGGGTGTGCCTCGGCATGGGCCCCCTAAGGTACCCTTCCTGCCACAACAGACAGCATTTTACAAAACATAGCAGTCAGGGTTTTGTTTTTTTGTTTTTTTTGTTTTTTCTAAAAATGCTGCGGAGGTTTTAAAGAAAACAATACCAACTATCCTGGAACTAACTCAATTTTCAAATATCTAAGGAGAAAGGCAAATAAGTTGCAGAAATATACTTATTTCTGCTGGTGAAACAGCCAGGAATCAGACATCTCAGCTGTGGCCCTGTCTTAAGAGCTGCACGGACACTGGCAAGTCTCTTCTTCCTTGCCTGTTTCCTCACGAACAAAACAGGACCTGGATTAGTTTAAGTATGAAAATGCTCCTCTGTTCATGGGCTATAGAAGGCAGTCCACCTGGCACCACTGGGGATCTAGGTGCTCCCCACCCCCCCAGTGGACAGGGTGGGCCTCTCACTTCCTGGAGAAAGCAACAGCCTGCCACATGTCCCCAGCAAGCTTCTGTCCAGAATTGCCCTGCTCCTTCCATACACACCTCTTCAATGTTTCTTATCCAATTTTTAATATTGTCAAAGGATTTTTCATTGGTGATGTCATAGACCAGCATAATTCCCTGTGGGAGAAATAAAAAAGCTTTATGTCATACTTCATATACTAACAGCTCCCAATGCAGGCCATGCCTACCTGCCTCTCTTTTGTCTATTTTGATCTTTAAAGAGAAATTCATAATAAGCTTGAAAAATACAATGAGGCAAAAACAAATGACTTCCACTCTCGTGTCACTCTACCTATGAACTGTTAGCATCGTCACAGTTAACTTTAGTGAATTAGCAATTGTGGGAACGTGAGCTCTTTCTACCTGACTCAGGTGATAATGATTGGCACCAACTGGAGTTTCAGCTGAGGCTGAGATAGACAGGGGAAGGAAGAGGAAGAGGGGCACTTCCAGGGCACACTTGCTTGTTACAAATGAGAATGGTTGTTCTTACTCCTCCTACAGAGGCTGAGACCATACAGTTTTTAGTTTCTTTCTTTTATTACAGGCTAATCACAACGTTACCATTTGTTTAACACTAATAAATCATGAAAATATAATGCCTTTAGTATATAGGTTAATTAAAGGATTGCTATCATGCTTTTAAAGATTACCCACCTCTATGTTAAGTATCCAAACAATACCATGTGAGCTGATCATGGCCCTTACAGAAAAGAGACTGGAAGAGGTTAAGGATGAAAACAGGAAGACAGCTGAAGACCAGGGCGCCAGCTCCCGGGAAGCAAATTGAGGAGAATCTAATAAGCTAGTGCACGAGAAGAGGTCAGGCTCTGAAAATACTGAGCCATGGAATCTCCAGGACATTCTCCAGGACTTTCAGTACTAAGTGCTACATCTACTAAGCATCAACCCATTCAGCAATGTGTAGTGGGCGGTGGTCCAGTGGCAGAGTGCTTGCCCAGCATGGGTAAGGATTCTGGGCTTGAGCTCCCAAATCATAAGAGAGGGTAGATAGATAGATAGAGAGAGAGAGAGAGAGAGTGAGAGAGAGAGAGAGAGAGAGAGAGAGACAGTGATGCTGCGTCTAAGGCTGATGGTGCACATGTTTGAAATCCCAATGCTTAGGAAGCAGAGAAGGATTTCAGGCCAGCCTGAGCCACACAATAAAACTTTATTTAAACATACACAGACCCCACTTAAAAAAAAAACCAAACAAACCTTACCAACTCCCAAGAATTTGTTAAGTATCTATCTACTATGTACCAAATACTATACTTAACTATGCATTATAAGCAGTGAACAGGAAAACCAAGATCTCTCCTTTTCATTAACAGCTAGCAAAGAAAACAGACCAATATACAATTAACGAGACAATTGCTACAAAGAAGCATGGGGGAACTTTGAACTAAAACACAGGGGACATAATCTTATCTGGCTATGTGGCTCAAGCAGTGAGGGGCAGTTTCTTTGAAAAAACGAGTACAGCCAAGGGATGAAGATCAAGTAGAGTTAATCTGACAAGGGGCTAGGACTGGTGAGGAAAGAGCCCATGGTACCTGCCACACAGCACAAAAAGAAAATGGGGGAGGGGATAAATAGCTTTCTGTATTGAAGGTCCAGGGTACACTCGACTGACTCAAAGAAAGCTTAGCAAGATGTACGGATCTATTGGGAAGAGGGACAAGATGGGTTCAAACAGGCAAACAGGTGAGCACTGGCTAGACAGCAGCTGTTAGGGATTTCCTATAGTCCTACAAATTCTCCTAAGTAAAACGGAGGAAGTAAGTCCCTCCCAATCTTCTGCTTTTCCTGCACTATCTTGTGGGGAAGGGCAATAAAACCCGGCAGCTGTGTCAACACCTGGCTCTTTCCCTCATAGGAGTCCCCGGGCGGGTCCTGGAGGTCCCATGACTCAGGATTCTCTTTCCCTGCACTGGCTTATTAGCTTCTCCTTGGTTAGCTTGCCTGGAGCTGCTGAGCCAGGCTTCCTGTTTCCTGCTTTTACTCTGAACCTCCTAGCGCCTCTTCTCTGTAAGGTACAGTGGTCATTCAATATTCAAACATTTGCAGTCCCCCCACTGTTCTCAGAATTAAATTCCACAGCAAAGTCCTGCACAAGCTGGCTTCCAACTGTCCAAATATATACAAGTCACATAAAACACAAACAAAAAAGCCAGGAAATAAAACAACATTAAGTTTATCTCTCAGCTGGGCTGTGGTGGCACACACTTTTAATCCCAGCACTTGGAAGGCAGAGGCAGGCAGATCTCTGAGTTTGAGGCCAGAGGTCTGGTCTACAGAGTGAGTTCCAAGATAGCCAGAGCTATACAGAGAAACCCTCTCAACAAAACAAAAACAAACAAACAAAACCAAAACAAAAAAAAATATTTCTCATGGTAGTAGGATTTGGGATGATTGATTGGAATTCTTAAAGCATTTTTATACCACTTAGCTACACTTTTTAACAGCCAGGAGAAAAATATTGTGGCCTTCCTTCCTTCCTCCCTTCCTTCATCCTCCTCCCCCCGCCCCCCCCCCCCTTTATTGGGACAGAGTCACTATGAGCCTTGGTTGACCATGAGCTTTGGCTGGCCTGAACTTCCTAAATAAACCAGGCTGACTTCCAACTCATAGAGACCTGCCTGCCTATGCCTCATAAGTGTTGGGAGTAAAGGCATGCTATTGTTTAAATGACAAGCAAGATTCTCTTCTACCCCACCCCCCTTGCCTCAAATGCACATTTCACTTCAGATATACACTGTAAAAAATTTTTTTTAATTTTAAATAAAAAAATTTTAGGGGGCTCAGCGGTTAAGAGCACTAACTGTTCTTTCAAAGGTCCTGAGTTCAAATCCCAGCAACCACATGGTGGCTTACAACCATCGGTAATGGGCTCTGACACCCTCTGCTGGTGCATCTGAAGACAGCTACAGTGTACTTTGATATAATAAATAAATCTTAAAAGTGGAAAAGTGTATATTTTAAAATGAAAAAGTATTTAAGTTTTATGCTTTTTATACTTTACCACAATAAAAAACCAAATAACAATAATTACCGCTACAGAGTATTTAGCTAGATATCTACAGTTAAAATTAACCAAGTAATCTCTATAGTGCTATTATCCTTTGGGCTAATTAATCAAGCTTTATGATTCATGTGCCCTGTCTGCCTCAAATGTCTCTTCCCTTGGTAACACAGTGTGGTGTGAGGCAGAGGCTCTCAAGCTAGAAGCTTCCAGCTCAGGTGCTACTACGTAATTAACAAGGGACCCTAGAAGGCAGTACTTTAGCTTTCTCAGTCTTTAACATGAGGCTGCTCTGAGGAGCTACTGAGATGTTATCTGTATGCCACCTAACCCAGATCCTAGTATGTAACTTGGACTCAACAAACAGCAGCTATTTATTACCAACTTGCCTCTTTGATTTCAACAGCAAAAGCCATTTCACTATTTCCTGTGTTTATAAAATTAATATGGGTCTTCTAGAAATAAAAATTAAGTATACCAGTTAAACTTTATGGATCTAGTATAGTCTACAGTGAGAACAGCTGCCTAAGAATTCAGAAAAGGTTTTGGTCTATGAGAAACAACAATAAAGTAATGGCAAGGCCCTCTTTCCCTTGCAGCCTAATTGTCCAATCAAGGTTTACTGTGAAGGCAGTAGGAACATGGGAAAGCCTGTAAAGTTGCTGACATGTTTAAAATGAAACCAAGAAATCTACATAGTGGCAAGAATGTCACATGCCTGATCCAACCACCTAGATAGAGCTTGCCATGACCACCACCTGCTGGGAACAGCATTCTCCATGCAAACACAATAGCCCTACGGCTCACTGACACAGACAGCCTGAGAGACCCAAGGCTTCAACAAGCATTTCCTGGAGACGCTTCCACCGATTCATACTGTCAGCACGTATTTACTGGGTAACTACTATGTCAGGAATTAACACTGTACACAGCAAAACATAAGAGAATAGTGAAGCACGGGCCCTACCTTCAGAATAGAAAGCCGAAACTGTCCTGTAGAGCAATGATCGTAACCATATGAATAGGAAGGAAGATGAGGCATAGGAACATGAGAAAGCCAGGTAATCCTGAGTCTAAATTAAGTAACACATCCCACTGGCCTATTTCTTCACACCGTGAACTAGATAGAGCTAGACAGCCAAGGGAGACGCCTGCTCCAAGGTAGTGTTCCTGCCTACTCTCAAGGGAAGGGAACGTGGGAACGGCATGACTGCCTAGCCCCAGAATAGAAAACACTGACCAACAGAAACACTAGTGCGTCTAAAATACTTCTAATCAAAGTTACCTGTGGGCTATACCAAACTTTACCTGTTAAAATGTTCTTTTTCATTTTCCCTGAAAGAAACAAACATCGACAAATGTATTCCCTGGAACCCACAGGAAGTCCCTATCTTCTGATTCCGAATCTAAGCAAAATAAGAGAGCAGCAACCACTGTCTTTATGACAACAAAATTCTTTACAATCTGAAAGTTATCTCCTCTGGCAAGTCTGTTTTATTTTTTGGTCAACTTGACATATGCTAGAGTCATCTGAGAGGAGGGAATCTCGATTGAAGATCCCCTAAGAATCTCAGAAGATCAGCCTATAGGGAAGGCCTGCAGAGCATCTTCTTATTGAAAATTGATATGGGAGGGTTCCGCCCACTGGGAGGTGGGGAGGCAGTCCTGAGGTGGATAAGAAAGCAAACTGAGCATGCCATGAGGAAAAAGCAAGGAAACAGAACTTCTCCATGGCCTTGAGTTCCGGCCCCAGCTTCCCTGCATGACAGACAGGTCTACAAGTTATAAGGCACAACAAATGCTTTCCTTCCCAAGTTACCCTAGGTCACCATCTTTCTCACAGCAACAGAAACCTTAACTCAGATAGTATCACAAGGCCAAGGGTGGAGAACACACTACGTGGCTAGTGGTATGCTAGGGTTAAAAGGCAGCTTCAATCTTGTGTGGAAGGGAGACGTTACTGATACTCAAATAATAGTGGACAAGGGTAAGTGGGGGATGAAGGGGCTGATAGAATGACAGTGGAAAGACCTGTGGACCTTGGTCGCATCCTCCTGGATGCAAAGGATAGCCTTGTACCCCTTCAACTCTGTTACCCCAGCACTCCTAGGACTACCAGAGTCACAACAGCTGTACCCTACAACCTGCCATGGGCCCCATGAGCTTAATGGTTTAGCTTTCATAGACTGTCAGACCATATCAGGCTTCATCATCAAAATTCAAGGCTCAAACTTGGGCTTGGCTTATGCCTACTTAATTATTATTATTATTATTTTTTTTTTTTTTTGGTGCTAGAGATTTAACATCAGGAATGTTAAAGACACATTCTACCACTAAGCTACATCCCCAGACTCGGACCTAAAAGCTAGCTCGCACTGAAGTTCTGATGTGGGCCTCACAGCCCAGGCATAGCTCACATGCCTCTGATTCCAAGTTGCTTGTCCACCATTGAGCTCCCAGCAGCATGTTACGTCCCACCCAGAGCCAATAGGCACTCTAAGTGCATTTGAGAAGCACGTAAGGACAGAAAACAGTCATGTAACAGAGCTATGACAAAAAGGACATGGCCAGGAGTAGCCAAGAGGGCTCTGGCAGCCAAGGTCCTCTAGAGTTATTAATCACTCAGCCACTCCTCGTCAGTCAAGGGGACTCCAGAGAGATAAGCCATATGCAAGGCCAGGTAGTGGGGCTAGAGAGGATGCAGGCTGACATGGCTACAGTGCAGAGGGACACAAGGGAACAGGAAAGGAACACTCAGTCTCAGGGTCTCGGGTCTTCTAAGACTGCTCTCAAGTGCTCATAAAAGGAAAAGAGACCACAAAAATGTAGAAATAGCTCAGTTGAAAGTAGAGGAGTTCTAGAATAGCTAAGAGCTAATGGCTTAATTACTTATTATAAAGACTAATAGAAAAATATAACTTCTAAAAACCAAATACAGTTTTTTAAAAAATCCTTTAAAATCTCTTGTTAGGGCTACACAGAGAAACCCTGTCTCAAAAACAAAACAAAACAAAACAAACAACAACAACAAAAACAAAACAAAACAAAAAAAACAAAAAACAAACCCTCTTGATTTTACATTTAAAAAATGTATTTTCCTTCAGTTTACGATGCAGGGAGGAGAGTTTATAAGAATCAGATGAAGTCCTGGCTGAATGGGTATTATTGATAAGGACACCAATGCCTTGGGCTCACGGGAATTAGCAAAGTCTACCCTGGATCAGGCTCAGGGAATAAGCAAGCCTCCCCCAGGATGGGCTCAGGGACCTGGCAAAGCCTTTCTCTGGTCTGTGTGTGAATGTTGACGGAGTGTCCAGGAAGCATGAATGAAGACGGCAGCTTCCTCATCCAGATGTTTACTGCCTGAACTGCTCTTGTAATGCTCCCACCAAGACAAGCTAGCCCCAGTCTTCTGTCCATAATCAGCGCTCTGAATGTCGAGTGTAAGTGCTGCTCTATCAAAGTAAGCAAGGGTCACTGCTCCCAGCTTTTCTGTCGGTGTGTCTGTATGTCTGTCCTTCCTTCCTTCTCTCATTTGCCCCATCAGGTTTCCAGGACCAAGCCAGCCATGCAGAATGCATTAGTCCTAGGCTCAAGCTTCATATCCATAGACAGGCAATGAATAGCCCTGTTTCCCTGTTTTATTTTCACCTGAAAGGTTAGAACCTTTGAAACACACTCACCATGGCTCCTCTATAGTATGCTGTCGTAATTGTTCGGAATCTTTCCTGGCCCGCCGTGTCCCTAAAAAGTGAAACAAAGAAAGGAAAGAATGGTTTTAAGTTACCAGCCACACGGGTAAGGACCCCAAGTCACAGCAGATAAAATTCTGATCTGCCCACAGTGCACTGAGGCAGGGGGAAGGAGAACACACACAAAGATGGCACATCGTGCCTTGAGAGCTGGAGGCAGCAGTGGCCACAGGAGCCTGTCAGAACTCACAAAGACTTGGATGAAAAACTCAGACTTGTTGTAAAAGCAGCAATGAGATCCCACTAGGAACTGGGCTATGGGAGGAGGCAGAATGGCTCTAAATTCTTGGACTCCCAGAGGCAGTGATAACCTATCTATAAGTGCTACATTAGTGAGCCATTTTGCTTTCTTGACTGCATGGGTGATTTCAGCACAAAGCACACTGCTGAATGACTACATGCATTCTGCTCAGCAGAGCAGAACAAAATATGTCTCTTCTAGAGCACTTTCAGAGCACAGCCTGCAGTTAATTACAGAGGAACCTGGAGTCCAACATCATTCTCCAAGTTTCTAAAGAATAAACATAAACATGTTGGAATTACACAATCTTTCAGCTACCCTTCCTTTTTTGAGCTGAAGGCATACCGTTAAAATATGCAGGATTCTAGGATGGGAGTGTGGCTCAATAGTAGGGCACTGGCCTTGCAAGGCCCTAGGTTCAGTCTCTGGCATTAATCCAGGGCTTTGTGAGGGGGAGCACATGTGTGCTTCACACTGACACACTCCAAGAAAAACGGACATTTCTAATTAAATTCATAGCTTCAATCATACAGAAGAATTTCCTTGATATTGGGAGAAAGTCATTTGTTTTAAATTTTCCATTTATAGCCGGAACTAATTCACTTCCTGTGATACTAAAATAAACTAAATTATACAATTTAATTGCAAAGAACAGAGAGATTTCTGGAACTATATTAAAGATCTAATATACAGTAAACCCCACCAAAGGATAAAGGTTCAGGGAAATATAGCCAATTAAACAGCAAATATCTTCATATTTATTTATATCTACTTTATAAAATACTTCCAAACATGATGCCTCCACAGCCCAGAGTGAAGTGGGTGATATTATCATCTTTACTCTGTAAAAGATGCAGCAGGCTCAGGAGAGCTATGGCCTCATCTCTGCAACTAAACAGCTCTCAGCCTTGAGTGAGACTCAAACAGTACAGGTCTCAGCTGTTGGGATGAGACTCACACCAAACCCAAATCTTGTTATTCTCTTCCCTATCAGCATTAGAAATGTGACGAACTTATTTTGTGCTCAGCAACAAGGAGGAACAGAGAAATCAAGTACCCTTGAGTGGATTAATCATATTTCCTTGACTCAAATACATTACTGATTTAGAAACAGCATATACACACACACACTTACACACACATACATACACACACACACACACACAAATATAATAAAAAAACTTTAAGGTTGAATGTGTTTCTCTGAGTTCTGTGATGGAACAAGGGGGTGTGAATGGCAGTAACAGGTGACAACTTACTGCTTGCAAGTAGCATCCGTAGTTTATGGCAGTCTGTGGGATTGGGCCCTTGACTTTTGATAGCTGATGCTATCTCTAAGTGAACAGTGCCAGAATTCAGTTAAGTCATGGAACGCCTACATAGTATCGTTCGGAGGGTCGGTATCTCTTCATTAGGGTAGGCATAGAGAGTATGCCAAATACCTTGGATACATTTGGTATCCAAAGTGTTTAAATATTTTTAAAAACTCACAGTACTTATTTTTCCTTATTTCTCCATTAAATAGGCCCTACTTGATAAATTATAAAATAACAGAGCTATCGAACCTCCAATCTCATCAATCCAGGCTCATTTATAAGTGAAAAAAAAAAAAAAAAAAAAAAAGCAGAGCCTGAGAAGGTGCAATGGTTTGGAGAAGTTTCCCCTGCAGGTCACATCTTAAAGGCCTGGTCTTCGGGGCAGTGGAATCTTTGGGGGCTGGGCTGAGTGGGAAGTCCTGAGGTCACTGGGAGCATGTTCTTCAAGTGGATTGTAGGGCCCTGGGCCCTTCTCCATGCTCTGCCAAGCACTCCCTGCCACTGCCACCCAGCCCCTCATCAGAGACCCAAACCAACGGTCCCACCTAATCTAGGTCCAACTGGAAGCCCAAGCAAAGCATCTCTCTTCATAAATGCAGTGTCTCACATGTTCTGTGACACTGTGTTAGGGATGGACAGAAAGCAAGTACTTTCCCCAAAGTCCCCAATTTACAAGGCTGTGGCTAGAAGCCAGGCCTGACTTTCAGCCCAGGGTCTGTACCATTTTGCTGTGTCTGAGTCACAGCTGCGACTACAATGCAGGTGTATATGCTTTTGAGAATCTGTTTTTTTTTTTTTTCCTTGTCCAGAGCTTAGAACAGCCGGACTCGGGGCTGATGAGATGGCTCAGTGGGTAAGAGCACCCGACTGCTCTTCAGAAGGTCCAGAGTTCAAATCCCAGCAACCGCATGGTGGCTCACAACCACCCGAAATGAGATCTGATGGCCTCTTCTGGTGTGTCTGAAGACAGCTACAGTGTACTTACATATAGTAAATAAATAAATCTTAAAAAAAAAAAAAGAACAGGCGGACTCTGGACTTCCTTCCCGCTCTGGTTTTCCAAAGGAAAGGTCTAAGTGCCTGGATGATGTTTCGAATGTCTTGAGTCACATTTTAACCTTAGACTTCCAATTCCAGGAGAGATTCCATAGGCCTTCATTTTTTTTTTCTTAACTTACCATATCTGAAGTTTAATTTTCTTTCCATCGAGTTCTATCGTTCTGATTTTAAAATCAATTCCTGCCAGAAAACAAAAAAGGATATGCTAAGTTCCTTAAATTCAATCCAAGTCTTATTAGGGAGGGAACAAAGATTCCTATTGAAAAAAAAAAAAGCTCTCCAACGCACTGGAAAATGTGAGCACACAGAGGGTGTGAATGGCATGTTTCCTCTGAATGCAGGCTGGAGAAAGGAATGCTAGTCACTCTGCAAAGCATTCCCACACATGTGAAGTGCAGGATTACAGGCCTCATGATTTGGGCACAAATGGACCACATCCTTCAGAATTACATAATTCAGAAGGACTGAGAACATAACATATTTTCTCCTTCCTGAAATACATACACACAATATTTTCAGTCCTAGTGCCCCAACCTTCCCTACAGAAAACTGTAGAGACTCTTTAAAACAATTTTCCTCCCCTCCCTTCATTTATTTTGTTAGAACCTACCCAATTAGGAAAAAGAAAATGAGACTCATTTGATGTCCAGGGAGGGAAAGCTGATTCTATGTTATACAGTTAGCAGGGACTCCATAGACATCTCAATTAATATCCCCTCAGAGTTACTGCATAGAACTGAAAGGGCTAAAATGCTTTTTAGCCCTGGCCACATTTTGGAATTCCAGAGACAACAACAACAACAACAACAACAACTCTCTTGACTAGGCTTCCTCCTCCCCAATCCTGAGACTGACTTAGCTGGTTAGTCTGGTTAGCTGGTGATTTTCAAAACTCCCTGAGTAATTTGAAACTGAATCCAAAGCCCAGCAAGCCCAAAGGGTGACAAGAAAGGGAAAGCATTTAGGACTTTGGCACTTCAAAAGTTGGACATCTCTTCACCTATGTATCTGCAAGCCATGACAATCAAAACTTACTTAGGACTCTACCACACAGCAGCGCATAGTCCCTGTCTCAGTAGCATGCTTTATCATTAATTGGGAAGCAGGCTTTATTTTCATTTTTACCTTTGAGACAAGGTGTCATTAGCTAAAGCTGGTTTCAGATCACTGTGGAGCTGAAGATGACCCTGAATTGACTTTTCTGCCTCTCCCTTCCAAGTGCTGAAACTGCACACATGCACCACCACTCCACCACCCCGGTTTATGCAGTGCCAGGGAAGCAAGGGCTTTCTACAGGTAAACACTCTACCAACTGAGCTATAGCCCCAGCCCCAGGAATGAGGAAGGGCTTCTGTAGGGATCAGAGAGAAATACAACTGGGCAGCAATGCACTAGATCGCCCTCCTCTGGCCACTCAGCTGTATTTAGATTTTTTTCCCCACTCTTTTACCTTTTACACTAAACTCAGTTTCCAATACTTTTCAAGAACATTTATAAACTGTGTCCTATAAATGGTCTTGAACAGTAACTGCAGCATTTGGGGTGTGGAGGGGTATCACGCAGCCATGTATAATACTTCTTCACAGGGAGGTGGAAAGCACCCAAAAAGACTGTTTCCCAGCTCCTGCTTTCAGTAATGCATATGCATAAACCAACTGGATTTCATCCTCTTCCCTGTGTGGTACTTTTCCATGCGGGAGCCTTCTTAGCTTTCTGCATTTGGAAACACACAAAAATCCCACCCAAGCCGATCTAACAAACTAGCCTCTTAATCATTCTCCTCTCTCACTAATGGCCCTGGACTGTGAGCAATACAATCTGATACCAGTGTTCCGAGGTTACACGGCTCGTGTTTCCTCCTCTCTGGTAGTTGGCTTTGCAGGAGCAGTTGGAACTGTAAGCAAAACTTAGTAGTGTGACTAGTGCTGCAAGCATCCCATAGCACCTGTGTCTGTCCTCACTTGTTTCAGGTGTAGACACCAGTCTTTATTGTCATTTGACTTTTTAAAATACCCCCAAATCCAGTATAACAATGACCCCATAGAGATCCTCTTTTGCCACACAATGTGACTCAAATTGGTAAAAAAAAAAAAAAAAGAAAGAAAAGTACTTGTCAGCCTGAGTTCAATCTGGGATCCCACAAGTAGAAGAACTAATTCCTTAAGGCTGTCCTTTGACTTCCATACATGGACATGGCATGTGTGTGTGTAACACACATAAAGCTCAAGTGTATAATAAATTAAAACAAAACAAAAAATCTTTCTTCCAGTCTTTAGCTCTTTCTAGCCCCCACATAAAGAATAATGCCTAACACTCAGTAGGCATTCAGTGTTTCCTAAAACTAACATTCAAAAATGTAATGGCACTTGGGAGGCTGAGGCAGGTGAGTTCAAGGCCAGCCTGGAGAGCCAGGGCTATATGTAGAGAGACCCTGTCTCAGAAACAAACAAACAAACAAACAAACACAACAAGGAAAGAAAAAAAGAAAGAAAGAAAGGAAAGAACCCAAGTCCTCTGGAAGAGTACGTGCTCTTAACTAGTGAGCCACATCACAGAAATAAAACCCACTAATAGGAGTGGCAAGGAGGACTGGAGGGTAAGAAGTGAGACTTCAGATTTGCAAGTTCTGCTGAGTACCTCACAAATCAGGAAGGCATCACCCAGCACTGAGGTGCATGTGTGCTTCAGAATGGAGAGACAGTGGATCTGTGAAATGTGCTTGACCTCTTTAACCCCAAACAAATGTGGCTTGAGAAAGCCTCCATTCTCAGATGCTCCAGAGACAGGAAAATCCAACTTCACTCAGCACTAGGCTACCTCGGTGATTTGCCTTATAAGGAAAAATGGTCTCAGTCAATCCCATCAGCCAAGCTTTAGTCAAACCAGGTTCAAAATAAGGCAAATGCCAAGTTGTAGTTAAGAGGGCTTCTCCCTCTCTCTCTTGCCCTGACCTGTAACTGCTATCCAGCCACATGGTAGCCTTGGAGCATCACTGAACCTGTCCTATTCTGGGGTCCACCAGACTCATGAATCATTCTGGGCTCATAAATACTATTAAATTTAATTTGTTTAAAGCTTGTTTTTCTTTCTTTCCTTAAATATGTGTGGGAACAAGCTATCTCCATAGCAGAATGTGGAGGTCAGAGGACAACTTCTTTGTGAATGGTGGTATTTGGCATTGCTTTAGCTACAGAGTATAGTTGATTAGCTAACGTGGAAACACAATCAGGATCTTTCACTAGAAATGAAGGGTATTAATATTACTGACAAGTGCACACACATGTATGCACACCCAAACACAGACAAACATGCATGTTCTCATAATAGTTACAGTGATACAAAATCTCTCCCCCTAAAAATGAAGATATTTATAACTAGCTTGACAATAATATCAATAGAAATGCAGTAAGCCAACATTCACTTTAATATTTCCTTTTCTGAGACAAAAGAGTAATTACCAATAGAATTATATTGGTTAGGATACTATGAACTACAAGTAACAGACTTCAACTCCAATTAGCTTAATGTACTCTCTTAACTCAGAGTAAGCCCAGCGGAGACATGTCAGAGACCCCTCAGTCCAGTGGTCCCAGCAGCTCTTTTCTCTGTACCTCCCTCATCTCTGTCTTTCTAAAGGTTCCAGTTTATCCTCTGACTTATGTCAGCTCCTGACAACAAAAGCAAGATGAGAAGAAAACAGTCCAGCTACCTATTCCCTTCTATGATGCTCTCGTCTTCATGACTCTTCCTTTCTTTTTTCCTTCCTTCATCTCTCCCCTCTGGAGGCATAATGTAAAGATTATCCTTGTGCACAGTGTAAAGATTATCCTTGTATGATTCAAATGCTGATTTTGGTGCCCCCAAATGTGATTGCAATCCTTACTCTAAGAATCTCCAGTCTTGATGTTGTGTTTTTTGTTCCCCAATTATCCCCTGATTGGACAATAAAGCTAGCTGATCACCCAATAACTGAGCAGGGGAGAGACTAGAACAGGACTTCTTCCCAGTTAGAGGAGGGGGCAGGATAGAGAGGAAATAGGAATTCAGCTACACGGAGAGGGTCTAGGAAACACCATGAGAAAACAGCTGGTGCAAAGATAGGCAGAAAATGCAAGTATCTCAGGAACTTTGGCTGGGAGGTAGGCAGAGTAGCTTAGAGGATTAAAATAAATATAAAGTAATACTGCTCAGTTACTGTGCCTTAAAGCTGTAAATAAATATAATAGAACAGTCTCAAGTATTTGGAAACTCGCTAGGTAAGAGAAAAACTGTAACATTAATAAAAATGCCAGTAATATCTCTTTTTATTTTATGTGTATTCATGTATGGAGTGGGTGCACATCAGTGTATGTGTGTATGTGTGTGTGTGTGTGTGTGTGTGTGTGTGTGTGTGTGTGAAAAGATCAGAGTTCAGCCTAAAATGCAGATCCTCTGGCATGATTCACCTTTTTAAAAATCCCTGTATTTATTGACTGAAGGTAGGGTATGCCACAGTGGGAATCAGAGGACAACTTGTGGGAATCTGGTCACTCCTCCCACTGCCTGGGTCTCAGCTTCCGCTGCCCAGAGTCCCTTGCAGTAAACACTTTTATCCATCAAAGCATCTCACCAGCCTCTCTCTTACTTCTTACTGGGCCTGGAGAGGAAAGCGAGGCTGGCTGGCCAGGGAGCCCCAGAATCCCACCTTCCAAGCATGTACAGCTCAACATTCAGCTTTTTTTTTTTTTTAAACATAGGATTAAGATTAAACTCAAGTCCCTGTACTTGGAACTTTACTAATAAGTTCTCTCTCCAGCCCCCTGTCTTATTTCTCAAGGACTTGTCATTGGAACATCATGTTCTGGTGGGCTAAGTCCTACTTCCTGCAGTAACCACGGCCTTGGGACTTACCAAGATTGAACTCATCTTAATTCACCCCGAGATTCAGGTTAAGGCCCATCCTTGCAGTACTGAAGCTGAGTTACCTCCCAGTACACAGGGCTACTAAAAATAGCTCAAGAGTGGAAAGCCTGCTTGGCATAAATCATATCTTTTATAATATTCAAATTTGTTTCATTAATACAATTTCATATTTGCATCTGTGTGAAGTGGGTAAGCCATAACCAGAGTCATGCTGCCGTCACGCACGTCAGTCCACTCCACTGACTGGTGCCAGCTGTACTTCTCTGATGTTCACTTCAACCACTGCTTAATCAAGAAACTGAAAATACATAGGCAAGATATGCACAATCCAAGACTCTGCTACCACTTCTGCTAAACTGTGATGGTGAGAGCCAGGCCAGTCCTCTAGCCCTCCTGTCCTGTTCCAATTCCCCAATGAGCTGTGGAGAGGAGGAGGAAGAGCTGCCACAAATGGCCAGCATCAGCAACCACAGTACAGGTTTCTGTGAGCTGTGTGGGAAAACACCTTTACATGCAGATAAAATAAATAAACATTTTGAAAAAGAGTAAGACTGAAGAGGGCTATTACATCTCTAAAAAGCACAGCTTTCTGAAGGAGCTAACTATGTTTAAGGTCAAAAAGTCTATTTCAATAGACTTTTAAAGAGCATCAGCTTTTGGCAATGAATAATATAATAATTCGTGTTCAAAATGATAGCTTTGTGTCGCCCTGACTTGAGAACACTTCATGAGTTACCCATAGCAATGTGGAGGCTCATCCAGCTGGCAATCCAAACCATCATCTACCTTGGGAGACCAGACTCCACGGTCGAGGCTGCACTGCTCAAATATGCCCACTACAATTTTTCTTCTTCATAGTCTTAAACTGACTTGGCTTCCCCATTAGTATTTATCTATCCCAACAACATAAGAAACAAACTGTAAGAAAACACTCCCAAGGGACTCAAAGCCATTTTCATTTTGACAATTTTTTTCTGAATGATTCTCATAGAAATGGCAGCTCACAATTGATTCGTGCTATTCACTATAAAAGGCAGGAGAGGAAATAGAACCACAGAATCACAGGCCTGGCAAGAACGCTGGAGAGCACAGGTTTGTTCTCATGGCTAAGAAAATGGCCCCAGATAAATGTGGGAATTTCATCAGTCATAAAGACTCATGCATGATGGATTAAAGATCAAATTTTTTACATTTTAAGATCACAACTGCAGCCTGACATGATGCTGCACATCTTCAATTCTAGCACTCAGGAGGTAGAGGCAGGCAAATCTCTGTTAGTTAGAGGCCAGCCTGGTCTAAACAGTGAGTTCCTGGACAGTCTGAGCTTATACAGGGGAACTCTGTCTCAAACAAACAAACAAACAAACAAACAAACAAACAAAGGACTGCCCCAAGAGACATGAACAAGAAGCCCAGGCCTGTGATGCCTATTCACTAAAGGGCAACACCTGAGATGCCCACCACCAGGAGAGAACACTAAGAATACACTCTTGTCATTCAAAGAGTGACTGCACTGAGGCACTTAGCTATGCCACACCTGTCAACATACCTGTCAACAGGGCTGAATTTAACAAAACATAACATTAACTGGAAAAAAAATAAGTTCAGAAATACAGTCAAATTATTACTGGAATTCTCTAAAACCACTACAAATAAAGTCTGTTTCATTAGCACGTACATCCATGTGTGAAGTAGTATCATTTATACTTACGCCAGAGGATAATTAAAGTGTAAAATATCTCCATAAATATGATGGCTCAGCAGTTAAGAGCAATGGTTGCTTTTCCGGAGGACCTGGGGGTTCAATTCCCAGCACCCACATGTCAGCTCACAACTGTCTGTAACTCTAGACTCAGGGGATCCAATGCCCTCTTCTGGCTACCCTGAGCACTAATACAGAAGATGCACAAATACAGGTACAGGTAAAATAGCATACACATAAAATAATAAAATATAATAAAGCATAAAAACATGCATGAGAATGATTGGTAACAAATTAAGGATAACAATTACTTCTGGAAAGAAATGAAAGGAGTAAGGATTCACAAGAGGATGATTCTATTTTTAACTCACTAATTTTTAAAAAAGATTTATCTTTCAATTGTGTGTGTGTGTGTGTGTGTGTGTACACCTATATGCACATCAGTGCAGGTGCTTACGGAGGCCAGAGATGTAGTGTCCCCTGGGGATGGACTTAGACAGCTGTGAACTACCTGCGATAGGTGCTAAGAACTGAACTCAGATCCTCTCAGCGATCAGTATGTGTTCCTACCTGCTGAGCCATCCCAGCCCTTTAATTTATTATTTTTAAAATCAAGTAATAGGTACATGGATATAGGAGTATTTTGTATTAGCAATACTTTCATGTACATGTACAATTTCTTTATTTTTATTTATGTGTATATCTGTGCTGCCTGTGAAGGTATGTGTACATGTGTGTGGTGTGCACAGGCATGTGGGTATTTATAGAGGCTAAAAGAGGGTGTCAGATCCCTTGGAGCTGCAATTATAGGCAGTTGTTATCTGCTCTATGAGGATGCTGGGAACTGAACTAGGGTCCTCTAGAAGAACAGAAAATGCTCTTAACTGCCCAGTCGTCTCTCCAACCCTTTTCATTTACATTTTTTTTTAAAAAGCATCTTTGAAAACTGGATGTGGTAGTGCACGCCTTTCATCCCAGCACTTAGGAGGCAGTGGCAGGCAGATCTCTGTGAATTTGAGGTCAGCCTAGTCTACTTAGTGAGTTCCAGGACAGCCAGGGCTACATACTGAGTGAGACCTTGTCTCAAAAAAAAACCAAGCAAACAAACATGATTTTTTTGAAAGTAAATCATGGCTGGGGTGATGGCTCAGAGGATAAAGTGCTTACTAGTCAAGCATAAGGACCTCAAATACATGTTAAAAAACAAAACTAAACATTAGATGTGGCACTATGACCCCAGCACTGTGGGGTCAGGGATGCTCTGGGGTGGGTGTGTTCTTCTTAGGCCAAGCAACATAGCCAAAACAATAAGCTACAGGTTTGTTTAGTATGCTTCAAAAAAATAGTCAAAAGTGACAGAGGAAAACACCTGACACTGAAATCTGACCCACACATACATATAAAATAAAAGATAAATAATAGAAATTTAAAGCAAACATTAGAGGTTTGGAAAACAAATATGAAGGGAGATATCCATTCACCACATTTAGGAAAGCCAAGTCAAGTTTTAGTAATGAAAGGTACTTAAAAAGACTTAGCTGCAGACAAGCAGGCCTATCACCCCTGTTCAATATAGAGGGCCTGTGAGCCTCTAGGTGCAGTGGTTTTCAACCTTCCACGCTGCGGCCCCTTAATTCAGTTCCTGTGTTGTGGTGACTGCAATCATAAAATTATTTTCATTGCCACTTCATAACTGTAACGTTGCTACTGTTATGAATCATAATGCAAGTATCTGTGTTTTCCAATGGTCTTAGGTGACCCCTAAGAAAGGGTCATTTGACCCCCAAAGGGGTTGAGACCTACAGGTTAAGAACTGCTGCTGTGAGCCAGGCATGGTGGCACACGCCTTTAGTCCCAGCACTTGGGGGACAGAGGCAGGCGGATTTCTGAGTTCTGGTCTACAAAGTGAGTTCCAGGATGGCCAGGGCTATACAGAGAAACCCTGTCTTGAAAACAAACAAACAAACAAACAAACACCAAAAAAGAAAAAAGAAAAAAAGAAAGAACTGCTGCTGTAGTGAGTTACCATGTTGAGAAGGCTCTCTGTGTTGGGTAGGGGAACTGGACAAAACAAAGGAGGCCTGATTTTCCATTCAATGAGAGAAGGAAGACCCCCCCCCCGCCCCCAATTGCTTCCCCTGGGCTGTGCTTACATCTCTGAGGAAAAAGCATTTTCTGGGAATATCCACAGAACACTGGACTTCAAGACACCAGAAAGGTGTGATGTGGAGTGTGTTCATTCACAATACTGCTTATAATACGGTTGGTTCTACGAAACCAGTGAGGCAGCTGGAGCCAGCTGGAGAGACAGATTTCACCAGAGCCTAGGAGAAAACACTGAGCCTAGCCCAACCCACAGTTGCTAGACCTCACAGGGAAAAGGATCTCGGATGGAAGAAAAGAATGGGCCACCTTTCATCCTGCAAGTTAGAAATAATTTAACACGCAGAAGGGACAGAGTGGTAACGTCTTCTACACTGAAGTCCAACTAGTTGACAGATACTAACAACCAAAGAACCTCCGACAAGAGAAGAGGGGCATCCCTGGGTGAGTGAGGGGGAAAGCCAGCCGAGTGTGGGAAAGACTGCTTTTAGCCTGGCCCTGGGAATGCTCTCTGGGGGGCAGCAGGCCAGCTCTCCTGACCTTCAGCATGAGCTGTGACTTGATGCATTCTGTCCTGGGACACTCAGGGGAAACTGCAGCCTGAATCGTGGAAATGAGGAGTGGGGAGAGGTGAGGGGCCTTCTTCAGCTTCGCTTTCCCTACCTGGTTCCTACTGAAGTTTAGGGGTTGCTGTTGTCACTCACACATTATTTTGTTTTATTTTATGATCTGATCTTCCAGCTGCAGGCACTAGAAGTGTGGTGGGAAAGTCCATTTTCTGCATCACTCGGCCTTTCAATAAATGACGGCAATGTAGAATTTCAAGACAGGTTTACTCAAAGTGCTGAACCTACGTGGATTGTCTATGCCCTTTGATGCACTTTAAGAGGCAGAAATTTAGCATTGTGCTTTTATGAAGATAAAAGGAAAGATGTACTCCAGTTTAAAAGCACACTTGATGGGGCTGGAGAGATGGCTCAGCAGTTAAGGGCACTGGTTGCTCTTCCTAAGTTCAATTCTCAGCAACCACACGATAGCTCACAACCATCTGTAATAAGATCTGATTCCCTCTTCTGGTGTGTCTGAAGAGAGCAACAGTGTACTCACATACATTAAATAAATAAATAAATCTTTAAGAACAAACAAGCCAGCCCCAGGCTATCTGCATATGGGTTATGTAGTTTATCTATTTACATTCCTGAACTATTTCAGAAATGGGGGTGGGGGAAAGCTTCTCAAATGTTGATATCTACTTTAAAGCTTTATTTATTTATTTTATGTATGTTGAGTACACTGTAGCTGTACAGATGGTTGTGAGCCTTCATGTGGTTGTTGGGAATTGAATTTAGGACTTCTGCTTGCTCTAGTCGACCCCACTTGCTCTAACCGGTCTTGCTCTAACCGGTCTTGCTTATTTATTATTATAAATAAGTATACTGTAGCTGTCTTCAGATGCACCAGAAGAGGGCGTCAGATCTCATTACAGATGGTTGTGAGCCACCATGTGGTTGCTGGGATTGAACTCAGGACCTTCAGAAAAGCAGTCCGTGCTCTTACTCACTGAGAGGAATCTACTTTAAAGAAATCTACATATACTCTACTAACAAGATATCAGAAAATACAACTTACCCTTTACAAAGACACCTGACATCCTCAGAGATGCACTGGACCTTTCTTTCCTATTTCTTCAGTTCTATTCTATGAAGAGGAAGTGGTAAGCTAAGCCCCATTTGTGGGTAGAAATACACTTGATCTTAGCCAAAAGGCCGAGAAGCGATTTGTGGGTAGAAATAAACAGTAACACAAAATGCCATTTCCTGCTCAAAAAAGCTGCATAGCTTTGCACTATTTCAGAATTTTCTACTTATAACTCAATTCAGTGTAACTTGACATAAAACTACTTCATAAGGCAGCTGTACCTATTAGATCTGACTGTGCTAGCAAGAGATAACAAACTCAAGAATTCATTCTAGAAACTGAGGAAGAATCCTGTTTCCTTAGGCCACAAACATACAGGACTGAATAAAAACCACTGTGCTTATTTATGCACTGTTTAATTTGTTTGGCAGTGTTGGGGATAGAACCTGAGCTATGTAAATACTAAACAAGCACTGCACCGCTGAACTGTGTACCGCTGAACTGTGCACCGCTGAACTGTGCACCGCTGAACTGTGCACCGCTGAACTGTGCACCGCTGAACTGTGCACCGCTAAACTGTGCACCACTGAACTGTGCACCGCTGAACTGTGTACCCCTGAACTGTGTACTGCTGAACTGTGCACCACTGAACTGTGTACCACTGAACTGTGTACCACTGAACTGTGTACCACTGAACTGTGCACCACTGAACTGTGTCCTGAACCCATATGCATGCTTTTACTTTAAGAGCTTTCTTTTATGTGCATGTGTGTGTGGAGGTCTGTGGAAGACCTAAAAAGCAACTGAACACTATAAGCAGGTTTAACAGGCCATCCCTGTTGGAGCTTGGAAGACAGTAGTGCTCAGAGCTATGTAGAATATAAAGACCTGGCTTAAGAGCTTTCAGAGGAGAACAATGTTAGCAACCAGTCTAGAGACCATTATTGTGATATATTGGCAAAGAATGTGGTTGCCTTTTGCCCTTGTCCTAAGAATCTGCTTGAGGCTAAACTGAAGAGTTTAGGACTAACTTTGTTGGTAGAGGAGATTTCAAGACAGCCTATTATTGACTCTGTCTTGTATTATTCTTATGCAGATCTACAGTTAAAGAAAACAAGCAGAGCAAAAAGAATTAAAAATTATACAGTTGGAGGAGAAAAAGAACATTAGGCAATTTAATGTTGGAGCCAAGTCTTATGCTCAAAGATATGAGAAGTTTAGAGAACGGCCTCATGTTAAATAGAATAAAGGGAGTGCTGCACTCAGGGTAAGACCCTATTCCTAATACCAACTCTGTCTTAGTACTTTCCTATTATGTGCAGAAACTCCATGACCAAGGCAACTTAATAGAAGACAGAGTTCATCGAGGACTTTCAGTTCAGAGGGTGAGCAGATCATCATCATGGAGAGGAACACGGCAATAGGCAGGCATGACCCTGAAGTAGTAGCTCAGAGCTTACATCTTGATCCATAAGCACAAAGCATAGAAATGCTGGGAATGGAATGGGATTTTATAACCTCATCACATGTCCCCAGTGACACTTCTATATGCAATTCTTCCCAATCCTTCCCAAACAGTTCTATCAACTGGGAACTATTCAAATATTTGCACCTAATGAGAATGAAAGCTATCACCAAAGGCTGCATGAGTTTATATGTACCACATGTGTGCAGGTGCCCATGGAGGCCAGAAGGCATCAGAATTATAGGTGGCTGTGAGCTGCCTAAGACAAGTGCTGGGAACCCACTGTGGGTCCTCTACGAAGGCAGTACACAGTTTTAATAACTGAGCCATATTGCCAGTGCCCAAACTTTTAAATAATGTCTGTATTTTAGAATTTCAAAGGTCTTTAACCCATAACATTAAAATACAATGACATAATTAACCCTTAAAATGTTTTGGGGGAGATGAAGGGGAAGTAAATCAAATGATAACCACCTGTGTCAAGACCTAGAAATAGCAAATGAAGCATAATAATAGCTACAGCACAGGTAACATTTGCAGAAACATTCAGGTATCAGTGACTATGCTAAATCCAATTAAGGAGGTAGCAGAATTTACCCAGCATTCAGCTCACCACTTGCAGGTGACTAAGCAATTGCAATCCTTGTGATTTCAAACCAAGATGAAGGGGCTGAAAGGATGGCTCAGTCAATAAAGTTCTAGCCCTGCAAGCACAAGTCTGAGTTCAAGCCTCAGAAGCCATGCAACAAGCTGAGTGTGACAGTGCGTGCTTGTGATTCCAGCGATGGGAAAGCAGAGATGGGAGATCCCTGCCTAGTCCTACCAGCCAGCCCCAGGCCTTAAAGGCTGTCTCAAGGAACAACATGGGCAGCTCCTGAGCAACGACCCAGAGTTGGCCTCTGGTCTTCATAGACACATGGCACTGGAGCAGTAGCTCAGGGCTTGGTCCTGACTCACAAGCACAAGGCAGAGAGAGCTAACCGGGAATGACATGGGCGTTTGAAAGCTTGTACCTGCACATACATACACATATAACACACATACACACACACACACACACACACACACACACGAGAACTGTGCCTTAGTGTAAGTCCAGAAGTGACAATGAGTTTAATATTATCAAGAGAGATTTTACAGATTCTCTGTGAACAGATGTTCTGTCTTTAATCTCTGTTCACAAAAGGTTAAATAAGAGAACTACTCTTCCTGAAAAATTAAAGTTCGGAAGGCTCTGAGACTTCCATTTTTCTCCCCATGATTGGTTCATGACCATCCCAAGAACAAAACTTCTCCAAAATGAAACCAAGCTGCGTGTCCTCTGCTCCATCCACTGCTGCCAAGAAAGATGCCTCTGCAGCAGGAAACCCCTGCGACGTGAGTCATCAGACCCTTTAAACCTGGAGTTGTCCGGTCTGTACTTGACAATTCAGTCGTTTTTTATTTTATTTTATTTCCACTTGAGGTGAAGGGAAAACTGTAGTCACCGAAAAAATGATTTTAAAAACAAAGAGCAAATCCCTCATTTTACACATTATCACCATGGGCAAAAAAAACCAGATTGCCAAATCACTTAATTCAGGGAAAAATTAAAACTACATTCCAACAATGCTGTGTGCACGCACATACACATGCACACACACACACACACACACACACACATACATACATACAAGCTGTAAGACATGGAGTAGATCTCTTAGATCTGCCCAAGTACTAGATGTTCGTTATACTACCCATTCACTTAGAAATGAGTAAAGGCTAAAAAGTAACAGAATTAAGTCACAATATGACACAGTGTACAATCCGAAAACAAAAAATGAGCTGAGTTCCCTCTCAGACTAAATTCTTTAAACAGGAACTATAAAAAACAAGTATTCATGCCCTAGGGCTGAAACAACTTTAGCAATAATTTGATTATTTTCTGGGAAAATTCCCAGTCACTTTGTTTAGAAGAATTTCAGGTTATATAGTGCAAAATGTAAAACTTAAAATTCACCCCATCCAATTAATACAAGTCAACAAACTGGGGGTGGGGAGCAGGGGAGGAGCCTGTACCAAATTACTGGAGGCAGAAAGGGGATCTAAAGACTCAGTCCTGCAAGCCCAAGCTGCTGCTGCTTCCCAGCTACCTTTTCTGCAGAAACGAGAGGCTGTGAAATCAACCTAAGGGCAAACACAGCACTCTGAATCAGTCAGCGAAGCCTCTGCCTCATCAAGCTAATGCTAGCTTGTGCTGCCGAAGCGCAGTCAGATCAAGCAGCTCCACCGCCCACCGCACCTGACAACAGGTGGATAACTGGAACAAGTGACAGATAACAATGTTAAAGCAAAAAGATGGCATATGCAACAGTGAAGTAAGACAAAATTAGCAGAAATGGCACAAGCAGAATATTATTTCTCTCATAAGAAATGGAAAACTATTACTGATTACATATTCTGACTTGTAAGCGCAAATCCCTGTGATACAATAATTTAAAACTCACCACAGTGAGAGTCATGTTTTGAATTGGAACTGTCTCTTGAAGGCTCATGTTCTCCCGGCTTGTTGGCGGTACCCTGGAGGCCGTGGAGCCTTTAGAAGGTAGGTTCTGGCTACTGGAAGTAGTTTACTAATTAGGTCATACTCACCTGGGGTCTCTGGCCACAATGTGAGGCATAAAAGGCTCAGGAAAGTAGTCATGCCTTTGCTGCCATGGTCAACGGAGACCCTCTGAAACCATGAGCCCAAATAAGTCATATTCCTCCTTTAAGCTGTCAAGTATCTGGTCACAGCCATGTGAAAGTAATCAACACGCTTTATACCCTCCATGTGCCCAATGGCGCCTACCTATGTATGTAGTCAGTCTCCACCTGAAGATGAGTAACTCAGTTTCCAAACTTTACAAACACTAGAGGATTCTGTACAAATCTCTTCCCTGGTTTATTCTTTAAAGAAAAAAGGAGGAGGAGGAAGAAGAAAAACAAAAGGATTTATAATAAAGCAACTACCTTGATAAATCTAAAATCTTTACTCTAAGCTGCAGATCTAGGGGTACAGTCTGGTCTGACCCAGTGATGGAGACGAACACACATTTTCTTTCACTTCTTTTGTTCACCCAGTGATTTGCCTTGAGCTTCAAGAACACAGAGAATGAGGAACAACTATATTTAAAGTCTAAAATGTAGGCGTTGTCGACACATGCTGCAGCAGATTTTGCATTTAATCCATATTTCCGTATTTCTCTGCTGCAAGATTCCAGTATGCAAACAAGAGAAGAGTGGGAAAGGAGGAAAGATCTTGCAGCATTCTCATCAGAGATGTTTTATAAAGCAGCCTAATACTAAAATGGTTTAGAGTCAGTTAGTACCATATTTCATTCATTCTCTTAAAAGGGACCAAAGATAGCCAGACAGTGACGGTGCACACCTTTAATTTCTAGCACTTGGGAGACAGAAGTAGGCAAATCTCTGTGAGTTCAAGGTCAGCATGGTCAAAAGAGTGAGTTCCAGGACAACCCGAGCTACACAGAGAAACCCTATCTCAAAAAACAAACAAACAAACAAAGTGACCAAAGATATTTCAAATTATTTTTCAGCCTTTTAAAAATAAAACCAAATTGAAATTGAGATAAAGGCCCTTCTACCCCTCCAGTAGCTAAGAAGAGGCCATTGCACAATCCTATTCAGGCATCCATCAACGTTTACTGTGAAACTATTCACAACAGCTAACTTTTGTAACGAACCTAAGTATCTATCAGTGGGGCAGAGGGCAAAGAAAGCATATAATACGCACACAATGTCATAATGAAGAAGGAAGTTAGGCCATTTGCAGGAAAATGGCTGCAGCTAGAAGTGATCACGTTAGGTAAATTAAGCTGGCCTTAGAAAGACAGATAACCTATGCTTTCTCTCCTTTGTGGTTCCTAGACTTTAGAGTCCCATAAAATCATGTGTGTCATGTGTGTGTGTTCACCATGAAAGCACAGTAAAACTATTGAGGGGGTGGAGTTGTCTGACAGTGTGGGGGGGGGGGAAGAGGACAAGGTAATATGCTCACCATATATTTTATTTTGTGCAAAATACTTTAAAATATATAATATGATACTTAATTTAATACTTAAATACTTAATATAAATACTTAAATTTAATACTTAATTTAATACTTAAAAATATAAAATATATAATATGATTTTTTTTCAATGCACAGGTATTTCCACTGACTTGTTTCCAGTCTTGGGTAAGAGAATTATCCAATTTATCTGCCTTTTCCAATTCTGTCAAAACTGGCAGTTCTTCATTTGATCTTGGAGATGGATGTTAACAATTTCCCAGTATCTATCAGCACCTGCTTTTCTCCAGCACACATTTCAATTACAAAACATATGCTTTTTAGACATGTTGTCCCCAGGCAATTAGCTGCCCCAACTGACAGGCATGAAATACAGAAATACAAGACTCATTTGGAGATCTCTAATGTGAGCTCTTGAGCTCCAGAGGGAGATGGACTTGATTCTCACAATAGCTGGGGAACAACTTCCTTGAAAATAGCTTTCGGTCTCCATTCCACCCCACCCCTTACTTCTCCTTCCTACAGTAGCCATAAGACCTTACCCAACATGGAGAAATGCTTTGAAGCTGTTAAAAGTAATCTTTGAACATTATTAAGATTAAACATTATAAAAGTACCAAAATATAAGGTTTACCATGTCCACAGCTATGTAGCTATGAAAAGTGACATGTAACCACAGCGTAGTTTACATTAGGGCAGTGTGTCTACATCGGAGGATTTTCAAAACCATGAAGATGAAACTGGTGCCCACTCTTACGCTATTCTTGCCTTAAGTAATTCTGAGGAAAATATTACATACACTGTAACTGAAACAGCACTCAATATGAATATTCCTAAAATTATGGATTAGAGCAGCTCTAGGTGGCTATCCCTGCAGATTTCAACATCAAACATGTTGTTTACATGGGGCAATAAAGAGCCACACCAAGCAACCAGCTCACTCACTCTGTGTGAAGGAGAGGACTGCCACTTGGGGAGTCAGTTCTCCATTTGTTAGTGTTTCTGTTGTTATCAAGACTCCTCAGGGAAGTGAGCTGGCCAGAAGCATAGCTGATAAGAGTGGAAATGGGAAAGAAATAGAATTAATCAGAAGTAAAAGGGCAGCAGCTATTTCCCAGGAACTATGGCAGCTGTAGCTATATACATTGTCTATCTATCGACTGCCCAAACTTGTCCCCCACTCCCTAATCCTATATTTCCAGTTTACCTGCTGCCACCTGCAAGAGAATGTGTGAAGACAAAGGGAAGGCTAAGCACCAGCTTCCCTGCAGAACCTGTGCTTCGTGGCTTCTGTATGAAAGGACCCAGGCATGCAGACATCATCTGTAGACACTATTCGTCCAGTCTATCCCTAGCTGTGATTAGCTCAGATAATTCCAAGTTTGCCATCCTATAATTTATCCAATTACTCGAATCTGCTATGAACAGAAGATGACAACAGTACAATATTTGATAAAGTGAATTCTTTTGGCTTTTAAAAGCTGCTTGCCTGCGGATCATATTTAACTTCCACATAAAGGACAAAAGTTACTTTGGGGGTGTTTTTGGTTTCGGTTTTTTTAATTTTGGTTTTGGGTTTTTTTTTGGGGGGGGGAGATGGGGGCAAGGAGTTGAGGTTGGACAATCTCAAACTCAAATTCATGTTCTTCATGCTTTAGCCTCCTGAGTGCTGGAATTACAGTCATTTGCAACCACACCTGGCTTGTTTGATGTATTTTAGCTTATCTTTCTATTCCTAAGATTATTAACAAGGGGATGTTAAACCTAAAACAAAATAAAACAAAACAGAACTAGGCACACATATTATTTTAAAGTAAATCCATGGGTGCAGAGCATGGAGAATTCTAAGCTTTTATTTGTCGGGAAAGACAGCCAGAATGATTTCATATATATACAGTCGAGAGAGTTTGTTTGTTTGTTTGTTTGTTTGTTTGTTCGTTTGAAAGCAAAAAGAACATCACTTGAAACTGTTACCTCTGCACTTGAAGTTGATTTCCAATGTCAAGCTCATTTTCCTAGTTTGTGGCTTACCCAAGCTGCTCTGGCAGCACTGGAAGCCTAAGTTAGTGACAGAAAACAAACACAACTATCTGACACAGACTCACTGTCATTTCAAGGTGTACGCAGGCAAGCCTGGGGCAGGATTTCCTAATCTAGTGGCCACAATTTTCATGCTCCCAGTTTGGCCCAGCACAGTCATTAGGGTGGGAAACACACATGACCATGATGCAAAGGCATTAAGAAACACAGCACAATGATGGTGTGGCTAGAGCTGTAAATGGTCTGCAAGCAGAAAGAGCATGAAGGAAAATGGTGCTGGGCGAGTGGACAACAGGAGAGCACCACCATAGGACGGCAGGAATTCTGAGGGTGACAGAAGAATGCAAACAAAACAAAACAAAACAAAACAAAACAAAACCAACCGAACAAAAAACCCCACACATTCTGGAAAGCTGACATTCAATCTACTTTGGGTAAGCGGTATACATTTACTGGCCTCCAGGCTAAAGGCTGAAGCAGACATTCAGAGACTGAGACTTAAGTTGAGAAGTGGCCGGCTTAGCACTGTTCAGAGTTTGCAGCCTTAGTGGGAAGTGGTCTCAGCACACCAGACAGGAACACACTACGGCTGCTTCATAGGATGCAGACAGGAAGTTTTTGCTGACGCAAATATAAAAGACATGCTTTTGTGACTAATGAGGGCAAATGTCAAGGTTTCACTTTACAGAGACACCGAGTACACTGCAAGAAGAGTGCTGGGTGCTGAGCAGCTCCAGGCTAACAGCAGACTGTCTGCAAAGCCTGTTCCACACTTGGGTGTCTTCAGCAGCAGGAACTAACTAAGACAGATGAGGAAGCTAAGATGTCAAACTGCCTGCTCGAAAGCTGTTTCCACAAGCTTCTGCAGGACTATTTCCCTCAAAGGTGGGACTAAACAAGTGTCACCTGCCTGTCACAAATGGAAAGTATAGCAAGGTAAAACTTTCCTTCTTGTTTATAAACAAATTTGACTTAAAATTTAAGACAACATAGTATTCACTCTCCTTCCCCCTTCATGTTGCCTCTTAGCAGCCCAGCAGATGAACTACACTCTGGGTCAAGATTGAAATTCTCACTAAATGCACTAAGGGTTTTGATGATTAGCTGGAATTGAATATTATCAAACACATACAATGATAATATTAGCCAGATATGATGGGCATGCCTGTAACCCCCAGCATTCAGGAGGTTGAAGCAAGAGGGCAATGAGTTTGAGGTTAGCCTGGACTACACAGTAATTCCCTGCTCTCAAAAAAGCAGAAGAAAAATAAAGAATAATGTTTAAAAACAAACAACAACAGAAACCTATTGGTTTTGTTTTATAGTAAATCAGCCTACAGATAATATTGAACTTCTGACGCCAACATCACTTGTGTGATGAGCACAGTGACATAAACGATGCGACTGCGTTATCAATGGCCATTCTCATCCCCTGCAATAAAGAACCTGAGACTCCAACAGGTTAAGTAGCTTGTGTGTGATGCCATAGTAGCCTCTACTCATGAGGGAATCATCCCAAGTCGATGGATGCCTGAAAACTCTGACAGTATCAAACCCTAGCTACAGACAGCCCCTGACCATCATAGTGTGAGACATATGTACCCAACAGAAGTGGTATTTTGAATTCTTATCCTTTCCTGTCTTTTTTTTTGGGGGGGGGGGTGCTTCCTGCTTTTGATACCTGGCAGTAGCAGCACCCAGTAACACGATGCAGCTCTGTCAGAGAGGCTGCTGTGAGGATGTGAACTAGCACTTCCAGTATACCGTATCACTGATGGCTTTAGATACAGACATGCAATAAACCACAGAAGACAGTCAACCTTTACATGCTGTGGCAACTGCTTGTGCATACACATATATCCACACCAACACATAGACACAATCAATCAATAGATGTATTTTTGAAACATAGCTCTAGATAAATCAAAAGTGACTTGATCATCCTAACATTTTTTTTATTACTAGAGGCAATATTGGGGCTGTAGCATACATAGAACCTACCTATCACAGAGCTACATCCCCAGCCTGGTCACGGCCTCCTTTGAACTAGAATGGATGCTATCAATAAAGATATACTTTGAGTTAGAGTGAACTCTCCTTTACAGCGAGACTCGAATGAAAGGTTGGGATGGGCAGAGAATTTTCTGGTCTCATGACTGAAATAGCTCATGCAAGCCTACAGGGACTGTGACAAGCTGTTTTCAAACAGTGCCTGGTTCCACAATGAAGCTATGAAGAACCAGAAACTAGGGTATATTATCTGTGGTTGAATTGTTCTTGGCATTTAGAGGTATCTCTTAAATAGATATAAATATCTTCTACAATGAGATGGATGCTTGGTATAATTTTGTCTAACTGTTATATCTTCCCAATTCTAAGTTTATAATGAGAAAGACACTACACTGCAAATAAAAAATGTCCGTAACAATTTAAAAATGAGCAGCCTGATTCTGTGACATCACTGAAGTTCCCTGTGTTACCTAATAATGATAGTTTATAAACTACAAAATAAAATAAACATAGTTTATAATACATTTCTTTGTTTTGATCATCACAGACTACCTGCAGATGAAGGTAGGGATAACAGTTATTTATTTACACATAAAGACACAGAGGCCAAAGACACCATGGAGCAAGTGCCCTCACCTGAATCTCAGGACTTAAGCCAATTACTCGCCCTATTATATATCATGCTACTTCATTAGGATACATTTGTGTGGGAAAATAAACACTGTTTTTATACCTGTTTCTAAGGCTGTACTTTAGGAAAAACAGATGATGGGCAAAGGAAATTTTCTTCTTTAAATAAGTATCTCTCAGTCAGGGTCTAACAAATCATTTCATGAATTTAAAACAAAAGGAATTTATTGTATACTAAAAAGGTATCAGCATGTGAACTTTATTTCAAAAACAGAGCTGTTTATTCTGTGGTGCTAGCAATGGAACCCAGATCTTTGCAAATATTAGACAGGCCCTTTCCCACTGTGCTCCTATCTTCAGCCCACAGCAGAAAGAATTTAAGAAATGGAATTGGTTATACAAGCCATGAAGTTGCTGAGAGCCAAAGTGGTAGATGGTTTAGCATTAACAGGGAGCATACAACCCCTGAGCCAGAGACCAGAGTACTCAATGGTGCTACTGGGGCTGAAAGCCTGGGGTCTCTTGAAAGGAGCATATTAGTGTGGTAGATTTGTGCAGTAGGAAACAGGGCCACACTGAAACTATCTCCATGGAAGAAGCCACCAGGTGGGAGGGGGCTGGGGCTGGGGCCCTCAGGCTTTTCCTCCTCTTGCATAACCTTTTACCCAGTCACTAAGCAGCTAAGCCCAGTCTGAGGCCTGCCACTAGGAGCTTGGACAGCAAAGGAAGGGCAGAGAGATCTGAGGTGAAACTGTGGGCTCCAGTCAGCACTCAACTGTCAGGTTCTGTGTAATCCCCTGAGGTTTGGGGTTAACAAACCCCAGCAGAAGTTGATGGACAGATCTCCACAATACTGACTAGGTAAAAATAAACAAGCAGAGAGAGAAAAGAAATAGAGAATAGAAGGTGAAGAGAGGCAACAATTCCCTCCAACACTTCCACTGTTCACTTGTGAGCCAAAGGCCAGGAACAAGTAAGTACGCAGACCACGCCTCAGCCATGCTCTGGTACCAAAGGACAGGTCTAGCCAGCAAGTGACTAACAAGTGGAGGGCCCCAGTAGAAGCAAAAAGCAGCCCTGATCATGACTATGGAAGCTTCACAGTCAACTGGGCAGTTTGGGATAGGCTGACCCAATGACCCGAATGTCATATGCTGTCAAGTCAGGCCCTCTAAAAAGGAAGTCTGTCCCTGAGTCAGCGATGTGGTCAAGCAGCACTGCTGCAGCTCATGGGCACGGCCAGTGCCTCCAGTGCTATTTGGTTATACCGCTTCCATCTAAGTCCAGCACAGCCTTGTTGGTAACTTACATTCTCTCCTCCCAAAGTGGAAAGAAGCACGGCTGGCCATGAGCGGCCTTTTTAGCTTGTGTAATTACCCACCTTAAAATATAAAGCCCCACCCAACATAGCCAACCCTATTTGTCACAATTCCTTAGGACAGCATCTCAGAAATGCCACCTCTATCCTCTGGTGTGTGGGTATTCCTATCTCTAAGGGACAGGATTCTCTGCTGTTTGCAGTGGTATTCATCCTGCCTGAACCCTGACACTGGTGTGCCTCGATTCTCAACAACTCTGGCCTCTGGTCCCCAAGTACCCCACTTGCTGCGCTCTAATCCAAACCCCAGAGGATCTAGGATGGGTATCGTTGGATGCGTTTGGTTACTTTTGTTGTTGTACCTGGTTAGTTTCACCTTCCCAATTTGACTTGAGCAAGAGGCTGGGCACTGAAAGCAGCTCAGTGAGAAAGTCCTGGTGGCCGTTTGAATGAATGGGTGAAAAGGGACCCCTTTAAAAGAGAGTCCAACCTTTTACTTCGAGCCCTTCATTTGCAGCCTCCGTTCTGCTTGCCAAGTGAGTGCCGGGCACTCAGTAAATACTTCCTGACATTGATTAATTACTTTGGAATACAGTCAGGTTCTCGAAGCTCTAAATTGATCCTACTGGGAGGCATCTTAATGATGCTCTGAAGTTACACATTTGGACAACTTTAGGGTATAAACACACACAAGTCCGTTTGAGTCATTTAAGTTATTAGCAAAAGTACAAATCAAAGCACAGTAATTAGTACACATAAAATAGATGTCTTCTTCATTCAAGAATGGAGAAGAGAGCACTGCAGCATGAACAAAATTGAAAAAAAAAAATGAAGACTTCTGCACCATGCACGGTCCCACTCTGACCCCTGAAATCACAATTTAAACAGCCTTGGGGTTTGAGTAATTTTTTCAATCCACATACAGTAAAACATACCCACAATGAGCTAAACCCCAATGTGTGATTACATCAGTTAGACTAACGCATTGCACTACCACCAGCAAAGTCAGAGCTGATGACTTCCTGTTAGCTAAGAAAATCTTGCTTTCCTCAGAAGCCACCTTTTCTGAAAACTTAGAAAAAAGTCTCGGCTGGAAGCCATAGAAGTCTGTGTGCTGTGTGGGAACGGTTGCCATTGCTCTAGCCACCAGAGGGGCTTCCAGGGTCCACTGAGAAAGCCCAAAAAGCAGGAAGCCCAAAACCAAGAGAGACAATAAGCTCATTACCCCAGAGACCTAAACAAAAAACACAGTCAGTCAAGCCAGCAGCCAAAGCTCTGTCAATAGAGCCTTGAGAGTGAAAGGGCCAGTTTCTTTCAAGGAAAAGGGCTCTGCCCTGTCAAATGCAGCCTCTGTTGAAAGGGCTTGTTTTAAAAATGAGCTGAATCTTGCATGGCAAGATGAAGGGACAGTAATGGCTGTGGAGCTTTTTTGACCCACAGGGTAGAAATAGAATTGGGTAGCAGTGTCTCTCTCTCTCTCTCTCTCTCACACACACACACACCCCAAAATCTGATAAAACTGTAGTTGATTTATACTTTTCCCCCCAACATTGTCTCACTAATATAGCTTTGGTTGGCTTAAAACATCTTATATAGAACAAGCTGGCTTCAAACGTGAAGCACGTATCAGTCTCCTGAGTGCTGGACTCAAAGGGTGAGCCATTGTGCCTGGCTGACCTTGTACATGAAGTAGACTCTACTTTCTATTCTTACATTTTGGACTATTTTCTTCCCTTACATTAAAAGCAAAAGGTTGTTATGGACACACTAAATTGACTTCATGACCCAATTGCAATTCACATGGAAAAAAATTTTTTTTTTGTTCTTTAAAATCTATTGCTGGTAAGAAAAGACATCTCTTTGATGAAGGGAGGGGAAATGACTTTAGAACCTTAAATGTAGTGGAAACGAAAACATGTATGAAATTTAGGAGGGCAATAATTTAGTATGTTCTCTGTATTTTGTAGGGAAAGGAACACAGAAAAGACGGGGGAAAGATCAGACTTAAGAGAATCCCAGCAGTAGAAATCCTGCCCCAGCAAGGTGCCTGCCCAAGCCCTCCTCCCCCTGAGATGCTCTCATCCACCAGCTTTACCAGAGAAAAAAGGACCATCACAAAAAATGCAGAAGAGTTTGACAGAGTTTGGTAACTGACCTTACTGTAAATGAATGGAATGAACCACATCCTTTACATGAGGGAGCGATTGCCTGCAAAACCACAAGCTCCAGCTGAAGTCAGTTCAGGATGGCTAGGGCACATATTGTACAAATAAGATGAGCTTCAGATTAGATCACCCTGCAGAATGGAATCAAATAATAGCTCTCAAGACTGTCTCTTGAGACCTCGCAACTCAGCTATAATGGGATAGACCATCATTATTAAAAACCACTAGTGCTTGCTGGAAGAGAAGTCATCAGCCATCTTGTCCAGCCATAAACACTGTGAGCTACAACAGTAACTGTCCCGACATGATATGCCCATCGGTGTAACAGTGGCACAGATGCTACGGGGTAACCAGCCTACTGCTGATTGGAGTAGTGTACTCCACAGGAGGGAATTTATGCCTGGTCTTATAAACCTGGCAAAAAGCCTCATGGGTATTTATAGCTTATAGGCCCTAAGAGAGAAAATTCTACTATTTTGCTAATATTATAGTTTAATATCCAACTACTTTCTAAGTACTTATCTTTATACCCATATGTCTTAGCTAAGGATTTCTATTGTTGTAATGAAACAAAAAACAAGTTGGGATAGAAAACTTATTGGGCTTATACTCCTACATTGTAGTCATTATTTTAAAAAGCCAGGACAGGAATTCAAACAAGGAAAGAACACCCTGATGCAGAGAGTATGGAGGGATACTGCTAACTAATTTGTGCTCTCTCTCTCTCTCTCTCTCCTGCTCTTTGTGTTTGTTTTTTTTTGGGACAGGGTTTCTCTGTGTAGCCTTAGCAGTCCTGGAACTCACTCTATAGACCAGGCTGGAACTAAAGGCTGCTTTCTTATAAAACCCAAGACCACCAGACCAAGGTTGTTACCACCCACAATGGGCTGGGCCATCCTGATCAAGTACTAATTAAGAAAATGCCCTACAGCAGGTTCTTATGAGACAAATTCTCAATTGAGTTTCTCTCTTCTCCAGTGACTGTAGCTTGTGTCACACTGACACAAAACTATAGCATATGCTGATGCAACTCTCAGCCCCGATCAGGGAAGCTTCCTCCCTCCCACCCCCACCAGTGGACAGTGGTTAATACAGAGACAATAAGAGACTATGGAGTGCTCAGCCATAAATGGGACATCTTTATCACCCCCTCTTTCCCAAAGGCTAAGCAAACGAGTGGGCATAACGACTTTCAGAGCCAGAGGTTGGGAAAGATTGCTAAGAAGTACATAACAGGGCCATTGCACTCAAACTCACAGCAGTGTGGCTATGTGGCTACCTGCAAAGATCAAGCTACTCATAGCAGTGTGGCTGCCTGCAAAGATCAAGCTACTCATAGCAGTGTGGCTGCCTGCAAAGATCAAGCTACTCATAGCAGTGTGGCTGCCTGCAAAGATCAAGCTACTCAAGAAGCCAGCTTGGATGGGAGAGTGGCTCATGAGGCCCACTCCTAGCTAAGAGCTACCAGCAGTTGCTAGCACTAGGGTAGGGAGAATCGTTCTCCTCAGTGGTATATCCCCTGGAAGGCTGCTCAGGCTCTAATGAATTCATGTGCAAACAAGTAGTACTACTTTGACTCTGTAGGTTATGAAAAAGAAAAACTTTAAATAAGAGGTCATAAAGGGAGGACACAACATCTGCCCCAACACTGGAAGTAACTGGACAAGCAGGACCTAGGTACCCAGGAACTCTGCCTGACCACTGGCACAGGTTCCTTCTAGTCTGGGCCGGTGCCCTGAGCAGACCTTGAATGCGAACTCTGCAGCCAGTCCCACAACACCCAGAGGAAGCTCCCAGGTGCTTTAACATGCCCAGGATCCCAGGATCTCAGGATCCCAGAATCACAGGATCACATGATCACAGAGACAACTGAACTCTCAGGAGTTCTGATACAGCCAGGATCACAGGAAGAACAGGCCCCAGTTAGAGTAAGGGCAGACAGCACTAGAGATAATCAGATGGCGGGAGGCAAGCATAAGAACATAGCAACAGAAACAAAGATTACTTGGCATCATCAGAACCCAATTCTCCCCCCACAGCAAGACTTGGATATACCATCACACAGGAAAATCAAGATTCGGCTCAAAAATCACTTCTCATGATGATGATAGAGGACATTAAGAAGGACATAAATCCCTTAAAGAAATACAGGACAACACAGGTAAACAGCTAGAAGCCCTTAAAGAGGAAACACAAAAATCCCTTAAAGAATTACAGGAAAACACAGTCAAACAGGCGGAGGAAATGAATAAAACCATCCAAGATCTAAAAATGGAAATAGAAACAATAAAGAAATCACAAAGGGAGACAAACCTGGAGTTAGAAAACCTAGGAAAGAGATCAGGAGTCATAGATGCAAGCATTACCACCAGAATACAAGAGATAGAAGAGAGAATCTCAGGTGCAGAGGATACCATAGAAAACATTGACACAACAGTCAAAGAAAATGCAAAAAGCAAAAAGCTCCTAACCCCAAACATCCAGGAAATCCAGTACACAATGAGAAGGCGACACCTAAGGATAATAGGTATAGAAGAGAGCAAAGATTCCCATCTTAAAGGGCCAGTAAACATCTTCAACAAAATTATAAAAGAAAACTTCCCTAACCGAAAGAAAGAGATGTCCATTAACATACAAGAAAGCTACAGAACTCCAAATAGACTGGACCAGAAAAGAAATTCCTCCTGTCACATAATAATCAAAACACCAAATGCATTAAACAAAGAAAGAATATTAAAAGCAGTAAGGAAAAAAGGTCTAGTAACATACCAAGGCAGACTATCAGAATTATACCAGACTTCTCACCAGAGACTATGAAAGCTAGAAGATCCTGGGCAGATGTCATACAGACCCTAAGAGAACACAAATGCCAGCCCAGGCTACTATACCCAGCAAAACTCTCAATTACCATAGATGGAGAAAACAAGATATTCCATGACAAAACCAAATTTATACAATATCTTTCTATAAATCCAGCCCTACAAAGGATAATAATTGGAAAACATAAGGACGGAAACTACACCCTAGAGAAAAGCAAGAAAGGAATCTTTCAACAAACTCAAAAGAAGATAGCCACACAAACATAATTCCACCTCTAACAACAAAAACAACAGGAAGTAACAATCACTTTTCCTTAATATCTCTTAACATCAATGGACTCAGTTCCCCAATAAAAAGACATAGACTAACAGACTGGATACGTAAACAAGACCCAATATTTTGCTGCATACAGGAAACGCACCTCGGTGACAAAGACCTCAGAGTAGAAGGTTAGAAAAGAATTTTCCAAGCAAATGGTCCCAAGAAACAAGCTGGAGTAGCCATTCTAATATGAAATAAAATTAACTTTCAACCAAAAGTTATCAAAGAAGATAAAGAAGCACATTTCGTACTGGTCAAAGGAAAAGTCTACCAAGATGAACTCTCGATTCTGAACATCTATGCTCCAAATGCAAGGGCACCCACATTCATAAAAGAAACTTTACTAAAGCTCAAAGCACACATCACACCACCCCACACAGTAATAGTGGGAGACTTCAACACTCCACTCTCAGCAATAGACAGATCATGGAAACAGAAACTAAACAGAGACACAGTGAAACTAATACAAATTATGAACCAAATGGATCTAACAGATATTTATAGAACATTTCATCCTAAAGCAAAAGAATATCCCTTCTTCTTAGCACCTCATGGTATCCTCTCCAAAATTGACCATATAATTGATCACAAAACAGGCCTCATCAGATACAAGAAGACTGAAATAATCCCATGCACTCTATCAGATCACCATGGACTAAGGCTGGTCTTAAATACAAATACCAACAAAAACAACGGAAAGCACACATACACATGGAAGCTGAACAATGCTCTACTAAATGATAACTTTTTATTTATAAGGAAAAAAGAAAGAAAGAAATTAAAGACCTTTTAGAATTGAATGAAAATAAATACACATCATCCTAAAACTTATGGGACACAATGAAAGCAGTCCTAAGAAGCAAACTCATAGCTCTAAGTGTCTCCAAAAAGAAACTGAAGAGAGCTTACACTAGCAGCTTGACAGCACACCTGAAAGCTCTAGAAGTAATTACACCCAAGAGGAGTAGACGGCAGGAAATAATCAAACTCAGGGCTGAAATCAACCAAGTAGAAACAAAAAGAATTATACAAAGAATCAACAAAACCAGGAGCTGGTTCTTTGAGAAAATCAACAAGATAGATAAACCCTTAGTCAGATTAACCAGAGGGCACAGAGACAGTATCCAAATTAACAAGAAAAGGGAGATATATCAACAAAATATATCTTAAGATAATTATTCTGTCTGTTGAATACTAACAGTTGGAAATATTAAAATCATACTCTATTAAAAAGAAAGTTATTTATTAATATCCCCTTATGATTCTCTGGATTTTCAAAGATTAATATAAAATAAAATGTATATGAAAGAAATAGAAAGCATTGGATTTTCATACTCCTCAAAATAAAAAGATTTGGAGTTAAAAAATAAAAAGAGGTCATAAAGTTGGGAGAAGAACAGAAGGGATGAGGTGGAAGAGAGGAGGGGCATAGATACAATCAAATACAGTATATTTGTAAATAAAATTCTCAGAGGATATATTTAAATTTATTTATTTTATAAAACCTATTCTCAAAGAATAGGTTTTATATACTTTTAAAAACCATTAGTACTTCCCAACAGCTCTTAGTGCCAGGCAGTGTAATAAGTCCTTAACACCCCTCACCATTCTCAAAACCAGCCAACCAGCTAACTAAGGAACCTGCACCAGGGGTATTATCTCCACTGAAGACAAGAGGAAAGGCAAATTCAGGTAAGTATCTTGCTTAAAACCATGTACTAACATGAGAGGGCTGGCAAAACAAGCTCAACTAGTTGAATCCTCATGTCTGTTTTAGAAGCACTTATTACTGGGTGAGCTCTCAACTGTCTGTCTGGAAAAAAGAAAGTTGCAATTAAGATGAATTTCAAAATGAGAGTTTCCTTTTTGACATGAATATTGGCTACTGATACAAAGTTGTACAAATGCAATATAACCCTTCCTCTTCTGAAAAGTCTGTCTTTGTCAGATTTTACTTTATATTATTTTTCAATTTATAAAAAGAAGTAAAGGAAAGCACATTAGTGTAATCGGTGACTTAATTCTCCATTGGAGAGAACAGCACTCACACACCAGACACCTTCATGATGGGAGCCTTCTCTGGCTTCAAGTATCCAAGAATCACTAGTCCTTTCTTCTCCACCTTGGTTTTGAACAGCCACACGTGACTCTCCAAACCTGGCTAAGGACCTGAAAGCGTTATGCCCGGTGCCACCATGCAATGCACTCAGATGAGGTCTCCTCTGGAAATCTAAAAGCTCAGTGCAATTCACAGGAAACTAAAATTAAACACCCAAATTGCTATTAGAATAAATATCAGGGAAGATTACAAAGTCCCAGAGTGAGCTGAATAAAAGCACCCATAATCCCAGCACTACCAAATCACAGGAGGAATTAGAGTTTGGAGCTAGCCTGGGCTAAGTACCAAGACTGTGGAAAGAGAGGGAGGGAAGAAGAGAGGAGGGGGAAAGAAACAAAAGAAATTTCTGATTGAAAACCTCTATATTCAATTTTTTTTAGATATAAAGAACCTATATTGTCACATCTAATGCATAACAGGAAAAGCATCATACAGAACTGTCACTCTCATTACACTAAGACCTCCCATCAGGGGACCCAGTCCTACCATCTCTTTGCCAGTCTCTTGGCAGTACATCTGTGTTCCTTTCTCCTGACTAATTATATGGACCCTCTTTGATAAGCTGTTTGATTACTCCTTCTTTACAGGAAAGGAGCTATCGTGAGCACAAATAACAAAATGAAGTGAGAGAGACTCTGACTCAGCAACACCAAGAGAAACGCCCGTGTAATCAACATCTCTGTGACCAGAGAGAACCCCACCTTTCCTGGGGGAAAATGCTCCACTGAGGCAGCAGCCAGGCCAGCTGCTCTGACACCATCTTTTGGCTAAAGAAGGAGACACATATTTGAGAAATCAAAACTTTCTGGCAGGACGACGCAATACTTAAAAACTGCATCAAAACATTTATATACTCATTCAAGAAGGGAGAAGCCAGGCAGATAACACATAAGAGAAATGGCCGAGAAGGAAAATCCATCTCATGGTGAGGGCTTTCATATGGACTCTTGGGTAATACAAATCTGTGAGAGTCAGTATAATATGGTTCCTCTGCATCTTCTGCCAATTTTCACTTCAGTTTTCAGGAAAAAAAAATGCTGGGTTATGAAAACAAAACTACTGTTAGCCAGAGACGGTTTTTAATATCTCTGAAACTCAAGCAGTTTGGTGAGGAACTCCAAGACAAGTTCTAGACTACCTTAATCAACAGAAATGAAAATATATAAATGTATTTTAAAATTAAATCTGTGTATCACTGTATTACAATTCCCATAAAGCACATCTCACAATGACCTACAGTCAGAGCCAGAAGGCAGTAACTTAACTCGGAGAGTGGAACAGGGGTGACTCTAGGAGTCACCAAAAGTCATGCCTTCAGCACCTACTTTCCCAGGTCACAGTTGGTGAGTTGGGGTCAATGCAGGAACTGGTCTCATAGCAACAGCAGGTATCTGTCTGTCTGAAATGGGGAAGCTCATCAGAATCATTGTGGACTTTTAGGCATACTGACAATGCTCTACATACCCTGTTCAATTTTGAAGACTTATTAACAAGAAAAATGAAATCCCAAATACACAATCCATAGAAAATACTTTTCCTTGTTTCTCTGAGGTCAGAGGAGGATGACATGCAGTTTTTAAGTTAGAAGGAAGACATAAGAAACACAAACTCTCAAAAGCAGAAAGTCACATCTCAGGCTGACATAAGAAAAGAGAAATAAAGCACTTTGGAAACTGAAGACCACGCCCATCACCAGACGCAGAGCCAGACACTGAGCACAACCATCTTCAAGGAAGCTCCGAGTGCTGCTGCCAGATTCTTTTCACAATTGAAATCAAGCTATCAGATGACTGCACAAGACTCTGCCTCCTACAGCACCGTATCTGGGAAGGAATGACCAGGCTCAAGTTTAATAGTGGGAACCTCCAAGTTTACAAGTTGGCTCAAGAAGAGGGCCATTTATGTTTTATTCTTGAGAATATATATGAGAAATGGGAATAAATGAAAAGTACAGAAAATTACTTCAGAAAATTATTCACTTTAAGTTCCAACAATATAAATAAACAGCTGGAGACTTATGTAAGAATTCTTCATTGTCAGAAGGAAGGCTATAGTGTTCTCTGTGTGTGTGTGTATGTGTGTGTATATGTGTGTGTGTGTGTGTGTGTGTGTGTGGTGGGTATGCTTGTGTGTCTGTGTCCCAATATTACAAGTTAAATTTACAATTTACCTTTTATGATTATTTTTGCAAACAAAGGCTATCTCATCTGTAGCCCAAAAACCAGTCTACTAAATTTAAAAGAGGTATACATTGCAGTTTAGAGATAGGGACTAGATTTAAATAAGAAATTCTTTAGGCAGCACAGTGGGTTATCTGAGCATTTGGCTCTATATAGAGCAGCAGTTACTGACCTAAAGCACATTCCCTCAGGTCCTTCCCCAGAGTTACCATCCACACAACTTCCCATCTGTTTGACGTAATGAAAAGGTGACAGAAGACATCTTCACTTACAAGAACTTATTTGAAGGATGAAATAAAGAATCATGTAGTACAATCTCAAGTACTGTCTGAGAAAAATATAAATGAAAATGAATCTATGAACAGACTAAAAATATCCAGTTTAAAAAAAGAATAGGGTTGGGCGGTAGCCAAAGTCTGCACGTGTAGGGCTGGCGTTTGGGCCCCGAGTCCACAGACAAGCCAGGTGTACTTAGTTTGCAGCCTTGCACACCTCCACATGATGAAGGGGCCGGAGAGAGACCCAAGACTATAGCTGTCCAGCAGCCATGGATGAACTGGGTTCCTGGAAGAGAGGCTGGGAATGAAAAATGAAGGGGTGCGAGAGAAGGATGAAGCCAAGACAACAGTTTCTGATCAAGGCTCAAAGTTTAATATTCAGCACTCTGTTTATATAAGGGGAGCCCACAGACCCATCCTTTGTTTCAGCTGGATTGACTTGCAAAGCAAGCTCAGTGGGCAGTCTACTCCTGTAGGAAGTTGACTCCACTTGGGTCATTAAGGTCCAACTGTGGCAAGCACTTAATGTCTATTTAGCCAGCTCAAGGCTGGGGGAAGAGCACACCAGAGGCCTGTGGGCCAGTTAGCCTGGCACACAGCATGAACAGGAGTCCCTGCCTCAACTAGGTGGAAGAGAAGGACCCCATGGATGTAACTCTGTTCACATACACAAACATTCATGTGCACATGAACATGCATACATACACCTCATACACACACATTAAAAAGGAGAGAAAACTGTTGGGACCTGGAGTTTCCTTTTCATTCCAAAGAAGAAGGAAGAAAGAAAAAGGGAGTGAAGGAAAAGACAAAAGAAGGAGGGAGAGAGAAAAGGAGGGGCAGAGGGAGGGCCTAAGCCACTAGAATGTGCTTTTAGTTTCTGCCACAGCCTTGTACAAACCCAGCACAAACCTCAGTGTTTACTGCTAATCGCATGGACTTTTAATTATATTCTGGGACTGTGCGAGCCAGCCCTGCAAAGTCACATCATGCTCTTTCCCGGGATGAGCACAGACACCTGTGGGTTCTATGTGAAGACGGCCACTCACAGTCAGGTTGGACGTTCCAGTGGTTTCCCACTCAGACATCAATCACAAGCCAGTTCACAGGGCTGTTTTAGTGACAAGGGAAACATTTGGGGAAGTCCAGAAGCTACCTGCTACCCTCCCACGACCATGTATGGAAATTCTATAGAGATTCTCTTCCTCCCCTTTATGTTTTCCTACAGTAAGTCTCAGACGTGGAGTTTCCTTTCCTCTGCCTAGTTATAAAAAACACCTTGAATCCTACAACACTCTATGAGGATTCTGTTATTTTTTCCCCTTGAGTCAAAAGTAGCATCAGATCATCACTACTATCTTTTCTGATTCTCAATCTCTAGATGAAAGTGACATTTTTCTAATACAAAAATAAAATAATTTATTTTAAATCTACCCAAAATTGGATTGAACTAGAAAAAATATGAGTCAGAGCTGAACTTGAACCGGAACAGAAAATGTACTGGTAAGAGCCCTCCCTTGACAACTGTCTTACAGCTCAATTTCAAAGCTTAAACACATAACGGGGACAGACTGAGAGCCCACCGTTGCCCCTAGCCAGGGCACACTGGGAGCCCACCATTATCCCCTAGCCAGGGCACACTGAGAGCCCACCATTATCCCCTAGCCAGGGCACACTGGGAGCCCACCATTATCCCCTAGCCATGTGTGGCCCACTGTTGCTATTTGTTGTCTGCTGTGGGTGATTTAGCATTCAATGTAAGCTACACGCCAAGGACACTGCTACACCAACTCACTGAGGTGAATATCACCACACAGGGCAGGAAGGTTACTTCTGAAGGAGGCAGACTGACCAGCCAGGAGCTTTTAGATGGTCAGTCAGTATGGCACTACCAAGGAAAGAAAGATTCACAGAAACCATCTAGGGCCTTCCCTGAAGGTCCACTTTGAACTGTAGACACACACTCATACTTTGAGCATTTTTACACTTAAAAGGAAGTATTTGTTAATACAGTACCAAGAAGCTTTGAGAGGGAAGTTTCAAACTAAGGTTCTCACTAAAGTCTTGCTTAAGCATTCTTTCCTGTCCAAATGTTCAGGTTAAAGACGCAGTAGGGTTAAATAAGCTTATCATTCAGAGGTCTGCTGTGTGTGGATTCTGGGGTGGGACACCTCCCTACTGCCACACGTGGCAAGAGGAGAATGCACTCAATCTGCCTGTGGCCTCAGAGGCATCTGAGGAGTCACTTCTACACTTCTGATCTACAGAGGATAGTCTATTATTTGTTCTCCTGTCACAAGAAGTTAGGTGGGCCGGAGAAGCCAGAAGGAGACCTCAACATAAAACACCCAGTCAAGCTAACAGAGAGCAGGGCTGAGCTGTTTGCTTTGGGCTTTTGCAGTAAAGACACATATCTCACACTAAACATGGAACTCTCCCCTTGCCTCTTTTTCTGCTCTTGTCTTTTAATATCAAAAGGGCTCTTGTGGGCCACATGTATGGTGATGCCTGATGGCAGAGGAGGTCACCTCAGATGGAGCTGAGCACTGGCTCTTCAAAGCTATTAAAACCTCCCACCCATGCAGGCAAGTATGCTATGTGAAAACACTGGAGATGTGAAGTTAAACCTTCATCCTCTTCCGTCTTTCATCTTTTATTTGCCTACCTGTCACTCAACACAAAACCAGCCCACAGCTTAGTAAAAGAAGGCTGATAATGGGCCTATTAGCCACAGGCCCAACCACCAGCTGAGCCATCACTGCCCTTGTACAACATATTTTGAAGCACATACACTGTACAATGACTAAAGCTAGCTAAGTAATGCACATGTTGGCTTGTGTAGTTATCATTTTTATGGTAAGATATGAAGGAACATAAATGTCCATGAAAGAACAAATGGATAAGGAAAATTTGATACATATATACATACGCACATACATATATAGTATGTTCATCTTAGTGTTTGTGTGTGTGAAATAATTCTACCTTTGGCAGACAGAACACAGATGAACAGGGAAGGCATTAAGTCACATAATAATTAAAGCCCAGAAAGAACAAACGCTGTTCATTTTCACTCATCCCTGGAAACTAACGAAAAAAGACTTGAGTTGATGGAAGAGGAGAGCTGCAGGGGTAGGGGTAGGAGCTAACAAGGCAGTAGAGATACTGAAGAAAGGATACAAAATGTCAGTTAGATGGCAGGTGTTAAGTCCAAGGGGGCCTGCTTGCAACATGGTAACTATAGTTAATAATACATTGTAGTCGGAAAGATTCTCGAAGAGACAAAGTACTCATATCACAGAGTTCTAACTTGTGAGGGACGACCATCCTATGAATTAGCTGGATTTAGTTATTTCACAATTTATATGCTTCAAAATAGCATGCTGTACATGATAAATACATCCTTTTCTTTCTCTCACTGTACAGGTTAAAAAAATAAATAAAAATGAGAAAATTTTCATAGAACTACCCCCCTTTTGCGTCTAACAGTGGTCTCCAGACTTTTAAATTATTTAATTAACAACCCCCCCAACCCCCACTCCTCAAGAAAAGGAGATATAGAAAGAATGAAAGGAGTTAAAAGCAGGCCAGCCTGGTCTAGCTAATGAGTTCAGAACAAGCCTGGCTAGGTACAGAGACCCTGTCTCTAAAACAAGGAAAAAAAGGGAGGGATGGAGGGAGGGGAGTAAGTAGGGAGGAGAGAGAGAGAGAGAGAGAGAGAGAGAGAGAGAGAGAGAGAGAGAGAGAGAGAGAGAGAGAGAGAGAGAGAGAGAGAGAGATCTAGCAACTCTCTGCTCCATAAAATTCTCATGGAGGAAAATAAGTGATATGGAACTGGTCTCTTCTCTCTCAAACAGCAAGAATTCCATTGCAATATTTTTGCTTGCTTGTTCAGTTTTCAGATGACAGGCAGCTAAATAATGACCATGTGTTATCATCATCATTTTATGAGTAAAGAAACGTTTTTAATTCTAAAAACTTAAAAATGGCATTCCTTCTCATTTAAGAGTCTGTCATAGATCATTTTCTATTGCTGTGACAAAATACCATGACCAAGGCAGCTTATAAAAGAAATCATGTAATTGGGCTTATGGTTTCAGAGGGTTCATGATGGAGGTGGGGCAAAGGCATGGTTGATAGGAACAGTTGAGAGCTCACATATCAGCAAATAGAAAGTAAGAGCTGCGGCTGGTGAGATGGCTCAGCGGGTAAGAGCACTGACTGCTCTTCCGAAGGTCCTGAGTTCAAATCCCAGCAACCACATGATGGCTCACAACCACCCATAATGAGATCAGATGCCCTCTTCTGGTGCATCTGAAGACAGCTACAGAGTACTTATTTATAATAATAAATAAATCTTAAAAAAAAAAAAAAAGAAAGAAAGAAAAGAAAGTAAGAGCTAACTAACTAGGAATGGTGTGGGCTATTAAAACCTCAAAGCCCAAGCAGGGCGGTGGTGGCGCACACCTTTAGTCCCAGCACTTGGGAGGCAGAAGCAGGCAGATTTCTGAGTTTGAGGCCAGCCTGGTCTACAAAGTGAGTTCCAGGACAGCCATGGCTACACTGAGAAATCCTGTCCCAAAAAAAACTAAACTAAACAAAAACCCCAAAGGCCAGGCCCAGGATACATCTCCTCTAACAAGGCCACACCTCCTAATCCTTCCCAAACAGTTCTACCACTTGAGGTCCAAGCATTCAGATATACAAACTACAACAGGGCTATTTATAGTATTATACTTGCCAGGTGAGACGGGGCTAGAGCCTACCCAGGAAGCCTCAGAACACTGGGACCTTCTATTAAGAACAAGGGGTATAAATCAGGCGGTGGTGGCACATGCCTTTAATCCCAACACTTGGAGGTAGGAGGCAGAGGCAGGCAGATTTCTGAGTTCAAGGACAGCCTGGTCTACAGAGTGAGTTCCAGGGCTACACAGAGAAACCCTGTCTCAAACAAACAAACAAACAAACAAACACACAAACAAACAAACAAACAAACAAGGGGTACAGCTAACACCACACTGTGGGGAGTTCACAATGACAGACCAAGAATGATATAGAAAATGTGGTTTTTAAGGAGAATAAGGACTTAAATTCCAGTGAAGCTTTGGTCTAAAGTTAACTAGCTTAGTGTTGGACAGAACTAGGGACATGCAGATGCTCCCAAGTGAGACTGAAAGTGCTCAGGCCATGTAAGAGGACACTATAGTGTCTAGGTGACCACTACTAAAAACCTAAGCCAGGGCAGGTGTAAGATGGAAAAGAGACAAAGATGATATCCATGTTTTGAGTCCGTATGTTTTTTGAGTCCGTGTTAATAAGTGGGTGACAGTTCATGGAAAGGTAATGAATTCTTTAGGTCAAAGGATAACCAAGGAAGAACTGGGGAGAGAATAGGAATATAAGATAGAAAGTTGGGGAGTCATGTGTAATGAGGCTAAGTTGCTTCAATCACAAAGGCTTTTTCAATTGATTATATTTTGTTATTTTATTAATTTACACATGTATTCCATACACACACATACACACACACACAGGCCATGGCACATGGAAATTGGTTCTTTCCTTCTACCATGGGTGCCTTAGAGATCAAACTCAGATTGGAAGGCTTAGAAATAAGTGCTTTTAGCTGCCAAACTATCTTGCCACCCCCTAAAAAGGATTTCTGAACATTTACAACATGATAAGCACTGGACTGACTGCTAGAGCTCCAACAAAGAAAAGCAATACATCTGCTTCCTGCACTCATGGGGCTGGCAAGCTGGCAGGAGGGACAGACATTAATGCAAGAATCATACACACGAGCATGATTACAAATTGTATTAAAGTGTGTCTAATTTCCAAAAGAGAAAAATCACTTGGAAAACAGCTTTAATTACAAGGCAAAAGAAAACTACCAATGGCAACAGAAGGCACAATTAGGAAGGGAAGTCTAGGGAACAGAGAATTCGGAAGCTGATGGGTGGGTGATAAAGGGTGCCAACCACTGATGAGAGGCCTTAGGACACAGACAC